>NW_025335854.1:7559421-7854574 GCF_004798865.1 Varanus komodoensis
GCTCGCTCCTGGGCCGCCCGGCCGGCGCTGTGGCCGCGGCCGCCGCCAACACCCCCTTCCGGAGCTCCCCGCACACGCATCCAACATGGTACCGCCCAGCCCTCGCCTTGCCCGCCCGCGCCGGCCAATGGGAGCGCCCGGGAAGACCACGCCTCCCCCCGCCCGCCAACCGCGCGTCCCAGCGAGGAAAATCGCGGGAGCGCTCATGCGCTAGAACGACGCCACCGCAGCCCGGAGGGGGGACGACGCCGCGGGCGGCCAATGGAAGCCCGCGCCCGACTCACGCCGCGCCGCCAATCGCACGCCTCGCCAGGTGGCGCCCCGCCCCCTCGCGCCGGTAGAGGGCGGGGCCTTGCCTACTGGCCCGGAACTCCCGCCGGCGCGCGCGAGGGCGGGGCGAGGCGGCCGCCCGCTTCTCTCCGCTGTCGCCGGGGAGGCGCGCGAGGGGCGCCTCCTGCCGGGCCGGAGCCGCTCCCTCCCCTGCGGAGCCGCTCCGCCCGCGGCCGGTCTCGCCTCCCTGCTCCGCCCGCGGCCGTGCCCCAGGCAGGGCGACCGCCGCTCCCGCGGCCAGGGCAGGCCCTGCCGCGCTCCGACCCAGGGTCACCGGCTCTTCTCTGTCCCGGCCCAGGTCTTCGGAGCGCTGCCCCCCCGCACCGTCGCTGCGAGGCGCCGGGCGAGTCGCGTGGCTCCGGTGCAGTTTTTCCTCCTGCCCCTTGCTTAGCATCCCCCCGAAGCAGCATTCTGGGGAACCCGAGCCCTTGCCCCTCACTTTGGGGGATTTTGTTGGTCTGTGAAATCCGATCGTGCTGGTGCAAGTTGCAAGGATTTCCCAAACTATAGTGTAACTTGGGTGACCCCACCTTGGAGTTAATTAAGGGCTTTCCCTTAACAAGCTCACCTCCACCTAATTTATTGGAGGCCAGTGACTCCAGTGTCATGGGGGCAGGGTATCCACATCAGGTTTTAGGCTGAACTTTTAAGGGACCTCCAAATATGTTCAGCACTATGGAGAGCGCCTTTAAAGGTCAGATGGAAGCTTGGCCTGGATGCATTATTACATTGTATTTACATTCCTCCACACCCACAATTGAGGAACCCAAGGCAGGTTGCCTGTTCATTTTCCCCTTGTTCTCCTTACAACAACCCTGCGAGGTGGGTGAGGCAGAGTAATTGGCCTAAAGTCACTCAGTGAAAGTCAAAGTCATTTGGGGATTTGAACCCTGGTCTGAATCCCCAGTCCAAAACCATCCCCCTCAATACCCCGGCCCTATAATAATGAGTAAGATGCAGCATTGCCTAGTGGTTAGAGTGTTGGACTGGGACTCAGAAGATCTAGGTTCTGATCCACATTAGGCCAAAAATTTCTCTAGATAAAAAGTGCTGAATGGGGTGTGGCTATGGCTAAGATGCAGAGACAACTGAAACAGGGCAGTGGGTTGAGCCATAGGGCTCCTTTATGGGGTGAACCCTTAATCTCAGTCATGAACATCAAATTTGCATTTAACCAATTGGGGTTTTTTCCCAGTTCTTTGGGATAAGGCAGTTTCCAGAATTAAACGGATAAAAGCTCCACCTGCTCACCAAAACAAGAGGTGGACAGGGCTGATTGGCATAAGCCAGAAAAACTGCGGATCTTACCAGAGAGTTTTGAAAAGAATGAAAACCCACATGCACCATGCCATTCCTAGCGCCGAGCCACTGAGGCTGGAGAACGGCTGCACTGTTTTCTCCCCAGGAGGGAAAGGTGCTTTGATAAGGCCCAGCATGACAGGTCTTTCTCTACCCAGCTTTTATCTCTGGTTAAGCAGGTTTTCGTAGCGCTTCCAGACTAAATACAGTCGCGGGGCACAATGAATTAGTATGCACAAGGCCACAGCAAGGAAGCCTGCCATACCTCATAATCTGAGGCTCTCCACACTGCACACAACTTGCGAGAGAAGCAGTTTCTGGACCTCTCATCTGGCATTATGCATTATTGTAGGACTATGCATTCTGCTCCGCGGTCGGCCCTGTTGGGGCACTCCTGGCTCCCTCCAGCTTTCATTCCAGGCTAAACAGGACCATTCCAGCATCCCTCTTTGACTCACAAGCAACTCCTACGGAGTTCTGTGGGCCGTACTGCACAGGGTTGCTGCCTCATCCCCCCCACCAGGGATCCCACCCCAGTCCTGGAGAAGTGACATAAAACCGGCTGTCCATGAGCACTGAAAATATCCAGACTATGCCAGGAGCTTATGCCAATCATGTCAAATTCTGTATCTGTAGGAACTGTGATGGTATGCATTGGGTTGCTTAAGCTAGATGTCACAAACATAAACAGACCAGTCTCAGCAGAAAACACCAATGGAAATACTCTTCCATGTGCGGCTAATTAAATCAGTACCGCGGCATAGCATGAGATGGGCCTGAAAGACCCTCAGAGCCAGTTGCTGCTGATCGGAAAGAAATTCAGGACCCTTTCCTCGGGGCAGGAGTGCAAACACACCACCTCCACCCATGTGCCTCCATAGCTGGGATCCGGCAGCATGATGCCTCTCAGGCTGGCAGTCGGGGCGGCCGCGCATCACGCTAACCCACCCCGGTGCTCGGGCAGGCAAGCAGCCAAGGGTGGACCTGCGAGAGGATGACGCGAACCATGGTTGGCCCGCTTCTGCCTTCTGAGCTACCTTCTGCAAACCCTGTTTGGACAGCTATCGGTAGTCCGTTGGGAGCACCCACCGGCTCCTTGAAGGAGCTGCCTGGGGCTGCCAAACAGTTTGATTGTCTCTGGAGTCCTAAGGAAGCCTTTTGCAACTGTTCCTGAGAAGCAGCCCCCTTGGGAACGTGCTGGTGTGAGCCCCCACTTATGCATAGGGGTAATCGTCTCAGACAGCTGTTAAAGCTCCATTTTTCAAGTGGGATTTAGAAAAGATTTTTTTAAAATATAGGCAGGAAGTTTACAGGAATATACTCTATATAAAAATGGCAACTATTTTGTACACCTCTATTATGCTTCTTCCTTGCTTGCCTTTTTTCTAAACCCCAAATGCTGCAAATATTTCTCACCGGGGTGTTGTTCCAGCCCCTTGATTGTTCTGGCTGCACTTTCCCGCACCTTTCCCAGCTCTGCAAAATGCTTCCAGTGGAGCCTAGCCCCAGCCTATCCTCCATCTGGCCGAACCTCTGAACCTCTCTCTGGTGGGGAACTGGAAACAATTGGCATCTTAGTGAAGTTTATCCCCGGTGTGTATTTGTTTCATTGAGCTAAACATGCAGAAATCTTTCCGAGTGCATCACATCTGGTGTTGTGCACCCCTAAACTGGGATGTACATTAGACAAAGCAGCTACATGGCAATAGACTAAACATAATTCATGCCAGATTATACATTTACATCCTTTACGATCTGGCTACATCATAAGCGAGGGTAAACATTCGGACTGCACATGGTTGGACAGAGACGTATGTTTCTTACCAAATTGAGCTTATGGGGAAAGGCCAAGTTATTTATGCCTTGGAAACAGTCAGGTTATGAATGCCAAGCTGTGTGTGTGACAGGAAAAGGCCTACAACTCCCAGCATGCCCCAACCAGCCAGGCCTGTAGCATGTTCTGTTACAGTCTACCTGAGGCTTTTAACTACAAAGAGCCACGGGGATGCATGGTCAGCACAGGAGAGATCCTGGAGAACGACAACACCACGGAAAGCTCCTGCAAGCTCTCCTGAAACAGCCTTCATCAAGACGCAATGAAAGTCTTGTGCAGAGAAGACCTTCAAGCGTATTATGCTGATCAAACAATATAGAATAGAGAAAGACATTAAACAAACGAACAGGACCATCTGGAAGCTTTCTTTGCTCCACTCTTCAATTGCTCACTTGTTGACAGAATTTAAACACTGGGAGAACGACAAGCCAATTTCGAAGGTCACCAATCGCCGAATTGCTTTGGCTGAAACTAGAGGTGAGGTGAAAAGCACTTTTGCACTTAACCTGCAGGTTTTCCTTTCCTTTCTCTTAGTGGACATCCCATCAGTTGGGTGGGAGCAATGACCAGGGTCGCAGCAACTGTGGGCAGAAAATTTAACCCCTTCTGCTGCTCACACTTCTGCAATCTTCGTGCCCATAACTTTTCTTTTACAGTTCATGATTCTTTGCAAGCAATTGTAACCACAAGGCAAACTTTCTGTGTGCATCTCAGTTTTTTCCAGTCCTCCTTGCCCTGAGGTGCGGCATTGTTCGGTTTAAAAACAAGCAAGCATTGTAGAACTTTTTCAATTTCAATCTGCATTTTATTCATTGCCATCCTGAATTTTGGTACTATTCACTTGAGGTGTTGATGTATCGAGAGATCGGCCCTTTTATTTTGTCTTGCTAGAGCATTTTCTCAAATGACTGTTCATTCGCCGTCTTGCAGGGGCTTGGGTCCTGAAGGGCATTTTGGAAACACGGAAATGTATCGATATATATAAGGAGCCCAATAGCCTGTCCCAGTCTAAAGCAGAGACGGGCGGAAGGGCGACAAGCTAGCGGAGGATCTGCAGACTACCCAGGTGCACCGCCTGCCCTGCCAGACCAGTTCTCGCACAGCTGCAGGGAGGACAAAGTCCAGGTAAAGGGGAAGGGAGGTGAGTGAAAGATGCCTGCAGCCAGCAAGTCTGCAGCCCAGAGCTGTCCTGGCTGTCTCCTCACAGCTCCTCCTTTGGCCCAGGTTCAAAACCCGCAGGAGGCTCAGTCCTGACAGACACGCATTCCTGACTTTCTGCAATGTGTCAGCCACTGACACGACTCAGATTCAGTCCATGTGCAAGTCCAGTCCAGTCTGCACCTAGTAGGTGAAGAAAACCCCGATCGGCACGTGTGGCGGCTTCCTCCTGCCTCCCTCCCACAAAATCTGGTGCCGTTGGGTGTCCCCAGCTGTCCCCTGGCCGCCAGCCCTTCCTTCGGCCTTCCAGAACGGCTTGCGTCCCAGCTGGTTGGGAGAAGAGCTGAAAGGCTGAGAAGTCCAGCCTGAACTTGCATTTCCTCGCCTCCCTCCCTCCCAGCATCCCTTGGGTGCTGTGTTTGCTAGGCTGTGAGCCAGAAGGCAGTGGCAGTCTCCTGTGAAAAGCAAGGGGAGCCTGCTGTAAATAAATGGAAAACCAGCAAAGACGATTGCTTTCTAATACGTTCTCCCTCCCACTCTCTCTCTCTCTCTCTCTCTCTCTCCCTCTCTCACCCTGCAAATGCATGCACACACACCAACACCTGGCTACGTGGTGCCGCAGTAGGACAAATCTCATCCTCCTACCCACAAAACGGCCACAGAGCCTTCCGTCTCCCCGTACCCCAACCCCTCCGAGACGCCACTGCTCAGTCAGGCTGGAGAAGCGCCAGGCCAGTCAACTTCTCTTCAGAGAGAAAGAGAATGAGTTCTGTTTTCCTTGTTAGGAGGTGGGGAGGAAACCGCAGAAATGCCTTCCAGGTCCGAGCAATTACAGTCGGTGATGGTTTTCATGAAACCCAGATGTGCGCTCAACTCAGGTTGATTTCCCAGGGATGAAACAACCACCCAGTTCTGGAATCTGCCAGTACCCCAAGCTGAGCTGAGCTTGGCTAATTTGGTTTTTAGAAAAAACTAGAGGGAGAGGAAGAGAGACTCATTAAAAACACATCAGAAATTAAAAAATTCAAAACCTAAAGCAGGGAGAACTCGGTTCCAGCTGGCAAGTTCAGCTAGAGCAAAAGTTAAATGAAACTGCATGTTATTCAAAAGGCTGTCTTTGCCAGCTGCAGCCACCTGACGCCCCCCCTCCAGCCCCCAGTCAATTCTCACACTCTCTTATCACTTCTATTTGTTGCTCAGCCTTCACAGAACTGTAATGAAACAGCCTTAAGGCAGCTAGGCTAGAGTTTTAAAAGGAATCATGAGAAAAAGGTCAACATAGCTTTCCCCCCAAGATGAATCCAATGCCTAGAACTATCCAGTCAGCTGTTGGCAGGTCAGGGGTCCAAGAGGCCAGATGCAGTGCTCCCCACCCCTCTTTTCCCATCAAACAACAGTGAGAGTTTAAAAAAATAGCCCCTTCCTTTACAGGTCATGTACTCCAGTCACAAATCTGTGGCAACAGAGCTTTACTAAAAGAGACCACTATGTTGCCCACAGATTGCGAGCTGGTTTTGGATCTAGGAAAGTTGAGTTAAATTCATTCCTGTTTTATAAATTTGCACGTAGCTTTGAGCAAACCATTTTAACTCCCCAGCTCTCTTGCTCTCTGGCTCTCACCCCACCTCTAACTTACCTTACACTGTAAGAATAAATCAGAATGGAAGCTCAAAAATGACATTTTGATTAATTTAAAATTACAACTGTAATACATGGCTGAGTAAGTGGAATTTATTTAGTATAAAACCGATACAGATTCACATACTATTGATATTTTACTAATTGTTAGTGCATCCTTGAAATCCTAAAGCCTACCAGAAATGGGTGAATTCGATTAAAATGGCCGTCACAAATATTGTTTCCAAATGCAGCACTTGACTTTTCCCACCACAGAAATAAATATGTAAAAATCAAAGTCAGCTTTTCAGAGATCAGGATACTGCTGTTCAAATGGAAACAGAAAGTACATAGACTGAAGAAACAACAAGCCAAGAAAACCAATAGACCTGCTTTGTTTATGTCGGGCCCAATTCTAAGGAGAAGAGTTCCCAACCTCGGGGGGGGGGGGGGGCAGCCCATGCAGTTCTTCCCCTGTTGGGATGGAGGAGGAGGATCCAGGCTCCAATTCCCAGTTCTCAGATTAGAGCTTTGTCTCAAACCTCGGAGCTGAGAATCTAAAGTATCTTATGCCACCCCTGAAACTATGTCTATGGGCCATAGACTCATTCCTTAATTTTGGTTATAACTGCTCCATGTCTAAACATTGTAAACGACATTTCCTCCACACTTCCTAACCTTTCTCTTTCTAAAATTGGATGCAGTATTAATATTATTATGAATAATAATTTAGAAACATAGAAACAGGGCGAGTCAGAAGGGGCCTCCTGGGCCATCTAGTCTGACCCCCGGCTCCAGCCGGCTCTGCTCACGACATGCCCACCATGTGCATGTCCAGCCTAGCCTTGAACACCCGCACCGATGGGGCCTCAACCTCCTCCCGTGGGAGCCCATTGCTCACGAACTCTCCTCCTCCTAATGTTGCTGCAGCATTGAACCAGGGACCAGATGGCCCTGTTGACAGAAAAGGGTGCAAAGCAGAGAGGAAGCAGCATTGTCAGGACAGAATGAGACCCGAGATGGCTAAGGATACACAAACACGGTTATAGGTGAGAGTCACTTCCCGGACTGGAAACCTTGGGCAAAAAAGTACAAGGCAACCGGCTATGCATGCAAAGGGGCGTTTGACCAGAGGGGAGATGCAGGCCCTGAATATGCAATGCATTGAAAGGGAAGCATATTCTGGTCTGCACAGGGAAGGGATGGGCGAGAAATACGTTGGATTTGCATTTTAATATGAACCAGTATCATTCGCATACTGCCTGATGTATGATGTGAACTGGAACACGAGTGTCCTTTAATTTTTGCATTTCCTCACATCCTGCAGTGTAGGACTCTGATCAAAAAATGCCCACATTAAGAGAATTTGTACAGAAAAAAAATACAAACATTAGAGAAAATAGCATTCCGAATGGCTGCTGAGGAAACACATATATTAAAAGGAAATTAAGCTTAATGTGTGCACATTTTATGCAGATTTTTAAAAGTGGCTGTGTTAATGGAAATCAGACATGCAAACATGCAAAAAATATAAATTATACAAGAAAAGACTTATTTGTTCATGCATTCAAATGTGCATCCTTTTATATAACTAGAACTTAGGGCAATTGATGTGCATGTGAGAAGCATATGTGTAGGTACCTAAAAAGGGTGTGCAAGGCAGAGGAAACATGCTGTACATGAGAAAAGAATGGGGAATGGACACAAGAGACATTCCGTCCCACAACAAAGTCAATCTTCCCGTGCAATCCCCAAAGCACATCCCAAGAACCTGCGGTCCGCTGTCATTCCTGTGCTGCCCACCAGATGATGCCATTCTTTCAGGTTTATTTACATGCTCAGAGCCTTAGCCCTGGCTCTTTCTCACAGAGATATTCGCGGAAAAGGTACGTGTGCAACCAGTTCAGACATCACTTTCCTGTGTGTTTGCCTGCATGCTGCAACTGCCCAGAAACACTTGCAGGAAGGGGTACCTCAAAACATGCTGGAGGTGTCGATATGGCTTGGTTGAAGATACGGGGGTTGTGCAGATCTGTAGCTCAGACACACAGAACAAGAAATTGCATACATCTACAACATGCTGATTTTCATAAGGCCCAAAGTTTCTCTGGGTGTATCTTTAAGGACCCAGTCTTTTAAAGAGATGTGTGAACAGAAAAGATTTGATCGCATTTGCTTTCAGGGGTGAAAAGCTGAACCCAAGCAGAAAGATTCGTGGTGGGGTGGGCAGCGGGAGGTGAAGCACCGGTGCACAAAAAGCCAGCCCATGCCAGGGGCCTTGAATGCAATGGAGATCCTCAGCGCCCTTTGGTCCTTCCTTTTGGCAAGTGCCCGCCGGGGGGGGGGGGGCAGTGTGACGGGCAGAGGGCCTCCTGGGAGTCCGGGCTGTGAACGAAAGGTCCCAGGCCCCAGCCCTTGTGAGCCGCATTCTGGCCGTGCCCCAGTAAAGATGCTCAGCTGCGTATTCACCCAGAAGAGTGTCACAAGAGGGGAGCAGGAATGGGTGGCCAGCAGGAACTGAAGTCCTCGGCACCTGGTTGTGACACGCCAGGACCTCGGGTGCTCCCGCAGACCCGTTTCCCGAGGAGGGCACTGGAGAGCCACAGGGTTTCTCTCCTCAGGTGTGTCCACCATGTCGCCCGTCCAAGAGACCACCAGCTCCAGGTATTTCTTTCCCAGCAATCCTAACTCAGGTCTAATCTTTCTATTCTGCTCAAACACCTGACTTCCTGCTACTCCTCAGACCTTGCAGAAGAAAAACAGCCCATGAAGGTACAGGAAAAGCCTCTGATTCAAGAGCTACAAAAAGGGTGGTGGGAAACTCCCATTGGGCTGTGACTGGAGGCACCGAGTTACAAAGGCCATCCGGACTGATCCAGGCACGCGACACAGGATAGACACAAGCCCCGGAAGTGGCTGGGGTGTCAGGAGACAGCCATGTAAACTGCAGAAACCCCACACGTCTTTGATCTGACCCTCCAAACCCACCCACATGCAAACAGCGCTTACACTTTTTATACTTTTAGGATGAATGGAGGCACATGTCAGTAGCAGGGATTTCAGTGAAAAAGCCTCAGAAGCCCAAGTTCTGCAGGAGAGCGCCGAAAAGCGAAAAATAAGGAATGATCCAGAACATGGCTGAAAGCGTCTTGGTGCGCGAGATGAGATCACACTGCGGGAATTTCAGGAAACGGAGCTAAAGCAAGGCAGGATGTGTGGGAGGCAGAGGATCTCAAGGGGCAGAACTGGGTCTCCCACATGACCCCATAGTTTCAAAGGCAGGGGGTGAATCTCCGGCTCCTCCAGGAATACGTTGGGAGCCTTATCCTATCAGGGAACGCGCCAGAGCGTGCCCTCTTCCCCAGGACACTGGGCAGCGATCCATGGTGTGTTGCTGCACTTGCTCTGCAAACAATGGAAGGTGGCATTGATGATGAACGGAAAAGTGGCCAAGCCCCAGAACTTTCTAAAGCCCCTCGGAAAAGGAGGGGCTTGCATGCCCTTCCTTACCCACCGTCCCCTGCCCATACCAGCTAGCCAACAAGCTGCAGCCAGATGTTCTTTTCCCATTTTCCCTTAACACGACTGGCACACTTTTCAAAGCATTATGGTCCCCAAAAAGAACTGTGTGTTTGTGTGTGTGTGTGGGGGGGGGGGCAGCCTTCTCTTTTCCCCTTGCAGGGAAGGAGGTGTGAAGCATTGGGCACCTACAGAACCCACTTCCATTGACGGACAGGCTCCAGGGAGGAAGTGCTTCCACTTGCGCCCCGTGGGAGCAGAGCGCTGCTCGCAAGCCTTTCAGCAGGAGTTCCTCCAGCCTGGGGGCAGCCGCTGCCTGGGATGCGGGGCGAGCTGGTCTTAACGTGCCAGCAGGTCAACTCGCAGGCGAATTCACCCATCTCTCCCCCAGGCACTTGCTCAGGGGATTCTCCAGTGGCTCTTCGGACGGTGGCAGCCGTTGGTCGACGTGACACTCCAGGAAAGCTCCAAGTGGCTCAGCTGCTGGTGCGCCACTGCAACCCGATGCCCAGGGTGCCGTGGCATCCATGGGGACCACCGAGGGCACCCATGAAGCTTCCTTCTCCCTCCCCGCTTCAAAAAAAGAGAGCTTAACAAGAACCCTGGAACATGGTGGGGCAGCCTCTTTCTCCCCCTTTCCAGCCGATCGCTGCTTCTCCACGGCCACGACACACCGCGCTCTAGCCGGCTGTGTCTCCCCCTCTCAGCGTCGCCCTCCCTCCGTGCCTCTAACTCGGTGTCCTCCTGCCCTCCAGACATGCGATTTCTCTGCCCCATCCTGTTCCTTTAGCTCACCTTCGACCGGCCAGCCCCCACCCCCACCCGGCCACGTCACGGCGCAAGAGCCCTTTGGCCTCGGTGCCACACGCGCCGTTTCCAGGAATCCCCTGCCTGCTCGCAGGTTAAAGAAAGGGTCCGAAGCCGCCTTTGTTGGTGTCTCTTAGCTCCTCCCCGTAAAGCAGGCCGGAAGGGATCCTCTCCGCAGAGCGCGTATCAAGGCCGAATGGACAGGCTGGGGTTGCCGGAGGTTGAACCCCGAATAGCCCAGTCCAGCGTTCGGTGCATGTCCCCTGCTCTGCTCTCCTCTGCTAGCAGGTCCAGCAGCCAACCTCGAGGCGGCCAACGCCGAACGTGGGCATCCCAAAATCTGTCTGGGATGGTTAGCATCCATGGGTCCTCCAGCCTCGGCGGTGCTCAGCTCCAGCACCAGCACCCCAGTTCCCCTGGCTGATCCCCGCTGTCCTGCTCAGACTTCGTCCCGCTGCTCCAGTGTCACAGAAAAAAGGCCTCTGGATCGGGCCTCTTGTCTACATGGTGGTGGGGGGGGGGAGATGGGCCCCCGCAAGGAACCGTAGCTGTTCTGCATCCTGCGGCTCTGCTATTTACTGGGCAAAAGAGAGGGTGACTTCATTTTTACCAGCATTACCACTGCCCTTTTCCCCTGCCCCCAACAAACAGATGTGGCTTTCAGAGAACGAATTACAGATGGAAAGTGTGCAGGGGTGGGAAGGGGGAGGCAGGAAGGAAAGCAAAAGAATCATGGAAGCCACAGGCCTTCTCAGGTTGCTTTTTTCTTCTGCAAAGCTGAGGATAGATGGAGCAACCTGGGAATCCTGGCAGATCAAAAACCCATTACAGATGTGAGGTTGGGAGGGGGGGAAAAACACAGAAGGGATAGCTGGAGGACTACAAATTTGACAGACGGGGGGGGGGGGGGGGGGGGGGGGGGGCGGTGTTCGTGATTGCCTAGCAACAAAAAAGTTCTAAACAGGAAATAAGTCTCTCAAGAGACATACTTCAGAATCTCTACTCAGGAGGAAGGGGGGGTGAACGGAAGGTTGTGTTTGGACCAGTCTACGGATTCTGCACAACTGAGTGGGGAAGCTTTTCCTGGCTTATATTGCATTGTGCTTCTGGTGGGGTTGCGTTTCTAAATACTCCCCTGTGACGGCTGGACACCTATCATGTCACGGGGGAGAAGTCCTTTTGCCAGAGTTTCTGCTTCTGCACATGCAAAAAGGCTTTATTCCCCCACACCCCCCCCATGCGACACGCACGCACACGCACGCACAATGCCGGAGCTCTTTGAAGTTTTACTTGCTGGAACAGCTCTGACAGCCAGAGACAAGCCGCTTCTCTCTCAGGGCTGTTGTGGTGAAAACTTCAAAGCCTCCAGATGTCGGGTTGTCACATGTGCACGCACGGAGTTCCTTTGCTCTATCAAAATCACCATCTCCGCAATGGTTTGCTCTAAGACGCCCGCCCCCAAAGCTGATGCTGAACTTGTGGAAAGACTCGTTGGATAGCAAGCCTGGGAGCAAGAAGCAAGCCAGGTTTGCTCCGACTGGGTCTTCTGGGCCTTGCTGCATTCCCGGAGGACCCTGGCTTGGCCCGCTCTCTGGAGCAGCGAGGAAAAACCCCGAGCCACCTTTGTGCTGTTCTTGACTGAAGTGATGCTATCCCACCAGCGTCTCGTTTTCCAGAGTTACAGACTCCAGAAAATCTTTCCCCTTTGGGGGAAAAGAGGAACATTCGCAGGGGCCGTAAAGGGAAGCCACGTAAGAGTGCTGAGCCGTGCGGAAAAGGTTCCTGCACGCCCCGAGAACTGCCCCGGACCGAGGGCAAACTGGACCCGTTGCCCTTCACTCACTGGCCACTGCATTTGATGCCTTTCCAAAAGCAGGGCTCTGATAGGGGGGTGGGGGCTTCAGCCTTCTGCCCCCACCCCACTCGGAGGGTGGCAAACTGCAGCAGTGGAGGGAAGCTCCATGCCGGCCTGGAAAGGCGCAGGAGGGCATCCCAGGTGGGTGCCAACCCGGCCCTTTTGATTACGTCCCCCGTTGGCTTCAGCCAGAGCAAGTGGACGGGGCGGAAGAGGGCTTCGTCCCAGACCTGGAAGGTGCCGAGCTGGGCTCAGCACAGCCCAAGCAGGGGTGCAGCACGAAGCTGCAGCTGCTTGCGGGGCGAGGAATGAGGGAGGCTGGCCTCCCCGGCCCCTCGGCTGCTGCCTCTGACCTTCCAGCTGCCGATCCCAGGGATGCTCCAGCCACCGCCAAGCCTCACCCCGCCCCCCCCCGGGATGTGCTCTGACGCACCTGCCCATTCCCTTCCACACTCAGAGGGCTGTGGGCATCCGACCGACGTGGGCGGAGCAGAGACGAGGATCCCTGCCAAAGCACTGGGGCCCCCGCTCTGAGCCGCCTGCATCGCCCCACTTCTTGTGCAAAGGAGGGGCGGAGGCATCTGGGGGAAGCCAGTGGGCCTCCCGCCTGCCATCCCCACCCCACCCCACCCCCAGAATGCCCTCCGAGCGCCAGCCGCAAAGGAGGCGAGCAGAAGGACCTGCGCGGGACACTCGGCTGGTTTCCCGGGGCACAGCAGGGGCTCCGTGCCCCCGACTAGGCCGCCAGCATCTCCTGGCTGCAGGAGAGCGTCCTTAAGGTCGTTAATGCAGCAGCCTCTTTCCCCGATGCTCCATTTGAAGTCACCCTTCTGGCAAGCACAGCTTTGATTTTAAGGACCGTGTCTGGGGTCTCCAGCGGGATATCAAGTTTCCCTCCACACCAGAACCCAACTCCAAAAGGCCCAAAATACGTGTATGTACAGGACATCCGTCCATAGGTGCGATATACATGTTGTGACATCAAGGGTTGAGCCCAACCGTGTTGCTCTACTGGCACGGGGGGAGTGAGGGGGAACAGTCCCCCCCTCTCCTGACCTCCTCCAAAATCTGCTGGTGGACTGAACCCACATTCCTGATGGGGGCATGGGATACTCAGGCCATTTACAGGAAAAGCAAGCTTTTGACAAGCATCCTTCCACCCAGTTATGAGCAGGGTGAATGCCCATCAGGCCAAGTCTAACTTGGCCTTGCATAGCCTTAAGCCTGCCACGGTTAGGCGCAGCCTGCGGCTCTTCTGGCCGGACACACGCAACTCGGTGAGCAGGGCTGAGGCTCAGCTGGGTTATTGGAAGGTGTTGCCCATCTGCCCGCAAGCCACGCCATCCGGGTTTGGACACCTCAGCAAGCCAGACCAGCAAAAGTAGCTAGGGGTGTACACAGCAGGGTCAGCCATCATGATCTGCTGAGAGGCTTGCAAAGTATGTTTGAGATTTGCTCCAGCAACGCGCTTCCTGTGTCCTTAAGCAGCAGTGTCTGCTTGGAGTAATTTAACCCAGATTAGCTAAACCGTTCAACTGGGAGAGATGCACTCATATATTAAAAATCAGAAACACACTTGTAAACTATGGGAATCCAAATGAAGAAAAAAAGCAGAGTACTCCAGGCCGAAGTCAAACAATCCCAGCCTCACGGAACCGCAGGCATAACAGAGTCTCTGTTTATTATGCCTTCAGGAGGCGTAAATTTTTGCAGTTTCTACAAAGAGTGGTGGAACTAAAGGCCACAGAAGAATAATGGATATATAAATTTAAACTAGCTAAAGGTCAAGTTGATATCTGATGTCTATACAATATGGTGAAGGAGACAGAGGGGGCAGGCAGGCAAGCAACCCACAGTAAGTTCGATCATTGGGGTTGACCACATGTGGCTTGTTACCACGGCGGGTTGTCATGATGTGTGAACTCACCCACCGATTCCCTTCCATCACTCGCTACAGAAGCCTCGTCTCCAATCTCCAGCACCAATTCACATCCTGCAAAAACACATTTAATTCAAGAAAGGAGGAATGCCGCTTGGTGTATTCTTCTTGTCCCTGCACATGCAAGCGTTGACCTTTTAAAAAATCCTCCTTGCAGAGGAAGAAGAGTAATTAGTGCCATACATTTTGCAGAAAACTCTAGTTTGACTGCTTCACTTTTGAGAAGGGGAAGCCAAATGAGTGGAGAGACTCCATGCTGGAAAGAATGGGGCTTGCGGTGACAAGAGGAAATACAGATGTTCTTTCTGTGATGTTGAGCCCACAAGTGTGGCATAAGCAGGGGACAAAGCACGGAGGAAGTGGAATCTGGAGTCCTTCCATGTGGCCTCAGTCAGAAGGGAGTTCGGCTGTCCCAAGTGCCCCGGCTTCTCCCACTCATCTTTCTCAGCTGTTCCCCTTCCTGCCCTCCTTTCCCTGATCTTGAGTAGCACCCCCTGGTCTGGTTCTCACGCAACGCCGACAGCTGTAAATGCGAGTGCGCGTTCTCGTGGAATTGGGTCGTCAATACTGCAAACTGTGTGTGAATTATGGTGTAACCACGGGCTGCTAACCACAAACAACCCAGAATTCATAACCCAACACAACATGGCGAGTTCTCTTCCTGGGATGTTTATAGCTAACCACCCACAGGTAAACTGTAGTGCAGGGCTCACATTTAACAACAAACTGCAACAATGGCAACTCGGGCTCAGCTCATGCTTTGGGTTGCTGCGTACCAACCAGGCCTATTTCCCTTTCCTTGCTTATGAGTAGCCAGCAAGTCCCAGGAAAGTATCCAGAATCACTTTGCTAAGAAGCCAGCGCCTGGCAGCTGCGCCGCACGTGTTGCTGGCCCAGCAAACCACCTCCTGCCCTGCCTCATATCCGCAGCTGTGCTGATGCATGAGGCCCCACAAGCCCTGGCAGCAACACTCCCACCGCGACATGCAGCTGGCCGCCTGCTGCCGCCCTTTCACAACGGCTGGAACTGGCGGGTGGAGGTGGCCACCCCACCCCGCTGAACGGCAGGGCTGGCCCCGAGTTTCTAGCCACGGCACTGACATCCACCACCCACAAACCAACCGGCTTCTGCTCTCTCCACAAGTGAGAAAGGGGCGCACGTGTTCCAGCCCCAAGGACAGCTCTGGCTACTTAGGTCAGTGTGCATGGGGAGAGTTTGTATCCTGCATGCACGGGCCCCCTGAGCGACGCTGAAGCTGCGTGCGCCTCGGAAATAAACGAAGGCTTCAAGGGGAAGGACCCCGAGCCCTCTTGCAAGCAGACCTGAAATATCTGAAAGCCACAATCGGCCGCATCTTCCGTCATCCTTCAGCACAGATGGAAATCGGGAGTCTGCCAGGAAAAAACGGACTGTCTCAAGGAAAACAGCAGCAAACAAGGTTATAAGGCAAAAAGCACATCTTCCCGCTTCCCCTCGCATTGCATAAGCAAAGGAAGGGGGTGGGGGGAGAGGTTTCGGGTCTTCGTTCGAATGAGTTCCAGAGCTTCCTGGAGAAGGGCAGAAAAGCAGTTTTCTTTCCCCCACCAGCTGCGTCTCATTACGAGAAGGCCTGTGTGTCATCAGTGCAAGTTCTCAAGGTTTGTCTGGGGATGGTAGTGCCAAAGTGTCGGGCCGGCCGTGTGCAAACTCCCCCCCCCCCCCCGTGCAGACTCCCTCTCTCGTCCTCCTAAGCACTCCGGGTGCGGATGATCCAAGACGCAGGGCAGCACGCCAGGAGGACGCCAGGCTGGGCAGCGCTTGCCGGGAAGCGCAGACGGAACGAGGGGGGGCACAGGGCCATGCAGAATACGGCCCCCGGCAAGGAGTGTTGCGCCGGACAGGTGCCCCCGCCGCACGAGGCTGCTTCCGTGCCCCTCCGTCGCAGGCTTCCAGATGGAGGCTTTCCCTGCCTTGCTGCCCGGGAGAACCCGTGAAGGGTGGCGTCAGGGGTGGCCTAGGAACTTCCACAAGTCCTCTGGCCTTTGTTCTTACTGCCCGGAAACTGTGTCAGGCCCAGAGGGCTATTCTGACAGGCCCAGGCATGTGGGGACAGCCTTAACTGCAGCAGAGCCCTCACCCCCCCCCCCCCCCCCCGACCTGAGTCCAAGCCCCCTTGCAGTGGTCAGGCCTGAGAAGAGCCGCTGGGATGGCCAGCCAGAGAGGCCTCGTGGGGGCCGAGCATGGGCGTTGGGGCACACCGAGGCGCTTGAGTGGGAAGACCGAGCGAAGACTCCCCTGCTCCCCAGAAACCCCTGGCAAGGAGGAGGTGAACATGCGCAGGGGATGGCAATGCATTCGTGTGCAAACGGGAGCCAGGCGTCCTCCTCTGGGGGGCAGTCCTCTATTTTAGACGCCCAAGCCTGGTTCAAAGTGGAAGAACCCTAAGAAGGGCAAGCTGAGGGTGGCCTTGGAGATGCACCTCAACAGCTCTCCACCGCAGGCGCTTGGACACTCTTCTCCATTGTAATTCCGTCTATTGCACTTTTGTTTAAATTAGAATTATTTTCTCCAAATGCGCACCTATACCCAGAAACACGTACAGGCAAATTGGAGTCCTTGGTCCCGGCGACAACGTTCCACTTTTACGGCATTGTGTTCGTGGCCACAGTGAAGGCTGCGCAGCGAAGGGGGCGCACAGGAGGACAATCGGCGTGTGGGAAACGTGGCACTGGAGGAGCGCTTCGCAAATGCCCTGGACCCACCGGAAGAGGAGCACACGGGCCCGCGATCGAGTCAAGCCAGAGCCTGCCCTGGAAGCGCAAAGGGCCAAACTGAGGCTGTTGCACTCCGGGCACATCCTGAGAAGGCAATCCGGCGAGGGAGAGTCAAAGGCTGGAGCAGGAGGAGGGCAGATCTGGGTGAAGCGATGAGCACAGAGGCCGGAGTCCTGGGCCCACGGCAAGGGAGCAGAGCGGAGCTGCAGCCCTCAAGCCCATGTGCCGGCAGGCGGACACTTTCCCGTGGGGAGGAGAAAGAGGCGATCCCTGCACTGAGAGGCCCCCACAGCAATCCGTCAGCCAGGGCCCCCCACCTCAGGCACAGCGGCCTCCAAGCAGTGCTTGCTGCAGGCAAGGGGCCCAGCGCTGGGCAGAGAGACGTTTTGCTGGCGAAAGAGCAGCAGCAGCAGCAGCAGCTTTTCCAGGCAGCAGGAAGCCCTGCTGCCCTTGGACAGTGAGCGAGAGAGCCAAGTACTGTCCGGGGGGATGTAAAAGCCAGCCCTGCTTTGAGTCAGCCCCCGCTGGAAAGGAAGGCTGGATGTCCTCCAAGGCCTGAGCTGGGAGTAAACAGTGGCATGCCACCTGGGGGGCAGCTGGAGGACGGGGGGGGGGGGGGGGGGCGGCCTCTTTAAATACGTAGCATTGTTGCTCTTACTCCTCAATGGAGGGAGCGCGGGACGGGGATCCAGCCAAGGCGCTGTGTGCCTCCTTCCCCTCTCCCCTTCCCCACAATTTCTTCCTGGGGAGATGTGCCTCAGTGAAAACAATAGGGCAGCTCACAACTGTCGAGACAAAAGAGGGCCACACCCCATCTCTCGCTGAGTCACCAGACACATCGAGACCCGGAATGGCGCATGCACGGCCACGCTCAGCGGCTGGTGCTCCGAGCTGGTTCTCCTGAGGGAGGGCAGCACTCATCCGTTTGGCCTGGGGAGCGAGCTGGCCCACAGCTGCACCCTCACTGCCCCGTCTTGGCCATGGAGGCCACACCTGTGAAGGGTGCAATCCAGTGCCCTCCCGACATAGCCTGGAGACACAGGATTCTCCGGGGCCTCACCTCCAAGGCCCCACAGCTGCCAAGCCCCTACTGAGCTTGCCCTGCAGCCATCACAGCAAGAACCTTCCTCTTTAAACCGACAGACTACAGCTCCCATGGCTACTGGCCACCCTGGCTCTTATGGAATTGAGAATGATGGGGGTTGCTGTCCAAGCCATCGGGAGGCACCTTCCACCACTGGCAAGCTCTGATTCTCCGTGTTGTGCACTTAGAACATGGAAACAGAGCGAGTCAGAAGGGGCCTCCTGGTCTGGCCCCCAGCTCCAGCCGGCTCTGTTCATGACATGCCTATAATTTGTCTTCCTGCCCCTCACCAGCCCATGACGTGAGGGAGGGACGTGAAAACATGGATGATCAGGCATGAAGAAGCAGTCCTAGGCGTTATGGAGACAGGAAGAAAGCGGAGGAATTCAAATCATGGTGGTGCTGGAGGAGGGCTTTGCAAGTACGCTGGACGGACAGAAGGACAAACGAGTGGACCCTTGACCCGGCCAAGCCAGAGCTTTCCTTGGAAGCAAAGATGACAAAACCGAGGTTCCCAAACTTTGGACACATCATGAGAAGGCAAAGCTCCCTGGAGAAGACAACCCTGCCAGGGAGAGTCAAAAGCAGAGGAGGAGGAGGACCAGCTACGAGAGGGACTGACTTCATCGGGGAGCCACCGCCTGGAATCTAGAACGGCCGAGCAGTGCTGTGAAGGGCAGGCCGTCACGGAGCGTTTCATCCTGAGGGTTGCCATACGCCGGAGAGCTTGACAGCCATGCGAGGACAAGACAGATACTCTGGACGAACTGGTGGTGACAGGAAACAAACGCATCCTTGTCCCTTTCGGTGGCAACTGTGTGTTTCTGTAAAGTGTGATTCCGTCCCCAGGCTCTTTCTTCGTTATTTATGAATAGAAGGAAGAAAACGGGGAGTGCTTGGGCATTTGCGTCTCCCTCCTGTGTTTCTGCACCCTGGGGTGCGTTGATCATTGGGTTCACTGGCAGGAGAGACAAAAGGGAGTGCAGCACAAACTCATGTGGCACATTATTAAATGCTGGAATTCGCTGCCTCCACATAGGGGAAACCGCCACTGGCCGTGGCTGGCTGGGAATGATAGCACTTGCAGTCCAGCACATTTGGAAGGCACCAGAAGTGGGCCTTGAGAAAGGATAAGACCAATTCGTAGAAAACAGACCTATCAACAGCCCTTAGTTCTGATAGCAAAAAGGCCTCCACATACAAAAGGAGCGTATCGCAGAGACTCAGGAGCTGGGATGCCCTGTCACCACCGTAATATTTTCTCTCTGCTTGTGGGCTCCAGGGATGGAGCATTTTCTCCGACTCGCATGCCACAGGAGGTTTCTTCTCGGGTCAGCACTCGCCAGAGACAGGCTGGCTGATTAACAGCTCCCTTTTTGGTAGAGCACCTGGAAATGCAATTACTTCCTGGCAGCCAACGAGAGCAGCTTCTTCGGTCTTCTGCTCCTCGAGAGGCACTCTGGCTGCCACAAGCCTCTTCGCAGGTCTTCCTCTGGTTCCCAAAACGCTTCCTGTGGTGTCTCTAAGCGCATGGACAGCTCTTCCGAGTGTTACTGCCCATTCGCAATAAGCTTCCTCTGGCCAGAACTCAGCTGCGCCCCCCGTTCCTCGTCCTGACAGAGAAGGGCTGGCTAACTCTTCCGTTCTCTGCTGTTCCCTTTCTCCTCAGTTTCCCTCATCCTTTATTTACCCAACTCGCAGCCGGCAGACCTTTTCCATTCTAACCACAGACGCCTTCCAATGCCGACTGGCGACGCCTTAACCGTCATTTCCCAACTGCTCTTTCCCACCTGGCTAGAAGCCGATCGGAATCCGACGTGACTGACCCAGGCACCATTTCCCAAGGGTTTCTTGCTTCCTTTCCCCTGCTATGGAATATCACTAAGCAACCGATACGCACACCTTAGCCAGGAACAAGGCAAAGCCTGAGACCTATTCAGATGCCTCACTGCCTCATGGAGACCCCGCAAAGTAGCCATGAAAGAGCAACAGCGGTTGTGCAGGGCATTTCTTCATGCACGCCATGGATTATTTGGAGGTTGCCCAACCCTTTGACAGCCCCTGCAACTTGGGTCCGCATGACCTGACGAGCCACGAGTGGGTTCTCCGTGGTGCCCAGCACGATGCAATGACCCCAGAGCAAATCAAGCCCGGCTGGGCTGCCAAGGCTCTTCAGACCAGGAGATGCTCTGCTTATATGAATGCATATTTTTGAAAGGGAAGTCTCCCCCCTCCCCGCTTTCTGCTGCTGTTATTGTGTATTTGCAAATAGCAAGTCATTGCCTTGAACAAACCATCCTGTGCATTCAGCACCGCTGCCCGTTGTTCACGGGAGTGGGCAGGAAGCCAGGTGGCTCCTGGAAGGTCAACCACACTGGTTCTCCCAATCTAGTCCCAAAAAAAGTGTTTAGGAAAATCTTTAGCTCCTCAACAAAAAGACCACCGAAGTCAAGACAGAGAGACTAAAAATGCCACATAAAACACCAAAACCAAACATGCATCCCATTATGTAGAAAATATAAAAATGCGATTTCTTCAGATGGCTGCTCCAGACATAAGAATCCATTTATGTATATACATTTTTACACAACCAGGCATTCAATCATCACTTATTTTCCTACTGTTATAGCTGTCATAGCTCTGGAAGAAACCGCAACATGGGGCAGGGGAGAAGGAAGGGGCAAGGGTGGATTTGGACCATGCAGCAGCGCAGGAGGGTATCAGAACGAGCGGGTGTCTATTAGCCTGTGGCAATTGATGGTACAGATGCCTGTGGGGGCTGCAAGCTTCTTTAATGTCCTCTCCCAGGCGAAGGAGAAAAAAGCAGCAAGGACTTTGGCAACTCGCGCGTTCCATCAACTGAAAAAAAACAGCACTGGATTAAAAGTACTTCGTTACGCGAACGGAAATCCAAGTCTGGTGCCCCATTTTGGCTCGGTCGGTCACTCTGCCTTGCCAGCGGGGCGACTGTAGCCTCCTTCTGCTTGCGCATTCCGCGACTACACGTTTATGAGCTGCAACCTCTTCTGCCAGGGCCACCATGCGCCATTTTTGTCCCCGGTTCCATCCTGGCACAGATTCCTCCTTTTCATACCCTACATCCACTGCAAATGACCAACCTTATATGATGGACAACCACGCCGGCTCCTTCCGGCTCTCTCGGAGTGGCCCCCGTGACATTTTTCCCACTTCAAGAAGGGATGCGATAGCCTCACCATCCCTAGCCACTAGTGGTGAAGCATCGTGGGGGTTGTAGCCCAACGTCTGGTGGGCCGTGGGCGCCCCACCTCTGCTTAATACAAAACAGTGAAAATCTGGACCGTATCTGTGTGCAAACTTCATCGGAAACATGCTCACAGCAAATTTTGCATGATGTCAAGTGATCCTTCTTTATTCCTAGGCAGGCTTAAAACCCAGTTACAACCCGAAGAATAAAAATCTGCCAACACTTTATGCGCCAGTGATCTCACTGGGACTGGGAAAGAAAGCAGAGGCATTTTGCATGCTAGCACAGAGCTTACGGCAAGGAAGAGGGCTGGCGTTCATTAAGCCGTCTCCAGGAACCGAGTGTTTTGGACAGCACCGCTGCAGCAGACCCTCTGCAGAATCATGAGACGTAGCCAGAAGAGGATTTTCGCTGGCAGCAGGCACAAGTGATCCGAAAGCTCTTCTGCACTGGCCCCGCTGAAATGAACGGATGCTGTGGAAGAGCAAGATTGCAGAGAGGTGGTAAAAACGAAGCAACTGTGGGGAACTCTCTGGTCCAAATCTGGCTGCTGCCATGAACACATGAACTAGCACCACGGTAGGTGCTCTCTCAGCCCTGGACCCACGGGGAAGGCACCTCTTCGGCTGGCTGGACCCAAGGGAAACTGGCGTTCCCAAAGAAGGGATTCAAGGGGGCCATGCCAAGGCAGATGCAGGGGTTCTTGAGGATTACTGGGTGCCAAGATGCTTTTCGGTCTGGCTTCTGACCTGGTCACAAGACTGGCCCACCCTGGTCACCTTCACCAGGAGAGAAAGAGAGGGACCTGTTGATTCTGCCGCTTTTCTCACTGGCTTTCAATCGGAGTGGCATGTACCTATTACCAACAAAAGGAACCGCCTCACCAAAGAGAGGGCACACCATCGCCTAATGGCTGCCTACACAAATTCACATGGATAGGTGCAAATGTAGAAATGTCAACAGTAGTTCAGATATAAAAATACAGTAACTCTGGTGGACCCTCCCTCTGGTTCTTTGAGTTTAAACTGAACTTGGGCAGTTTAACCTTTCTATGAAACAGGATACCTGGCAGCCTGGACTACCTCTGTGACTTGGACATTGGCGTCAGGGTCCAAGCACCAGGGCAGATGCCACAGACCCAGCCAAGAGGACCTGAGGAGAGACGGATTCCCACACAGTCCAGAGCCCAATAACCAAGTCAGAAGCAAGGCACAGTTGAGGGACAGGTCAAGGTCAGGGGCCAGGAGCTCAGTGTGCAAAGGGGAGGACCTGCTCGTGAACAAGGCAAAGGGCAGTAAGCAGTGAGGCCACCAAGCAAAGAGCACAATCACCAGCCCCAGCCGGATGGGTATGGCTTGATTGTAAGTATTTGTATTCTTTTATATTTTTACATTTACATTATATTCCCATCCCAAAGAAGGGCAATGCCAAGGAATGTTCAAACTACCGCACCATTGCACTCATTTCACGTGCTAGCAAAGCTATGCTCAAAATCCTACAAGCTGGGCTCCAGCAGTATATGGACCGAGAACTACCAGAAGTACAGGCAGGATTTCGAAGAGGCAGAGGAACTAGAGATCAAATTGCCAACATACGCTGGATCATGGAGAAAGCTAGGGAGTTCCAGAAAAACATCTACTTCTGCTTCATTGACTATGCTAAAGCCTTTGATTGTGTGGATCACAAGAAATTGTGGCAAGTTCTTAAAGGGATGGGAGTACCTGACTATCTTATTTGTCTCTTGAGAAACCCATATATGGGTCAAGAAGCAACAGTGAGAACTGGACACGGAACCACTGATTGGTTCAAAATTGAGAAAGGAGTTCGGCAAGGCTGTATACTGTCGCCCTGCCTATTTAACTTCTATGCAGAGCACATCATGAGAAAGGCAGGGCTGGGTGAATCACCAGTTGGAATTAAGATTGCTGGGAGAAATATCAACAACCTCAGATGTGCAGACGATACCACTCTCATGGCAGAAAGTGAAGAGGGACTAAAGAGCCTCTTGATGCGGGTGAAGGAGGAGAGCGCAAGAGTTGGCTTGAAACTCAACATTACGAAAACTAAGATCATGGCATCCGGTCCTCTCACTTCCTGGCAAATAGATGGGGAAGAAATGGAGGTAGTGACAGATTTTATTTTCCTGGGCTCCAAGATCACCGCAGACGGGGACTGCAGCCAAGAAATTACAAGACGCTTGCTCCTGGGGAGGAAAGCTATGGCAAATCTAGGCAGCATACTAAAAAGCAGAGACATCACCCTGCCAACAAAAGTGCATATAGTCAAGGCTATGGTTTTCCCAGTTGCAATGTATGGCTGTGAAAGCTGGACCATAAGGAAGGCTGAGCACCGAAGGATTGAGGCCTTTGAACTGTGGTGCTGGAGGAGACTCCTGCGGGTCCCTCAGATCTCGTGATCAAACCAGTCAGTCCTAGAGGAGATCAACCCTGACTGCTCTTTAGAAGGCCAGATACTGAAGGTGAAACTCAAATACTTTGGCCACCTAATGAGCAGGAAGGACTCCCTGGAGAAGAGCCTAAGGCTGGGAACAATAGATGGCAAAAGAAGGAGGGGGCGGCAGAGGATGAGGTGGCTGGATGGAGTCACTGAAGCAGTTGGCGTGAGCTTGGGTGGACTCCAGGGGATGGTGGAGGACAGGAAGGCCTGGAGGAATGTTGTCCGTGGGGTCTCAATGGGTTGGACACGACTTCACGACTAACAACAACAACATTTTTACATTTTTTCCACTGTTCACTTCTTTCAAATTAGTATTACTATATAAATGTAGAAACAAAGAAATGAACGCACATAGATGGAATGGTCTATCTTACAGGTGTGTTATAAGAATTATTATAATCTATCTATCTATCTGATAGATTTCTATCCCACCTTTTTTCGTACAGTGAAGTGGCTCATATAATTCTCCTCCTGCTGCTCTCCATCTTATCCCCACAACAACAACCCTGTGGGGTAGGCCGGGCTGAGAGTCTGTGACTGGCCCAGAGTCACCCAGGGGGCTCCATGGACTAGAATCCAGGTTGACCACTACACCCCACTGGCTCTCAGTGGCTAAGAGTCATACTGGCTCTTGCAGTCTTTGAATGTGCTAAGCATTTGTGTTCCGTATTTTACTAACAGACCAGAATTAAAATACAAGGAACACAAGAAGAACAACCCTGCCAAGTGTCTATCGACTAAAGAAAGATGTGGGAACCCAGATGTTCTTGGCTTCCAAGTCTTAATCAACTGCAGGCAACATGGTCAACAGCCAGGGCCTAGGGCTGGCAGCTAATGCCATCGGGAG
This sequence comes from Varanus komodoensis, assembly GCF_004798865.1. Lineage (NCBI taxonomy): Eukaryota > Metazoa > Chordata > Lepidosauria > Squamata > Varanidae > Varanus > Varanus komodoensis. Next base: position 7,584,148 of record NW_025335854.1, read on the forward strand.
GGTCATATGCTCCTGATCTCTGAACTAAAACTCGAGTTGACTGATCCGCAAATTAAAGCTGGCAAGCCTTTATTATAGAGGATTGTTTTGGAGTCACATCATTTCTCCAACACATGCCATGGCCCCTGGCCTGGAGAATGTTGATATTTGGTAGCAACAAAAATGTTTCTGCTAAGATCTGCCAGTCAGCTCAGCCTGTTCCTAACTTGCTTTTTGGTTTCTTACATAAGTCCTTGCTGGATTAAAAGAGGAATGGAGTTCTTGAGGGAGCAAAGACGAAAGATGAAAAATAACAGAGGAGGAGAGAGGCAAGGTGCCCACGGGGAGCCTGCCACGTGCCATCCCAGCTGCACGAACTCTTGCCTGTGGGCACCGAAAGCCTGTTAGGCGGGAGACAAAAAGCTGCCACAAGTGGCCTTGAGGAGCTACACAGCCCATTTACCACCAGACTGTCGCGTCTGTGCCACTGGCCCGTCAGGCTCACAACTCTGGCTTGTATTTTATAGGTCAGGGAGAAAACTGGATGGGCTTTGGAAGGCCGTCATGCAGAATGTGTTTCCTTCCTCAGCCATGTGCCTTGGAGATGTACTGGAGAACATCATCCTGGGACATGCAGTCCAAGACGTCTGACAGGGCACAGCTGGGGAAGGTTGGGACATACCACTCCAAACAATACACTTTTGGACGATGTCCTTGTAATCGTTTTCTGAAGGGCTAGCATGGAGGCCCGCCTGGGAGCCATGACATCTGGCCCTGGGAGGCCGCTGAAAGTGTAAGCATGGAAAGTCAAACAGAAGAAGCATTTCCCAGTTAGTTGCGCTAGCTGGTCCCTGAGCTGTGCACCTCAAATCTATTGGCCTGGTTCACATGATCACTGTGGCCCACTTGTGGCCTGTTCAAGCCAGAGTGGGCTGTAGGATGTGTGCGCAGCCATGTTGAAATTTCAAGCTGTGGCCTGTTGTCCGAACCCAGTGGGGATGCGCTGCTAGTGGGTTCCACGCACCGCTCACCACCTTAAAACAGGCCTTGTTAGCCATGCAAATAACCCACCCTGACCAGGTTCCGAAGGGCTGTATGCACGTGCCAAACCCATGGTGGCCTGACTGGTCATGTGAACTGGCTCTGACGGGGTTGGCCAATCCTGCATGGAAAAATTCCACAGACACCACAGGGAAATGGTTGCACACGGCTGAATGCTTTGCTGTACGTGCCGCATTCGCTTGCTCATCACCTGTTGTGCATTAACTTGAAGTCAGAGAAGCATTTCTCCTGTCGAGAAATGCTAGGAAGAAAGCACCGCTCCCCTTTGTGTCACCCGCAGGTCACGGCCACTTCGCAGGCACTTGCATCGGAGGAAGGGCTGGACTAGCTTCCCAGCCTAAGCTAGTGGGCCAAAGGGCCTCGAGGAAATTAGGCCCACCCCAAAGCCGCACCTCTCCTGAGCCATCATCTCTATTGCTGCACTCCCTTCTCCGAGTTTAAAAAAAATCTCTGTGCACATACATTTGATATACATGTATACACAAAGTGCCTGCAGGAGGAGGGAAAATTTCAGCTCAGGCAAGTCTCGAAATTCACCCTAGAACAAAATCTCCTTAAGCTGGCATCCCGCAGAAGCTAAAAATAGGAATTTAAAAAGTACAGGATTTACTAGGGTCAAGCGCCATAAAACGAGGACTTTCCATGGTGCACAGAGACTCTTGAAGAACATACAAACTGTACAGTCTGTGTGCGTATGGTAAAAATCAAACCCGTTAAGGCGAGGAGAAAACGCTTCCTTTCACAATGTGCACAGAGAAGTGAACCAGCCCTCGGCCTCCAGGCCCTCCCTTCTGCCCCACGCATGCAAAGGGAAAGGGGTTCAGATTTCACAGAGCAGCAGCTGTCCTGCTCCCATCTCCTCACGCATCCATATTCAGGGCCAGGCACTTTAAGGCAATGCCCTTCCTTACAACAAGAGCTGTACAGAAGACATATTGACCAGCTGCTTTGTATATCATTCCCAACGCATTCAGGACACCTCAGGCTCTGTGCCAGGAGAAGCCGAAGGCAGAGAGCAGCTCTCTCTGGACTGTAACTCTGGAGAAATCTTTGAACGGTACTGCTGTTAAAGAAGCCCATTTGGAGCGCACTGGAAGAGATGATCCACCAGAATATTGATTTCTTAATTGCACTTGCGAAGCAGCTTTCCTCAGGAAAGAGCATTGAAGTTGAAACCTCATCAGGAAGCTGGGAGGCCAGTGTATTGCTGCACGTCTCTTCAGCCTTTTGGGTTGCCTTCTCATGGGCCAGGGGAGCTAAATCTCCCCAGTTAGGGCTGCTAGCTGATCGGCTGGTGTTCAGCTGATGGGAGCCAACGCACAGGAGGTGGTTTGATGCTAGGTGAATGTGTGTCTTTGCGTGAAAACCCTATTAGAGCCTTCCAGCTCATGCCAGCTGAAGGGAGGAGACCCGTGCCTAGAAGCGCAGGTGTTTTACACACATTTATGTGAATGGAAACAGAGAGCGAGAGAGAGCGAGAGTATATGCGGAATGATCTCAGGCTGGAGTTAGCTGGTGTGGGGAGAGGTTCTCGGAGATCATCTGCCTCATAGGAGTGTTACCTGGTCTCGGTTTCTGCCAGAGGTGGGCACCTTATTTATTTATTTGTTTATTAGTTAGTTAGTAAACTTCTATGCTGCCCCATTCGCCGAAGCCTCGGGGCAGCTCACAACGATAAATAAATACATATAATCATATAAAAACAATATAATTGGAAACGCCCTGGCCAAAGATATAAAATCAGTAAGCAAGCTAACAATTGGAATGCCGTTTAAATGAAAAGGTCTTGGCCTGGCGCCGAAAAACCTTCAGGGCCGATTTTATTCTCCAGAACCGCCCAGAGGCTGCGCCTCCACCACTGTGTGCCACTGCAGGCAGGCTTTAAAGCTGAATCTGGCCCCTTTCGGCCACCGCTGGGGATTGCTGCAGAAACGTGGCGGGGAGCCACCCGCGATCCCCCCACGCAGCCAGGTCCGCCGTGGCAGGGGAGCGGGGGCTGCGCGCGAGGCCCACGGCACGCTTCGGCAAGAAGCGAATGCTGCCCGGTCCTGTTAGCGCTCATGTGCGCTCTCCTCCGAAGAAAGCCAGTGATCCCTCCCAGTGGCTCTGCGCCCTGGCGACTGTGGGGGACGCTGCTTCTTCAAGTGTGGGGCCAGGTGGCTGCTGCACTGAGGCTTTCTGGGAGCCTCAGGTGGTGAGCACGCCATGCCCTCTTGGTTTCCAGGAGAGCGGCAGGAACCGGTGGCGCCTCCCTCTGAACCTGATCGGTTTGGCTGCGGAGGCGGTGTGCAGGTGGAGCCCGGGCAGCGTGGGCTACGGTATACCAGTGCACACATCTGCAGGTAGGTACGTTCACACTCAACACAGAACTCTGGAGCCCTCCCCTCAGCACTCTTGGGATGTAAATCAAGCAGTGGGGAAGCTTGGAAACATGACGAATATTTTGGCTGGAAAATCTCCTCATTTAAAGACCCATAGAAGGGGGGGGGGGATGCTTGGCCTGGAAAAGGCAGCTGGAATTTAATGTTCTTGGAAGCTAGTTCAGGGCTGCTCAGACAGGGGAAGGCCAGGGACTTCCCAGTGGGGGCATCGCTCCCTTTCCTTGAAATCCCTTTAACTTGAAAAATAAAAAAAAAAAAAAATCCCTTTTTGGAATCAGTTGAGTGCATTGTTCAACCATTTCTGTAGCTGATTCCAAGCAGGAATTAATTCCACAAAACAAAACCGATTGTCGCAGTTTGCTTGGAGCAGAAGGGAAAGGAGTGATTTCATGTTGGACTCCAGCCCTTAATGGATAGCATGTTGGGCCAGGTGAGGGGAGCGGGAGGCGGGAGCTGGCCCTCCTCCTGTGCGGGCCCTCCGCCACCTTAGTCTTAGGACGGCATTAAATAAAGATGTTCACAAGAGCTACTACCATCCCGACTAGCACCTGAAGAAGCCGGCGGCCGGGGTTTCCGAGCCTCGCAGAGCAAGAGTTACCTGTGGCAGGCACGGTCCTTTCTTTCCTCCGCTAGCAAGAGGCGAGCCACCCGGCGGGGCTTGTGAGGCAGCAAGGCCCACGCAGCTCATCGGCGTCGGCCGTGTTCCTCCAGAGCCTGACGTGCTGCATCACTCGGACTGCAGGAACCTGGAGAAGGCAGGTCAGCTGGGGCAGTGTTGGGGGACAGAGATCCCTTGGGCTGTGCTTGGGGAAACAGTCGAGAACACGACACGCAGAGGTACTGCTTCTCGGCATACATGGTGTTAGGATCCCATTAAGTAGCCTGACGGTTTAACTTGGCATGGGGCATACGGAGAGGCCTGTGGTGCAGACAGCATGTCCTTGCTATTTTTACTGATTTCTTAGACAGGTTTGGTTATCGTACAAAACCTCCTTCTTAGTTTCTCTAGTCAAACAGGCTTCCCAGAGTTTTATAGCACCAAAGCAGCTTGTGAAATGTTTGAACAGGCGTCACAGTGGGGCAGAGCAAAGGTGCAACATGTGCCGCAATGGTTTTCTAGAAACACAACCACTTCCATCATCCCCCCGAGCTCACTTCCAGCACTCTGTGACTTTGCACGACACAACAAACCACAATGCCTTGGAAGCCTCAGTGGGTTGCAGTGCTGTGTGAACCTGAAATAGAAACACAGAAATGGCGTGAGTCAGAAGGGGCTTCCTGGGCCATCTAGACTGACCCCCAGCTCCAGCCGGCTCCACTCATGACATGCCCACCATGTGCATGTCTGGTCTATCCTTGAACACCCACACCAATGGGGCCTCAACCACCTCTGGTGGAAACCCATTCCACACCCTCGGGGTCCTGACTGCTTCCTGGCATCCAAACTGAACCTTGGCTCCCTGAGCTTTGCTCCATTGGAATGCGTCCTGCCTTCCTCTGCAGGGGAGAACAGGTCTCTACTCACCTCCGTGTGACACCCCCTCGCGTACCTGTATGTCGCCAACAGATCCCCTCCGAGTCTCCTCTTCTCCAGGCTGAAGAGGCCCAGCTCCCTCAGTCTCGCCTCATACCCCATCCCCTGCAAACAGGCCACCAACCTTGTGGCCCTACGCTGTACTGACTCCAACCTGGCAATATCCTTTCTGTAATGAGGGGCGCAAAACTGAGCACAATACTCCAGTTGCGGGTGCGCCAGAGTGGTGTAGAGCGGCAGTAATACCTCTCACAATCTAGAAGCCACACTTCTGGCTATGCAGCCAAGGGTGGCGTTCGCCCTCTTGACCACCACATCGCACTGCAGACTCATGTTTAGCCTGCAGTCAACCAGTACCCCGAGGTCCCTTCCCTATCTAGCATCGCTAAATCTCTATTATGAGCCTTTCCATTGTTTTTCCTACAATGGACGTAAGGCTAACAGGTCTGTAATTCCCCATGTCCCTTCTGCTACCCTTTTTGAACATTGGGACCAGTGATGCCACCCTCCTGTCCTCTGGAACTTCAACCGTTCTCCACGATGCCTCAAAAATGGAGGCCAGCGGGCGTGAGAGAACCCCTGCCAACTCTCTAAGTACTCTCGGGTGTAACCTGTCAGGGCCTGGTGCCCTGAGGAGCCCCTCGACTTCTAGGAGGGGTGACTCTAATCTGTGCCCCTATGTCCCCAGCCTCATCTAATCTCCTATGCAGATCTCCCCCGTCCTGGTTTGAGGAGAACCCAGAGGCAAAATACTCATTTAGCGTCTGTGCCTGTTCCCACATATCAGTCACTGGATCTCCTTCCTCCTTATTTAGTGGTCCCACCACTTGTCTCCCCTTCCTCTTCCTATTTACATGCTGAAAGAAGCCCTTTTTATGCTCTTGATATTCTTGGCAAGTCTCAGCTCGTAATCAGCCTTAGCCCTGCAAAGAATCCTTCTGCAACGGGCCTCCTCCTCCCGGTATACCCTTTTGTCCATTTGCCCCAGTACCCATTTCCTACGGAGGTTCCTCTTTTGTCTATTCCCTCTAGCCTGTGGCCCACACTGATAACACATGGCTTGTCGCTCAGTCAGTTTGAGCCATGGACCTCGACCATGTGCCCCAACTACAAGCAAGTTTCATATAAGCTCTTACGAAGTCACCAGCGGACAAATGCGGCTGACAGCTGCCTCCACAGGGCCCAAGCGGCACTTAGGGGTGGCTGCCAGAGGCTTTTCCCATTCCTGTAGCTGAAAAGGCTTGTCCAATTGCTTTGGTTCAAAAAAAGGATGATGGGAGAAGGTGTTTATGATAAGCAATTTTTCAAACACTTACTCATTATATTCACACTTTATATTTGCCAAGTGTGTGCATGAGGAGGCCTGGAAGCATTATTCGTTTTTGATAAACGCTTATCCAGTTTACGCACACAACCATTGTTTCAAAAATCCATTAAACCAGAGGACAGACAATAAAAATGTGCAAATATACGACAACGAGCTAAGCCTCTCTTGTGCCATCTTCAGTTTTCGTAACAGTTATGGTCTGTCTTCCTAACCGAATAAGCTACTAGGAATGTACTGGCATGCGTGGCAGTGAGGAGTGGTGTCTTCACATTCTGAACTGGTGGCCAGCAAGCTATTTTCTAGTGACAGCTCTTGTACACTATATGGCAGACGGAAGAACGGCAACACAAAGCCTTTGATTTAAGCGAGGCATTGTTTAGGAAACATTTACTGGATACCATAGTAGCAAACTTGCTTTAGCCTAATGGGTACCAGACATCCAAAGCGATGAATTAATTTATTCACAAAAAGTTCTGCTGATTCCTAATAAAAGGCCTAAAGGTTCAGTTGTGAACATCAGTCAGTCTTCTTCTGTTTCCTATACTGCCAACAAGGAGACACATCAACCTGTTTGCTTGTTAATGAATCACAATGGAGGGATGAAACATGCTGATAGATAAGCATGGCGAAGCAGTTGCACTAGCGTATCATCACATGGGCGATGACATGAGGAAGGGCAGCACCAGCCACACCTGGCCTGTTCAGCATCCAGAAATCGGCCCAAAGAACTGGGCAGATTAGATCAATAACAGATAAATGCACATGGTCACTACAGGCCCCCAATTGCAATTGCCACTGAATGGCAGCCAAGCAATATGGCCAAGCTGCTATAGGGTTGGTGTAGGGTGATATCTCAGTCATGAGCTCTCTGGGTGGCCTGAGCGTTCTCTTAGCTCCTGTCACTGCCATATGCATTCTAGAGGTATGTTTTTTTGTTCTTTGTAAGCCATCCAGAGGCTTTTTAGTAATGGGATAGCATAGAAAAACTTTAAATCAATCAATCAATCAGTCATAGAATATGAAGATGATACTGGCACATCTTACAAGTCTAATACAAGGGTGATTGAGATGAGATACTGCACCGTGAATACCGCAAACAGAAGTGAGTTAAGCAGTGGGAGAGGTACACAGAGAGTAACCCTTGGTAGGGGGGTGGTACCTTGTTCTAGACTGTGAAATATTTCGAGGAATGCTATCTTTAGGGATAAGGCATTACGGGACAATCCAGCCATGTCTGTACTTTCCCCCATCAAGATCAGTATCTACCATTCAAATGCCAAGGGTGCTGCAGTGTTTGCTAGGGTGTTGTGGCTAAAAGCGTGTGTGTGTGTGGGGAGCAGGAGGGTGGGTGGTTTTGTAGCAAGTCCAGAATAGAACGTTGAACTGGCGTTTCATCAGTGAGTATGAAGCATAGGCTCTGATCCAAAGCCATGGGGCTTCCTCCTATTGATCACCCTAGCATTGCTACTACAGAGAGCACAATGCTAATGGGTGGCTTTCATGTAAATATGACAGACAAACATACAAATAAATCTGTTGAAAAAGCAGTGTTGTGGGACACTGAAAAAACGGGATGGCATTTTACTTGGCGGCTCAGTTTTTCCTGCTAGGATAGGATAACACTGGATTCTTTTGGCCAACAACTCCAGAACAGAAATTTAGCTGGCTGCCAACAGCGATCACTTTGGATAAGACTGACAGGAAATGTAGCATCAGTGACACTATTTTTCCAACCCTTGTGCTCTGAATAGTGATCGTATAAGTGATTTTCCATTTATTATGAAGACAATAGTAAGAGAAAATTCTTTTGGGACACACTGATTTGGGTGCAGGGACATTTCTTATCAAAGTTTTCTTTCTGAATGCCCTTTTTTCTTTTCTTTTGGGTTATGCCTAAAATCCATGTTGTGGGGGGGCGGGGCGGGTATCAGCCTGTGGGGAAGTATTCTTGGAAGAAAAGTATTGCAACATTGCAAGAAAAGAAACACTGGAACTGCAAACTTCTGAACACTCAAATTCACAGTAAAACCCTCCCCCCCCAATGTTACAGCTTAAAATGTTAAGAGCTGGGAAGGTTTCTTTTGAGATACAATGATCTCCAAATACAAACTCTGAAAAGTAGTTATACCAAGTCTTCTTCCAGTGGCCTCCATATGGGGAGGGTAAGACATGTTCAAGTTCTTATTTGTAAAAACGTTGTGTTGACTTTCTTTCTGAAGTGTTTAATTAATATGAAAGCACCGAGCAGTTCAAGCTGATGGAACAAGTGCTGGACATGGGCCAGGGGAACCAGGGTTCAACTCTCCATTCAGTCAGGAAGCTGACTGGTTGGAGGCGTATTACTGTTCAATCCTTAAATGCCTTTCCAAGGTTGTTATGAGAACATCACCTAACTTTATGTATGCCGCCTTCAGCTGCTAAGTGGAACAGCTGAGATATATAAATGATAAAGCTATTGCACAAAAGGGAGTAGCAGGGCAACTCTAAACAGGCAAGGCTATTATGTGGAGAGAAGTTAGACAGGTGAAAAAAGACCTCCCTTGGGGGATTGGAAAAACACACATTCAGCCAAGAGTTACACAGCTCCTGCACCAACAGCATTTGACCCCTGGTGCCCTTACGGTGCCCCAGGCGCTGTCTGCCTGCAAGAACAGAAGCTGTGTGTATGCTTTGGAAGCAGCTCTTGTCAGAAAATCTGACCACCAAATTCTGTTGCAGTAAACACTACTGAAAGGTTTTATGAGGGGAAAGAAATCCTCGGAAAAAATGGACAAAACCTCTCAGACAAATTAATTCCACATTACTCTTAGACAGTATTAAACACTTTAAAGGATTGTAAAAGGAGCTTTAATTTGGAAATTATGAAAACTGCTCTATCTCATTAGAAAACAAAAACAAACAACACCCCAAAACCAACAGTGAGCCTCGAAGGATCTGGTACCACCGAGGAAAGAAAGCAGAAGGGAGCTTTCCAGTCACGACAAACGTTAATCCGCACAAATTAACATCTGACATTCTCAGCAAGAGATGAATTGCTATATTCCAAGACGATGTGAGGCAAAGTGAATGGCAGAGAAGACTGGCACACTAAGCGTATGTCAGAGACTACTCCCTTAGGTCACCATATTCCCCTCAGCGTGTTCATCTTACCTCAGCTGCCCCCATCATTAGCCTGTTCTTAAATCTTTGATACTGGCCAGGAGGTGCTGGGACCTAGATGTAGTCACAGTCCTGTCCACAGTGGACCTCGTTTCGAAGGGGAAAGCCCCAAAGGCAACAGATCATTTGTCCCGGACCTTCCATTTGATTTCCTATTCCACGGAAGCCCATTGTGTTCAGTTGCACATGCAATTATTGGTGGGAATGCATAAAAACATGGGCCTTAGTCCAGTTAATTTCACTGGGCTTAAAACACAACTAACAGGCAAGAGAATTTGGTTCCAAAAGTAGGCCAATCTGTCTATATTTGTGCATGAAAAGATTGAAGTACACCTGCAATTTGAGGGGTAAGGAGACCAGTCACTGATTCCATCTCCATTCTATAATAATACCAAGGTACTCGGGAGCTTTGCGTCTTCGATCCCATTTGGTGAAAGGTCCATGACCGCATCTTTTGGATTGTTGTTCAGCGCCCGTCACTCGCTCTTTCACCAATCTGAATTTAGAACATTCTCCAACCGGAAGGGCTTGGACAGCTAAACACAATCATTTTCAGTGTTCTTAAGATTCCGATGAAAGCCACAATAAAATTAACCCTATACTTTTTAATATATGTTTAAGGCAATTAATGTTAAATAGTCATGGTGTATGTTGCTTACTGGTCTAGAATGCTCTAACATCAAGGGTTGCCCTTGATGACTGGAAGCTAATGGCCCTTGCGTACTTCGCTGGGACCCTATTATATCTAGGCTCCAAGCACTAGCTTCCCGTTATAGTTTGGGGTGAATTTAGGAGGTGAAATTTGATCACTGGAACCCCAACATGGCATGGTGAAGCACTGTGGGAAAGATTGCTGCCTCAAAAAGTGGCTTTCTGAAGGACACTCCCAGCTTCCCTCAGCTGGGTTCCCTTTGAAGCTCAATAAATGCTGGACATCTTCAAGTGTATTTAAAAGCTTGCTTCCAGATTGTGAAGGAAGCCAGAGGAACTGAGATTTTAGCATTTGTAAGATTTTAGAAGCACAGTTGGATTTTATGTGCGATTCAGCAGTACGGTTCAAGTATCCTGACTCTCAGGATGCAGCAAGCCCTGGAGAGAAATAAAATCTATTTTCTAGGTATGGTTACTGGCAATGATATATTTCCATATTGTCTTCCACTCAAGGAAAAACCATCTCATGAAGGCCAAATTCCAGTTGCTCCAATGTGTCACTCCATTTAAAGAAAACTGGCTCAGCACTTAGGACTTGCTGCAATATAAATGCATGTAAAATGACAGTGCACATGGTTCAAATTTTAAGTAATTTATTTCAGTAGGAAAATTCTATTTTTAAGTTCATACTTCAAGCTGTTTTGAAACAGCTTATGCAAACACACAATTCAAACACACACATACAATAAGTATTCAAAATCAGAAGGAGAAAGAAATAGCAACAGCCAAACTGCACATCACTCAGTGAGGTCATAGTGCATTCAACCTCCCTCAAAATGGTGCTTTAGGTCAACAGTAAAAATGGCTTGTGTTCAGCATAACGTTGACTCTACCTCTTGAGCAGTTTGTGTGTATGTGAACAACAGTATGATTTGAATGGCTGTATTTGTCTCTAACAAGGCTATGAAATAGGCAAGAATATGCAGAACTGTCACACCTCCTGTCATCCACTGATCCACTCTGAATAGGTTTATGGGTAATTAAAGGGCAAGCAAGAAATTATTTGGTAATTCAAAATGTGCTTCCCTCTTCTAGAGGTTCACTGCAGAGAGGAAATGGGATATGACCTCCCTTAGGTGTCAAATAAGGCCCAGGCAGAAGAACTATGAGAAAGTGGGTTATAATCATCTCCAACGATATGCAGCCCTTCCCTGAAAAAGCCTCCAAGGCATCTGTAATATCCGCCTCCAGATGGAATGTTTCTCCTTGCACAATCCGCAGCCAGAAACGGCTTGCACCGTCCTTCAATACCTGCAGCTGGGCTTTAGCGGTTATTGTTGAAGATATGCTCCATTATGAATCCCTTTGTGAAAATGTCATTTCCTCTGATAAAGCTCGGGAAGATGCACAGTCAGTTGGCTATTCAAGATCAGAATGCTTCAAGACGAGAAGCAGGGAAGGGAGAACTTACAGCTGGCAGCCCTAACCTGGTCCTCCAAACCTTTTGCTCCCTCCATGGGTCCCACCCGATGCTCACGCTGTAAGGCCCTTGGGAATCTGGAAGGAGGGGTGGGAATCCCCCTTTTATCTCTGATCCTGACCAGAAATCGGAGGAATTCCCCTTTCCAGGCCCCTTGGGGAGGAGAATTACCATCTGACTACAGATGAGATTTCCTTGAATGCCTCGCCTTGCTTCTGCCCCAGGCACGGCTGGAGTGGTCTAGCCACTGCTTCTTTCCCTACTGAGGAGGATGTGGTGCCAGTGAAGCAACCCTAATGGCAGGAAATGACATAACTGGGCATCCCATTAAGGAATCTGGCCTATGCAGGGCCTGGGTGGATGGTTGGAATGCCCATCCCTGGCTTAAGTTACCTACCATGTTTTGTACAGGTTATTTTTTCTGACATAGTCTCCATCAAGAATACAATTTTTAAAAGGAAACATGCTTTCTGCATGGATGAATTGGAACAACAAGCTTATCTGAAACCAAATTTTCTCAGTGGTGCTATCTGGTAACTAAAAAACCTAGTTAATAATGAATAATAAAATGTTGAAACATTGGAGAGATTCCCTATATTTACTTATTGATGTTCAGATTTTACATACAATCTGATCTTTGGTCACTAGAATGACAGGCATTTGGAATGTGCAGCAGCATGAGAAGAGCCTGCAGCTAACACATTCATGTGAATATGGCTAATTTTAAAGAGATGCTGGCCTAAACCACCAGATTCTAGAATCGAGAAAATGAAAAACAAAACCAAACCAGAAATGATCTTGCTAGTTGTTTGAAAGGTGAGCTCAAACGATGACTCCAATAAGCTCCTTCGCCGGTGGTGGTGGGGTTGGGTCTGGGTAAATACCCAGCTCACATGCAAAGTCACTTATGTGGTGGCACACACGCACATTCCTGAGGCCCAGCCCTGGTCCCCAGCACACCCAGGAGCTTTCCCACCAATATAAATGGGCGAGCTGGCCCACAAATCAACTCTAGATCCTTGTTTTCAAGGGGCTGACAGTGGAATGAAATTTATACAAATTCAAGTGGGAAGCCACTGGGTCTATGACTATAAGAATTCTGAGTTTCAAAACAAAAAAAGGAGGCAAAACAACAGAGCTAATCTGCTGGCTGCACAAATTTCCTTCACTGAAGTGGGGCCTGTGTGTGACTCCTGCGAAAACCCAATTTGCATTAATGGGGGATTGCATAGCAGTAGTACTTTGTGGTCTGCCCCCTTGGTCTTCAAACAGGTGGTTAAGGCACTGACAAAACTCTTATGCAGATACCGCATGCTCAAGACCTTATTATGGGCAAGAAATGCTAGTTTCCTTCGAAGAAACATTCTGCGTTTGCTCACAATTTTAAGTGAAGCTTTCAATCTTAAGACACAAGCCATTTTTAAAGGGGGGAAAGGAAGAACTTGGAACTCACCATATCTTGAAAGGCTTACTTTTCAGGGAAAAGAAACATGGTTATTTAATACCAGTGTATTCAAGCTTCTGCAGCAGACAGTATGCCAAGTGGGAAAAGTAGAGCAGGATTAATAATGCTTTTTTCAGAAATGAAAAAGAAATATGTACAAAAGGATGAGGAAAAAAATGCAACTGGAAGAGCATAGGAAGATCACCTTGTGACCAAACTTAATTTGAAACAGGTTTGTGTTTGCGATGGCAGACTCATACACCAAGTTACAGGAATGTGCTTCAAAATCAACAGGAAACGAAGCTCATCATTTAACCCTACAGTACTGCTTTACGCTGCCTTTTATATCGGGTAGCGGTAAGCCTTGAGCAGCAACATTCCCAACAAGCTTTTATGATTCAAGTGCAGTCCACATGAGCAACTCTGCAAGTTTTCTCAGGATCCTTTTCCCTGTAATCTCCATCTGGCCAAACCAATGTATGTTTCAAGATATAAGCACAACATGCCTCAATTTCATACTAAATCTCATAGTTCCTCCATCTAAAATCTCCCTACACTGAGATTATATAGGGAAAAAAATCTTTAGTGAAGAAGCTTGAGCTACAGTTTCATCACATGGAAAGCTTCCTTAGAGGGTTGGCTGAGATTTTAGGGGGGAAAAAACCTTCTGATGACACTACCTATCCTATCTCCTGTTGGCTTGCTGAAAGGCAACAAGACAAAAACGACTGATTCAGAATGGTAGAATGCACACAACCAGGTGAACCATGAAGTCCCTGAAATTTATTGTATGGAAAATCAGCTCAAATTTGAGGTGTGCAACAAAGGTTCTCCAATCAAGGCATTATGCAGAAAAAGCAATTCAGGAATATGGAATTAGTGAACTGGCACGAAAAGCTTTCTTTTAAACTGTCTAATGAGGTTTTTCTTTTTAGTTTTTATCAAAATAGGTTTTTTTCCATTCAGTATTAAACATTTCTTCTTGTAAGAAATGTCAGTGTTTCTTCCTTAAAAGGTGACTCAACCTAGACTACAAACTGAGTCATAGCGGTACAAGCAGTGCTTCCGTTATTTTCTGTGTGTGCACAGAAACCAAGTACATGACTCAGATTGTGAATTCCAGCTGGACTCGTTTGTTGAAACTTTTATTATCATTAACAATCATAAACTACTTGAATAGGTTTGGGAAGATCCATAAAAACATACCCTTAAATAAACTTAGGGTACAATCCTATGTTGGTGCCTAGCGAGCCATTGGATAATTCAAAGCCCCAGTTCTGACTTCCCGCTGGTGTAGAAAGACCACCAGCTCAGAGATGGGCTTTTGGGGGTGGGTAGGAGAGGAGAAGGCTCCACAGGCATGCACAGTGTCCTAGCAGCATCTCACTTTCCTCTGCATCCAAACTCATAAACGGCCACAGGTTTTGGCATGGGAGGAGGAAGATGAAGGAAACCTCAGCCTCACATCCCCTCTGCCAGGTGTAGGATGCCTGTATTCCTCAAAATCTGGAGGGCTGTGGACAGCTTCATTGGATTGCATTGCACAATATATATTTCAGTAGCTACTGCATTAGAACAAAGGGAAAAATACAAGTCATCTTGTTTTCAATTACTGACTGCCAAAAAGGGGGAAAAGGGGAGAAAATGAGAATCTTTGTTTAGTGCTACAGTTCACACAGCCAGCTCAACGATTCAAAGGGTAGCAATCAGAATGGTTCATTCAGATTTAGACTGATTTCAGGGTTTTTTTGACATAACCTTTGTTTTAAACCCACCTCTTTCAAAACCAATATATAAATCTAATGGAATGGATAACACTGAGCTGTGGAATTTTATGTCACTGGAATGTAACACAATAAAATTTCACACAAACTTCAGAAGTCAAATAGTTTTTTCTAGTAAAACTAACTTTTTAAAACTAGTTTTCTTACAAGAAGTAGTATAAAGGATATCTAATGAATTACAAGTATTTTTCCTGTCTCAGGACTCTGTGAAGGACTATGCCTATCTGCCTAAACATAAAAACAAAGCTACTGTTGACAAATCAAGCATTAAAAAATGGAAGTCTCCGTGCTTCTGTGCTGCTCTAAAATGCCTAGGTTAACCCGAGATAAAACAGTATCTATGGAATGTATGCAAGCTAGCAGAAATCCCTGAACTTGTCACAACTCTGTCATTCCCATAAACTAGATTAAACAGCTTCATTTTCAACTAGAACTTTCACATAGAGTTATCATATTTAAAGTTGGGTCAAAATTTGGCTGAAAATAGTCACTACAGCTTCCTAAGTTTTTTTCTACTACTTTTGAAACTTCCTGCAAGGATATACAAGGCAGCTTTTGGGGGAAAATAAACAACAAACTCAGCAATTGTTAATCTGGCTTTGCGCTGTTTCATGTGACCATTTTGCAGGTTTTGCCTTCACAGAAACAGCTCTTTCACTTAAACTAGATCTTGATGGGAGAGACCAATCTACAAAAACTTGTCTAGGATGAAGCAAACCATATCCTGAGAAACCTGTTAAAAATGACTGAGGAGGATATAGTGTGCTATGATTGGGACAAAGTATTGGAAACTTCCATAAAGAAGTTTAATATGCCAAAACCTAATGAATATGCCAACTGAACAACTGTAGCATGAATTGACTATAGCAAACCCGAATTACATGAAATTGTGGCTTGCTCCCAGTTGCATATTTCTACTCATAAAACATTAAGGACAAATGGGATATGCCTGCAATATATGTACACTAGTGCTTTCCCCCATTCCCACATTTTCTCTTAAAAAAAAAATTCCACAGGGTTACCTTCCACAATCCTAAAGGGAAAAAACACATACATTTATAGTGTTGTCCTTTTAAAAAATACTTTGAAAAGAGACACACAGTAATTTTGAAAATGGAACATAAGTCATGTAAACTCTGTACAGTAATACTGCTGGCTATGAAGATGTTTCTATGAAACACCCTAAATGGTTCTTTTGTGGAGACATGTAAACTAGAAGTGACTTGAACAAGCAAACCTTCCTTTCCAACATACATAACTACAAGGTCAGAACTGAACATTTATTCCTCAAGAATGTAGAATGGGACAAATAAAAGGTGTTTAAAACACTGTGAACATTCTTATAGGAAGAAAAAGGAGCAGGTTTCAAAGCGGCCGAGTGCCACTTTTATACCAGCTTTATTGTCTCCTGCTCCTGCCAGTCCCTGCTCTATCCCACCCATAGGAAAAAAGATTCTGTGAACTCTGGAAACATGAGTCAGTGATTTTTTAAAAAAATTATATACATACACTCATCTATTAATAAATTCAGTAAGAGTAAAGCAAATTCTTTCACAGTCTATATACTGAAGGAGAGCATCTCTTTAATTAATGAGTTTTGCCTACAAGATGCAGTCTTTTCATACCTGACTTGCTTAAATTTAGTAATAAGGATCACCCATCGGAGGATTCTGAAGTGGCCTCAAAGCATTTGAAAATAAAGTGCCACATTAAACAAAAAAACCTTTAGAGCACAAGTTATTTTTCACAAATGTGGCTGAAACATTTTTTCAGAATATGGGTATAATGACAAAATTCTTTTTCATGTAGAAAACAATTTGTCCTATTTGATTTTTACTCCATTTATATATTTTTCTTGAAACACATTATTACTGTTTCTCCTGACTATCTGAAATTTGTACTAGTGCTAGGTGACTATATAGGTCTGACTTCTGTATCAGGGACAGAAGAACTCAATGAAACTCCCGATTCCAAAATATACAAGTACATGCTTCTCAAACTGCATGAAGAGAGCTGCAGTAAAAGTGTTATCTGTAAAATATCTGATATATGAGAGGGGATATATTTCAACAGTAAATAACCCGTGCAAGAGCTTTACAAGGCATATTCAAAGTGCTTGTTGGGGAAATAAGAATGTAGCCCATTTAAAAATATGCTGAGGAACAAAAGCTCAGTTCTGATCCATGAACTCTGATCCATCAGAGCTTGCATTACAAAACCCCATAGACTATTTCTACTAGGAAACTGTCAAACAAAAACTTGAAGAAAAGAAGAGTGTCATGTTTGAACGCTCAGCTGTTGTGCCACTTTCAGGAAAAAAAATACAGTACGAAGTTCTGCAAAGTCAGTGCTTTTGTGAAAAGAGAAGAAATTTGCATATATTACAGTTTTTACATTCTAAGCCTAAACAAATTAAATTGTGTTTCAAATTTTCTAAGCCCAACAAAAACTCAAGAGAGTGATACAAGTATAGTCCATGTACTCTTTGAGAACACACACGCTGCATCATTGCAAACCCACCCCTTGACATCCTTACACAGTTGGGATTTATTTCTTTTTACAAGAAGAACAACTGCAAAAAGTTGGGCTTTTAAATTAAAATCTAATCAACTTAACACAAATGAAAACTAGCTACAACCTATTTAACCTAAGCATAGCACCGCCAGAGGTTTCACACACACGTGCGCTATTTGGTGTTTCATGTTGGTTTTCCTTTCATTCTTTAAGGCAGTGGTTTCCACAGATCAGTTCAGAGAATATTAAGCAGCAGCATGTTCCCTGACAGTTCACGTTGCATTTCCGTCCCCTGAACTCTTAGTGCTTTTTTTTTTTGTTCAGTACTGTAGAGATTTGAAACTGTTTACCATCCTTGTTCTGGCACAGAAGAATAGCTGGCATGCTTTCACTAGGGCCTCCTTCCCCAAACCATGAGACAGACAGGATTCGGAAGTTTAATCCCTGTCCAGTTCTGAAGCAGCTTCTCACTCAAAAGTCATCAAGTTGGCAGGGACCTGAAAGCACATGCAATGGTTTTGTAGGACAAGTAGATTAGATGTTTCAGCTAAGCTCAAGTTCAGATACAAGGGGAACCCATGGTTTTCACTATGCAAACAAGCCATGAGGAGCCCGTGTGCTTGTGTGCTGCCCCCGTAACATCCAGATGTGCAGAACTGTGCCTTAAAAACTCAGATTATGAGACTATGGTTTGTTCCCACTAACCACAGCTTAAACAGAATCCCAAAGTAATTTAAAATCAGGAGCAGATGCTTTTGATGTCCTCTTCTTTTTCAGACCAAAGGAAGGGAAAACTGAAGGTTCATCAAAGTTCAAGCCTATAGCAGGATTTTTTTTTGGGGGGTGTTATATCTGATAAAACTTTAAAATCCAGAACTGAATAAAAGCTATGTTAACTATAGAAAAATTCAGATTCACTTTAGAGGGATTTACTTTAGCCTGTAGCCTGAATTAGAGTCAATGAAAGGGGCAGTCCCCCCATCCCCACTTCTCTGATACATTCCGTTCTTTTGTGGGTTGGACATGGAGGAACTATGGAGAGAAATTCTAGCAGCAAAAATTGATTATGTATTTGTGGAAAAGTATACTCTGATACAATTTTTGATACTTGGACAATAACTTTTGTTATCACAATTAGAAGGAATGAAGGTGATTTCTGGATTTGTATGATAAAGAACTGAAATAGGCACAGGATTTTAGTAATATTATACCTAAAAAGGGTGACATTTTGTATATCAATGGAGGAGCACCAGAAATAAGGAAGAAGGATTAGTTTCCCATAACAAAAAATCTGAAAAATTGTTTGACATGCCTGGTAATCATAAATTATTTACTGGATTAAATGTAAATATATACAAGATCTAAGGAATCTTTTTTACACTTACTAAAGAACACAACATGCAAGTCTTTAAAATAAACGCTTTTCTAGTTCAAGCAATGCTATCTGATTATTTTTTGGTTTATAGGTGGAAATGGTACATAATGTTTCATAATGCCCTTTTGATTCTCTACGCATTCAAATGTACCACGTGGGAAATAAATACAGCTCTGGCTCTCATTTGGTAATGTTGGGCGGGGGGGGGGGGGGGCTCAACTGGCCCTGAGATTCATGAGGAACTTTTGTGTTAACCAAATAGGTCATTCAGTGCAGAGGCACTCAGTGCTCTGCTATCGTTGCTACTTGCCAACTGCCAGCGCCGTTTGTAGTTCTTGTCCTCTCACCTGCTGTCTGTTGCTTTGACAGGCGGTGCTCAGGTGTTTGAACCACAACATTGCATTCATTCTGTTACCAGCTTGAAACTTGTATGAGTTCCCTAAACGACACAGAAGGGAAGACGAAAGGTTATAAATACTTAAAAAGCTTTTGGTACTTCAAGTCAACCTATACTGACGGGCCTGATGATAAAACATGGCATATATAATATTATTGCACAACAGTCATCAACATAGACTTGATCAAAACACAGCCATTCTGCTTTTTTCCAAACACAATAAAAATACTATACGTGAAAAGTAACACAAACACAATCAAACGTAACCATTGGGGGATTAAGGCAGGCAAGATTAGGGGTGTTGTAGCTAGGTGACTCATAGTTCAAATCAATAGGACTCTTGAAAGAGTTAGGCCTCCACTCAACGAGTTCAGCTCTCCGCTGAGCAGACATGGCTGCCTCGTCTTCTTGGCCTCCCAGCCAGACTTAGGATGAGATGGGGATGGCGACTTGCTGCTAAAAGTGGAGACAGATGTGTCCAGATCCTAGGCACGGAAGATGGGGGACCTCGAGCCTCTCACCCCTCGTCAACTGTGCTCCTTTGCTGCTTTCCAAGAGCATGGGGAGAGGCAGCAGTTTTATTAAAGTATGTTACTTTCACCAAACCTTCCAGAGACTTCCCAATGGATAAATAGGTGGCCATGGACGTTTTTAAGAGTAAAAGACTGAAATTATTTTCAGTTATAGAGCCATGCTGAAGAAAGGCTTCGAGTAAAAAGTTTCAAAGCATGACTCTAAAAATAGGACCTTCAACAGGCCCTGGAAAGCAAACTGGAAAAGTCGCACAAATATTTGGGAGAAGTTTTCAGTTAATTTCTTTCATATGGCTGTTTCTGTTTTCAGAGTATTTTTATTGTATGCTTTCACTATTTGTAAGCCAGCCCATGTGTCCTTTTGGATTATAAAGTGAGATATACATTTTTAAATGAAGTGTCAATAGCCATTTTCCTATCAAAAATTTCTGAAAGTTTTCTGGTGGGTAAAATGTAATATTTTGAATAGTATGCATGCTACTAAGCTTACATGAAGATGACCAGGGTGGTCCTCAGATTCAATTATTTCCATGAGTAATGGCAGAAAAGGCAGTCATACCTTCAGCTCAAGACAACATCCTGCTCTATTCCATTGCTTATGATCACAATGAAAAGCTACCACAAAATCTTGATGCTACTGACCTTTCTCAGAATCTGTGAGGAGGAAGAGATCTGGATGCTCGGGATCATCAGCCATCATGACCATCCACCCTACTACTGACACGTTCTTGCTTGGTGTAGACTTGAACTAAGGGGAAAAAAACCAACCCAGGCACAAGATAAATGGAAAGCAGAAGGACACAGTTAAGATTTGCCAGGATGCGACTATACTGTAAAACAGATGTAAGACATTCAGAAAGAATCCTCCTTCACGTAAATTATTCTGAAACAACTTCAGCTGAAATTCTGAGTTTGTTCCCACCACTGGTCCACACACAGAGTAGAGTTCCAGTCATGGATTACTCCCAGCAATGCAAAAGGGTGACTTTTATTAATCCCCCTTTTTCTCACAGCTCTCCTTGGGTCTGCTCTGGAAGCCTAGTTGGGATCCAAGTCAGTATCTCCCACTACGGATGCTATCTAATATTGCTCTTTAAGATTGTTTGCTCTACTGAAGGAAAATGAAATGTTGGACAGTGAGGGTACCTTTTTGTATGAAGGACAGGAACTGCCTCTTTATTATCAGACCAGGGAACATATGTTAAAACATACTACTGCATCCATGCCATTTGTGTGCTCTCACACGAACAGAACACTGGGCTAAACAGACAGTGATTTGATTCAGCAACCCTTTTAAATTTGTATTCATATTTGATTCTTTTAAGAACTGTAAGACAGATACCATATGGACCTGTTAACTTTCAGTTTGTCAATATGGCTGAGAACGTCATCTTTTGTGTCACCACTGTTTCTTTCAGTTCCTCAGATCTCCTTCGAGAAAACTTAAGATCAGGCACAGGGTTCTGCTCTATGTCTCCTGCAGCGAGGCAAGACGAAAAAGCCTGAATATCAGCCTTCTAGCTAGCAACTGACATCTGGCTCCTAGGATCGTTTGCCCACACCAAGTACAAACCTTACCCAGGAAGCATGGCCTTCGGTAGCTGCCTTGGTCCACTGACCCATTTAGCCCAGTTCTGTTTACTCCAACTGAAAGTGGTTAAGGTCTTAAGGAGAAGCCCTTCCCATCCTATCTACCTTAGATCTGTTTATCAGGGACTGAACATAAGACTTTTCAGAAAGTGTGGGATCTACACCAGAGCTATGAATCCTCTTCTTCTCAGTGTAATAAGTTCATACAATCAGTTGCAAACTACCAAGTACAGAGTAATCAAACACTGAGAAATCAAGAGATGTGCATGTATGTGACAATCAGCCTTTAAGGTAAGGTGGCCTGTGAAGTTACATCTAATCCGTGTGAAATGAAGTTTATTTTTGCTCACTCTGTATGCTATCGGAGGCAGCAGCATTATAGAACCTTTCTCAGCAGCTACTCTGAATAATAATTAAATGAGAACTGATCCAAACTTGATGCAGAAGACATGTCTGCCACAGTGGACATATTAAAGAGAGACAGACTGCAGCCTGGGGACTGTGTCATATTAATTTGAAATGAAAAAAGCTTGCTTCTCCATTCCAACCATAAAATATCAGAAAGGGTTTATGCGGCTACCATTCTACTTGGTAGTAAAAGTTTCGCAACCTAAAATCTTTTGAAATTAATCTTGGAGTTCTGCTTCATGTAAAAGTAACTGACCATTTTGAACACTGAGAAAGAAATCACAGAACATTCAATTTATGAACATCAATTTATTCATTGTAGTAGTTCGATTTTGTGCCTGGAATATTAAAAGTACTAACAAAATGTATGGTTGCAGAACAGCCACAGTCTCCTCTACATTGTGCTTTTATGTATTTTGTACATGCCATGAAAGATCCAGATAAAGTCATATGGATGCTTCCACAGCCTTTCATATTTCAAACTTACAGATTCTGAAATTGCTTTTCAAGATTGCTGAGCTGCTTGGCAGAAGAAAATCAAAATCTGGTGGTTCAAAGTGAGATCTCGGAGAGAAAAGTGGGCACAGTGAAAACAGTTAAAGGGGAAACATCAATAAAAATGTTCATGGTTGTAGAAAATGCAACTCTCCCAAAAGAATGGGAAAAATGTTTGTTCTACTGCCAGTGGGAAAAAGGCTGAGCACTGTCTTGTTAAACAACAAAAAGGCAAACTATTCACAACAGTTGGAGGGGAGAAGGGAGAGTGGGGAAAGAGGAGGGAGAGAGAGAGAAGGGAATCAAGACTTAAAAGATTAAAAATGATGAGTACTAATATCCAGAAAATCTGTTTGATTTTGACTATCCCTGTGGGTTAAGATATACCAGCCAACTTGGCCTGTTTTATGATAGAATACATACATGTTTTCTCTCTGTTGCCTTCAAAGACTTTGCAGCATAATAAAAGAGCTGGGTTCCACTCAGTGCTGCCCAGTACTTTGTCCAGGATGCTACCTGTAGGCAATAGTCAGAGAAGCCAAGAGGCCCGTATCATTTCATTTTCATTTTGCTTGTTTAGTTTTTTAACCCTACCCCATTCTCAATTACTGTAAGCAGGATAATATTTCCAAGCCAGGATGTTTTAACTGCAATACACAATGGGCTGGTTCACACAGTCAAGCAGGCAGCCCATCATCGTTTCTTTAAGCCATGGTAGGTTGCAGCACATGTAGCCATTCTGTGTACTGAAACCACAACCGTGGCTTGTCATGCTTTCAAAACCTTGTGACCTAAGCAGCCTATGGACCACTATGGACTGTGGTGACTGTGCAAATCTGGTCAATATCCACTACAACATCTTTTACTCTTGATTATGAAAGAGATGAGTCATATAATTATTTTGAAGACAACTTTTTAAATAAAAAAATTGCAAAATGCGATGCAACTTTTTCCAAGGGCAAACCAGTTCAGCAAGGTAAAAACGTCTTTGTTAGTAATGATCACAGCACATGATACAAGGAAGAGGAAAGCCATCTAAAAGGAGAAGGCTTTTTTTTATTCTCACTGTCAACACTGTAATCCATAAATGGCAATCCACATTGTCTCCTGAAGGCAAGGCCTGCTTGAAATGACTGGTACTCTATTAGTGAGACTTTCAGTCTTTCAGTTTGAGAACTACAGGTAAACTAAATATCCCCATACCAATCCCCAAAATTCACAATTAGATGAATATCTACTATTATATAAGTATGCAAACAGCATCAAAACCCAATAGTTATTGTTAAACTAGAAGTCCATTCCACTGGAACAGAAGAATAAGCTGAGACATGACAGGAGGATAGCACGCAGCCATCTCTAGATTTGTTTTAAACTTTGGTGATAGCTATGAAACTCATAGTTTTAAGAAGCACAAGTTCCTATTATACTAGTGGTATACTTGTGAGCGGAGCCGGCTGGTGCCGGAGGTCAGACTAGATGGCCCGGGAGGCCCCTTCTGACTCGCTCTGTTTCTATGTTTCTAGTGGTCCATTCTGCTAGCGTGTGAGCAGCTTTCATCACAAATCCTATGATAATGTGATATAATCTGTTTGAAATCCTTCTCTTTTTGCCTTTGCCCAACAAAATGAGTAAAGCACCTGTATTTGCAACTAACTTTGGTTTCCTAGAGATGAGAGCTGATTTAATGGAAGCTGCTAAAACATTATTTTCCATGACAGTGACTCTTTGCAGGACCTATAACATGCAACAGCTGTCCATCACGAAGATCAGTCTGATAAGGTTCCCCTATGCCAAGAACAGCAACCACAATAAGTGTTCAACAGTGGCAGAGAGACTCTCCATGTCACCAGGGTAACCACAGCATCCTATTTTGGCCTAGACAAGGAACTTCTGCCTGTCCAACCAAATTGGAAAATAGCATCTACCAAGAGGCTGCAGATAGTGTTTATATTAGCCATGAGATGTGTTGCCATCCTTTAAAAAAATCGTATCTTGCCTCTGCACAAAGTAAACTTTCATTTTCTGACATAAAGAGTTTCAAGTTATTCAATCGCTGGAACCGTCACTGCTGGTCTAAGTGGAAAACCAACCAAATCAAACCTTTTTGAAAGACAAAATAAAACAACTAGAGACAGTTTAAATAATAATTCTATAGCTTACTGTAGGTTTTCTGCCTTCTTTCAATAAAGTTTTTCTCCTGAGAACACCTTGAATAGTAACAGCTCCTGGATACAAATGAACAGCTAAATCTTCGGACTCTGCAGAACTATTAAACAACAACAACAACAACAGCATGAGGAGTGAAGTGCTGGAAAATACAAAATATCCCAATAGTCATTTTCCAAATATAACTTAATTTGGTATTAACTTCTGTGTTTCAGTTTGTAACATGTTGCCATCTCATTTATTAGATCCCATTGTGGAAAGAGACCTTGACTTTAGAAGAGCTACTTTCATGGTTGCAACCCTCAGAAGTGCAAGCAACACCAAGAAAGCTTTTCAGTACACCAACTGACTCAAACAAGAATAATTGTCAGCACTTTAGACAGACACAGTGGAATTACACTAACAGCTCAAATGGTTCAAACTCAACTTCAAGTTTTCTTCAACAAAAGAGGTTTCTCTTGAATATATGTTTTTAAAACTGTTCTTTATAGACTTTTCCAGACTTAGCAGAAAGCCTAGATTGTTAGACTCACTTGAATTACTGAAACAGAAAAAAATAAAAGCTCAGTACATGCACAATAACATACCAACTTATTTGAAAGCAGTAACAGAAGCAGCAGGAAAGCAGAAAGCCTGGCCCAGAGCAGTTAAATGAACCTGTTTTGACAGAGCATGTGTTCTAGCAAGTGAGCAGCTGACCAACTTTTAACAACAGGAAATATTTGACTGACGCAACCATTTGCATCAGTGCATGCCAGGCAGCTGATGTGGGCACAGCCATCAACTCTCCAGAAGCGTCTGAGGGAAGAAGGATTTCTGAAACATCTTGGAAAAATCATTCCATTCACTCATCATCTGTTTGTTAAATACAAGTTGTCAAGAGAGATTTGACAAGCTTTTACTGTGAAAATCTCATCCAATGCATACAAGGAATCCAATGCATGACTCTGTTTCAGATAATGCTTGATTTTTACAGTTATTTAAACTTCTGGGATAACCACCCAGTTATAGAGGCTGAAGTTTAATTAGGAATGCAAAACAGTCTGATGTGTATGGAAGCTTCCAAGACATTTGGCAAAAAATGTCACTCAAAATGGAATTAGGCAGTGATCACCAGGAACTTGCCATTTATATGTCTCAGAGTTAAAAAATGCAACATTCTTAGTAAAGATTCTTAAAGTAAGAAGCTTAGGTTCACACATCATTCTTGTCGTCCCATGACTTCAAGCATCACGAAGTGCTAAAGTACGTTTAAAGAGCATCTTTAAACTTCTGTAGGTAACAGTGCAGTACTTTTAAGAAATTGGATTTGCAGATCAGAACAAGCCAGCCACAGTCTATAAATCGCACAAGAGTGAAGGCACATTTTTACAGGGAAATTTTACCAACATCATTTGGCAACAAGTTAGAAAGGTAAGGAATACTAAATTACAGCCACTTCAGTCACCAACACCAGAGGAAAAAGTCTGACCCCTAAATGCAAGGGGTTAGTACCTGCTGCCCTTCATGTGGCCTCGATAGCCATTTCGTGCCATTCTTGTCACCGGACCAAGAGAATGATATAATCTGTTCCTGTTGGATTCCATTATAAATTGCATGAATTACATATTTTGAATTCACAGTCATAATCATGTGTTAGAACACTGTAATAAACTTCCTCTCTGCCACACTGTTACTACATCCCAAGTAATGGGTTTAGCATTTAAAAAGCTGCTCTATCATTTTTATTTTTAAAAAATGGAACACTATGTACCTAAATCCACTTGGGTAACGTCTGGAGAAAGCAACATATCATAAGAGCTCTAGGTTTTGACCATTCTTGCAAAGAAAGAAGTGCAGAAAAAATATTGTTGTTTTAATGTGATCATTCATAACAATGATTTTATTACCTGAATGTAATGACCATATATTATTTTTCATATTCCAGGATGCAACAGTATTTGATATTGGTATTTTAATAAATAGCAAATAGAGGCTAAATTAACTGTATACCCTGACTGATTACACCATTTCACTTTTAAAATGTAAGTAAAGCATTTGCAAAGAAAAACACAACTTGCTATATCATTTGATTTCAGCTGGATTGAAATTCAAGTACTTAATTTATTAAAAGAAAATAACATTTGCCTTAAATAATCACTAATTCTTTGACAAGCCTTGGCCAAAGAAAACAATAGGCATTTTTGTTTTGATTGAAGCCCACTTTAATATTGATATATAAATGGCATCGTCATATAGTTTTGGCACAGTCATCAATCTGGAAAAGTCTTAATTCTGGACCAATTTATCCAGTACTCTTAATCCCGATGTTAATGCTATGCATGATGCAAAGCCTGAATAGGAACCATAATTCTAGCATCTTCTGGTTAAAAGAGTTTGCATCAAACTACTGAGACTTTCCCAGTGTTACATAAAAATGAAACATCAACTGTGAATGCTGTTCTCTGAAAGATGAATCACGACTGGCACTGTCTAAAGAGTCTGACAGCACTTTTTCCATCCTACTTATTCCTGTCTGACAGAATTATTCTAATATAAAGGATCGTGTGTTACTTAAGAACAATGAGAGATGTCTTGAGCCCTGAGGTAGTCCCAGTGTTACAAAAAAGTGAATAAAAACAGCAGCAACAATTTATCCAAATAAATAAATAAATAAATAAATAAATAAATAAATAACCCAATAAAAAGCACATGGGCATTGCAATGAGGAAACGTCTGTTTCTAAAACCACATACACAGGTTGACAGCACTTGTGGTCTCTTAGCATACGGTTGCTTGTCTCCAGTGAAAAAGAATGTTTGTTTCTGTGGTTTCTAATTTCAAGCCATTTCTGTCCAGTCAAGTTCCAGAAAGCCATTATGTTCATCAGTAATTGCTTTCAAGCAATAATTGTGCTGTGCAATTTGTCATCTAGTCCAACTGCAGAACCAGAATTTACCATTTCAGGAGGACAAAAAGATCTGTGGAAGAATGGAGGGGGTTGGGCACATGTTCAGAGTTAGAATTTCTCCCATGTACGAATGGCACTTTTTTGGAAGGAATTTCTCGCCTGAATGTTTCTAGCATCCAGGATTCATAGAGAAACAAGATGTGATGACATCCTATAGTAAGAGTTGGCTATCGGACATTGCTGAAGACAAGCTGCCCACTGCCTTTTCCCTGAGTTAAGAAGGCTGTAACAGAGAAAAGGATTTTAAAGCAAGAGGAAACAATTGACACCCAGAAGAGACTCATGAGCTTGAGCTCTCTTAGACATTATGGAACAATGGCACAGCCAACTTCCTGGAAGAAAACAGAATTACCTACCTTTCATTATTTATATTTTGAGAATCTTGCATTTAAAGTAATATGGATCTAAGCGACCAGAATGATTGGCTATCAAGCAGGAAACCCTAAAAATGTCTTTCAAACTGAGCGGGATGCTAGCAAAAAGAAACAGTTCTATTGTGAATGTAGATTCACAGTGAGGAAACTGGCTGAAGCAATGAAGGCAACAAGATAGAACTTAGATCAGCTTCAGGAATATACTTAAACATCAAAAGGCACCATCCCATCTTCTCGAGTCAAGCTTCCTGCCAGCAGCAATTGTTACTCTTGTCTAGAAGCAGCAGCCTTGAAATTACTGACCATCCTTGCTACAGCAATCTTGCATCTCTCATTCAATAAGTGAACCCATATGACATTATTGTTATTAATTACTGTTGTTCCCGAAGTGCTATTCAGACCATCAGGGAGAAACAGAGATAGGGCTGCCATTTATGAGAGAGCCTGGCTCAATTAAATGAATAGATTTAACTCCGATGGTTAAGTTCAAGGGCAAGAGACTAAGGAGGGGCTCAGAGGGGGACTGCATACAGGACAAGAATGCAACCACCTCAGAAAACACAATGTTAAGCCTATTATTTATGACACCTGTACGTGGCATTGCAAATTAAGGAAGCCTTGTCTTGATGGATGTGAAACTTGCCATTTATGTCACAGGAATGAACCAAGCTTTTAGCTCTATCATCTTTTCTAAATATAGGTTTTCACAAGGAAAGGCCATTGCATGAGTCAGTCTGCAATCCTACAACATAAACATATTATTGTTTAGCATAATATTCTTCTACATATTGCAGAATTGGAAACAAGTGCAGAAAAAGACAAGTACAATGGTCTAAGGGGTGCAGCATCTCTTGTATGAGAGTAGGTACAACATCTCAGATTACTTAGCTTACAAAAAAGAAGAGGAGGAAGAGACATGACAGAGATGTAGAAAAATAAGAAATCATGTAGATATTCTCTAATTTCTCCCTCTGAATTAATACTATAGCCTGTGGTCATCCCAAGAAGCTGACTGGCTGAAGATTCAGGACAGATTACAGGAACCATTACTTCATACTACAGATAGTTAACCTATGGAATTTCATAGAATCGTGGAATAGTAGAGTTGGAAGGGCCCAAGGAGGCCATTAGGTCTGAATCAAAACTGGAAGAAGAGGTGGGATCAGAATTCTGAGCTGAAATGCCAAGGCCAGCAGACCCAGAGATAAGCCAAGATACTGGTGAGAACCAGACCACAGCCAGTTCTGTGAGAAATGCCGTTGAACAGGCAGAATGTAACATAACCAGTCCCACAGTCCGGCCGCAGATCAAAAGGGCAGACCAGTTGAGTAGATACACAGAAACAGAGAGTCAGAAGGGGCCTCCTGGGCCATCTCGCCTGACCCTCGACTCCAGCTGGCTCCGCTCATGACATGTCTACCATGTGCATGTCCAGCCTATCCTATCCCATGTTCCCACTAACTGGCCCACAAGCAGCAGGAATCACCCCAAAAGGGCAGATCTTCCTTTTGGATGGAAAAGGATTCAGTTTGGAGCCAATTTCTGAGCATTAAGCTACATTTCCCTATTTTCTGGCATTCTAACTTTGTTGGTGTCTTCTGTTAATGACTTCGGCAATACTCCTCTTTTGTATCACCAGTTCAGCGTAACTGGCCAGTTGTAACATAATTCAGACTGCAGTTAGAAACGTCTAATCCTGATCTGGGTGGAAGGAAGCGGGGAGGTCAGACCAGTTTCTGACATGAGTTTGCCAGGCTTTTGACCATGTAGCATCAGCTTCTCTTTCTCTCTATGTCTACCCAGCTGCACAGAACCCTCAAGTTATTTTGGGTGGCTAGCAAGGCCATGTGTCAAACTAGGAAACATCTCAGGACAGCTATTTTTCTTGGGAAAGTCTCTAGTGCTGAGAGCTGAAGAAATGAGAGTTGTTTCTCTTCAAGTTATAGACCTGACTTACAGCAGTTTCCAGCTGGTAGTCACAAGCAAGGCCAGCTGCTCATAGTATCAAAACAAATCTTGTGAGGCTAATTCACCGAAATATGTTGCTTTGAACAGGTTCTAATAGACACCTGGATGCTAGGAGTATTGGCCATGAATTCATAACTATTAATTTTCTATAATTTTACAATTACATGATAAAGTTAGGGCTGTTTCACATATTATTCTTTCCTACACAGATATTGTCTCTCTCAACAACACAAAACAGCTCCCTAGACAGAAGCAGAACACACAGGAATGTGCACGTGATCAACTTCTATACACATTTTTTACACTTTTTCTCCTACGTGAAAATGTGGAACTGTCATATGTGAAGCAGCCCTTCACACTACGCAAAACACTGTTATTGCAACTTCTCCTACCTTTCAAATGCTGGCCATGAAGTCTCTTCACTGAGCTCAGAACCGTCACTGCTACCTAGAATCATAATGCCAGTTTGAATTAACAAATTATCTCTTTCTTTGATAGCTCTGCCAATCATGGGAGAATGCTCCAAGAAATACTGGTGGAAATACCCTTAATAAAATGAAGGGAAATGGCCTGAAAAATTAGTAAGACAACATGATACTCCAGGATTACAAACACTGAGAAAAGAGATCATATTGTGTTATCATTCCCGCTCTATTTTTTTTTCTTTTTTTGCTGCTGTCACATCTGCCCTGTAGGAATGGAAGAACTAAGGTATCCTTGAAAAAGGATACTGTGAATCCCTTCTAAGGTTAATTCTTGTTAACTTTCTCATCAAAGGATTTGCCAGAACCTTATTCTAGCAATCTGCAATAATAGGACAAATCACCCTGAGATATTGCCACTGGGGGTCCTAGTGGCAACTGGAACAAGGAATATCTTGGTCACCTCCCACCACCACCCTGCCCATGGGCCAGCCAGTTTCCAACCAATTGTTCCTAGGGGAAGATTAGTGAGGCTGCAGTGGAGTGACTCAGCAGCCGAGGCTACCTTCTTCTTCCAACCTTGTCCCCTTTGCCTCCAGACTAGGTACAACAGTGCCCCCATAAGAATGCAAGCCTAATCTAGTTTGACTGAGGATACTGAAATGTACTCATTCTCTATACCACTTCTGGCTACTTTCATTCCAGAAAACTCTCTTCCTTGCAATTTATGCTATGCTTTTCTCTCAATTTCTTCAAGTGTTACACCAAGATTGCTGTTTGGCTAAAGAGGCAATTCCATATTATTAGTTTAACAGAACACAAACTGGAAATTACTGCTGGAAATGACAGCTCTTACTAGGTCTATGCACTAAACTAAAAGTCTATGCACTAAAACTAAAAAAGATATTCTTTTGCATCAGAATTCATTCCTTGTAAGTTACTCGGATAGGCAGTTGCCACAATCTCTGGCTGACGTATCACTGGGATGCATGCGGATTAACTGGCAAAAAAAGATGTTTTAATTTATGCACTATAATCCTCACATATTCAAATTACTCAGTGCTTCAAAAAGTCAACATTTTAAAAAGGAAGCTTCTTTTTGAAATAGTCATAGTTTTAAACATTTTATTACAGCTATAAATGTTCTATGAATTTAGTCTTTAAGGTAAAAATATTTGGCTTTTTATGTTATCCTCCATTTATGTTATCCTCCATCTGAATGAAGACACACATTACTCAGAATAGTTTCTAGGACTGATGCCAGTACAAGTACCTAATCCCTTGTACAGCAAAAAACGCCCCCAAACACCTTAGTATTCCAGATATGCTGAAGGGCACACAGAATTTGTTCACTGAGCATATACATAATCTGGGCTGATTTTGTGATGTCTGAGACAATGCCAGAATCATTTTATACTGCCAAAATGATCTCTGAAATACGCTGGGGTGGGATGGAAATTCTGGATAAGAGCTCAACTTCCCAAGGCTTAATTAATTATATTATTTGAAATGTAAACATCCAAGTTGGCTTACATCTCTTATTTGACTTAACACCTCTACTGGAAAGTTACTTCAAAATTATGTGAAATGCCACTTTCATAAATTCTTACTTAGCTATACTCCTATACTTTAAATAACCCTGTGCGCAGGAATAATTCAAAATAAACTGGGCTACTTCAGATTACACACACACACGTGTGCGCGCGCACCGGTATACCCCTCCAGCTGAACTTCTATGCAGATGTTGGATTGTATCAAGCTTGATATTCAGTAAAATAGCTTGATACTCTCCAGCTTCCAAGATAAAACTCATCGCCTTAAAAAGGCCTTCCCTAAAGTATGATCCAGCCAGCTATGATTTGTAGTAAACTGTAAACTGCAGTTTTACTTCTGATTAATCCTATTGTCTTGTTTTTATTGTTTTATGCCACTGTGCTTTAAATTCACTGCTTTGTTACTTTTGTGGAAAATAGTATATATGTGTTAAGATGCTGCAGCAGCTAAAATGAAGCATAAGCCAAAGAAAACTCATCTTCTATCAGATTAAGGATGCAGGCCAACACCCAAATTTGAACAGGCTTATGGCTATCCAGTGGGAGGCACCATGTAATATTACACCCTGCAATTCATCCAGATGGCCTTTTCTGGCCATCTAGAAGATGTGCTGGAGGAGGGAGAGGGAAGAAGACTGCTGTCTTCGAAATAATTGAATGAGATCATGACCTGAAAATAGATCTGGTCAACGCTTGGATGGAAAACTCTCTGTGAATCCTAGGTATACTTGAACTCTCTGAAGAAATGGCAGAAGGTAAATGTAATGAATAAACAGCATGTCAGAAGCAAGTGGAATGTGTTGCCTTGAGATTTTCTGAAAACTATCCTATTGGACCTATAGCAGCAGCATTGTCCCAGTGCATGTGTTTAGATACCTCGAAATCCTCTTCACTGCTTCAGTACATTTGAAACAGACCTGCAGCACCCCGGGGGGGGGGGGGGTCAAATCCGGCCCATGTGGAGTTCCAATAAAACCCTTTGGGGTTCTCCAAGCAGCCATGCCCTTTTCCCTTCCTGCCCAGACTCCATCTGTTAGCTGGTTTCCTGGCTTTGTGCAGTCTCTCCACGCCCCATTTTTCAGGCTGAGATATATCTCCTAGGCAGCAGAAGCTTTGCACTAAAACATGCCAGTAATTTTGGCCCTGCCTCTTTTGCTCCAGCCACCATTGGAATGTGGTTCCCAAGAGCTTCCCTGAAATGAAATTTGTCCTCAAGCTGAAAGAAGTTCATGAATCTGTATTAACATCTTACCTATTGAAATTCCACTAGAAAGAGTGGAACTCTCTGCCTGCCCCCGTGAAGGGGCAAGGGGCTCCATGACACTGTCATCTAATAGATGCCTTGGTCCTGCATTTGGAAACGTTGCACTTTTAAACTCCGCTGTATTCATCTTATGAATGAAACTAGACAAAAACAAAAGATGAAACAATGACTTCAGCACATTAATTTGCAACAAAGACAGTACATGCAAGATAGAACAGGGTTCAGCACTTGCTAGTACACATTTATACAGTAACTCAACAGGCAGTTCGACAAGAATATATGACAGGGACCATCAAAGAGTGGAATCATGCTAGCAATTCTAAACTTGGGCGCAAGCGGAAAAATATATGAGTGGGACCCTCAGTGATAGTACTACATATTTAGACAGCTGGTTTTTGCTGCAACAGAAATTAGCTCCCTGCCACGAGAGCCACTCACAACACACACTGCCTTGTGTGTATTTTGTCATTTAAAATTTAGTATCATATGCCAAATTTTAAAAGAGTGAATCAGACCCTTTTAAACTATCTAAAAGGGTCTAAAATCATTTTGGGTTTCATCAAACAGAGCAATAATTGATGGCAATCAGGATGCTAACATAACGGTCTGGTTTACACATAATGTTAAGCTAGGACTTGTATGTGTGAGCTTTTAAACCTAACCCAGGGAGCGATCCTAGTTCGACACTGTTGCTTGAAGCTGGTTTATGAATTCTGGCTTGCTTTCAGCAAGATTTGTCACTAAGATTTCATGTCACGGCCAATCTTTTGTTTAACCTACAAATTGGCAGGGCTGTGTGGAAACAATTGAGTGCACAACTTGCTATCCACTTGCAACTCCCACTTTTAATAAACAACGCCAAAATGCCCCATCAAACCATATTTAACTCTTTATTGTTAAACCACTAAACAAACCAGAGTTTCCAGGTTTGTTTGACAAAGAACGGGTTAACAAATCCTGCAGAAAAAGCTGAAGGAAAACAAACCAAGAACTGGCCACACAAGTGGTGACGACTTTCCTCCTTTGAAAGACTGACACTCTCTGGATAAACAAACTCTGACTCACAGATACAGCAGCCTGCTAATGCAGCCACTGTATCTAAGCTGAATTGTAAGCTAAATGCTGACTTGTATCCTAAACTGTGGCATTTCCTATGCCCATGTGGCATCAGGTTCCGAGGGGATGGAGGCGTTGGTGGTAGCAGTGCTCCCTCCGCGGCAGCGTTTTTTCGTACACTTTGTGGGGAAACTCCCGCTTCAGGGCCTGCAAGAAAATGAAGAAGAAATGAGAACTGATTCTAGCTCAGTCTGACTAGTACTGATTATTTTATTAGTATCTCATATTTTCATCAAAAATGATGCAGTTAACAATAAAATAAAATACAGATTTAAAAAGTAATCCAAACCTAACATAAAGACAGATACATTAAAACGGAATTAGAAATACATCAATAGGAGACAGGATACAACCAATGATAACCCCTCCAGCAACAGATCAGCTGATGTGCCAAAGGCCTGCCCAAATAAGAAAGCCTGCACCTACTGGCACATGGATAGAGAGGGGTCACCCTAGCTTCTCTTAGCAGGGGGTTCCTCAGCCTGAGAGCAGGCACCAAAAAGGGCCTTCTCAGTGGTGCTGCTGCAGGGCTATGTGGTTTTTCAAGCAGCCTGGTTAGTCACAGAATTGCGCCCTTACCCTCTCTTTGATTTATACCCCAAATTGGTAATTCTAAAACAAAATTAAAGGAGCTGCTAAAATGTTTGAATCAGAATGCTTTTTGATAAACATTTACCTACTAAATCTTCACGAGAGGCAGCAGACCGTGGGGTACTAGTTCCTGGTTCTATCTTTAACGAAAGCCTGTATTTAGGAACAAACAAAAATGTTTAGCAAGATCACAGAGCAGGGAAAGGCAATCAGTCACACTATCCTTAAGAAATTTAAGATATAAATTTACTATTCATGTTTTGCCCTATGCAGCAGTCCAAAGCTGAAATGTTTGACTCTCTCAAAAAAAATGCATTGACAATCTTTCTTTGTTTTAAATGGCAAATAACCTTCTAGTAGTTTATGGGAATTGCTAGTTATATCTTTAATGAAGGTATCAAGTTAGGACATGAAATTCAGGTTTTCAGTTTTGAAAAATAGGATTTTGTTTAGTGGTCAAATGGAGGGATTCCTTTTCCAATAAAAAGCAGATCTGATGTCTTCCATTTCAAACTGTAAAAAACAAAAGCAGAGGGACTGAGATTTAAAATAACTGATCCAGTGGCTAAATTTCATTATTATTTAAAGAAACCACACATTCCTTAAACTAGATGTCAGGTTATGTAACTTGGTTTTCTTTTCAATGTTATTTCTGATTTTGAATGGCCGTATGAACGTCAGAGTTACTGTGGCTCCCTTCAGGTTTTCTCCTGCCCTGTAAGGTTGACAGAGACGTGCACAACAGCAGCTGCCACAGCGCTGTTTCACAGCAGCATCTCAATGCCTACAGCAGCTGCCAGCCTTGACTTTAAAAGGCCTGTGCACATTTGTATTGGTGGACCTCGCACTGAATGCAGGTAATACACAGAGGTAGTAGGCTGTGGGGAGTGAGGGAGAAGGAGAGGGGTATCGACACAGGAAACATTCCCCTGAGTAACTATTTGCACTACACCTACCATTGCTATAGCTTTCCTTTCAGTTGCAAGTCAGGGGAGATACAAGAAATAATTTGTGGAAAACAGAATCCTACAATTCAGGGAAATTCTGAAAAATCCAAATAATTCTGAAACAAAGGGCAGGGGCTTGTTCTTACCTTCATTTATTCTTTATGGAAATGCCTTGGGAAAAAGTCATTAAGTGATACCCTATAATTTGTTTATACTCACTTGTAATTGTCATCTTCTACAAACTTTTGAAGTTCTTCTATATACTGAACAGAATTCAAGTATTTTTGAACATGAAGTAATGCAGGAATATCTAGAAAAAAAGCAAGGTATCTCAGTCATTTTATATCCATTATTAGTGCAGCTGCATAATTTTCCATAAATATTTTTTCTCTCAGAAAAGCAGGCATTTATATACCGTCGGTTCCCTAAAGTAGATTCATGATAACTGAATCACAATGCATAATATAAGGCAATACAATAATTGGAGAACAACAGTTCCATTTTTGATACTATCCTGTAGGGATATACAAGAATTCCATCCCTGTTTGCCAATCATATTTATAGAACCCATGTGGAAGTGCCAGTGTAAACAAGAACAGTATTCTAAGTTTAAAAAAATCACAAGGTTCAAAACTTGCAGTCATGTATGAAAGTGTGGACTTGCAAAAGTGCACATAGTGTCACCTTCAAATGCATTTTTGTGCTTTTGTGAAAATGCACATTTTTGTTTGGGGAAAAAGGTACTTTAAAAGGTGCACATATTGGGGGACATGAAGAAAAAGAAATAACCTTCAAGGAGAAATTTAATGAGAATGAACACTTGGTATCCCCACAGTCCTGTTCAGTAATAATTTCCAATATGAAATTGGGCAACTATGACTGTCAACCAAAATATTAGAACCAATTTGGTGGTTCAAATGGGCAAGTCACAATAGAAGCTATTGCTACAGACTGCTATGGAGACCCCTGTAAGTGTGCACATATGGATCTCTGGCATACACGGAATTGTGACTGCTACTCTAAAGAGCAAAATGCTTAAACTGACACATATCCTACTTCATAGATGCACTAACACATTTTGCATGACACAACCACCAACGGTTGACTGTTGATACTGCTTGGCTGTCAGGCAAACACACTCATTGTTGCAATGATTGTTTCTTATCATGATCAGTAATCACAATAACACACAAGGAGCTTCACATGTAATGACAAGCCATGATGTTGTGTTAACAACCCAGGTCTGCCACACAGCTCAGAGCAGAGCAATCACCTGTGCTGCTGGGCCAAGAGGACCTCTCCAGCTGGTAGCATGGATGCTAGCCCCGCTTCACTGGCCCACGCTCATGGCAGCAGCACAGAGTGAAGCAAACATTCAGACAATGGCTACAGAGGTCTTCTCTCAAGATGGCAGCATGGATCTGCTCTGCACCATGCTCGGCATGGTAATACACAGAGCAGAACAAGGTCTCTCTCCAGCTGACAGGACAAATCAATCTCCTCTCTGCAATGCCACACTGTGCTTGGGGCAGTGGCACAGAGTGGATTGGGCCTCCCTGCCTGCCTGCTGCTCAAGAGTAGACTTCTTCAGCAGCTGGAGGATATGGTATTTCCACTCCATGTCTCAGATCCACATGGGGCTGAAGTCAGGAAAGCCTCTTTCTGATTAGTCCACTGCAATCCTAGGTGGGTTTTCTCCTTCCCCATCCCAAGTTTACCAGCATATTTGTGGTGCTTTCCTGATGCTCTGGCCACCACAGAGATTTTTAGTAAAGGAAAAAAGAGTTTTGCAACAATCCCTCCTTCTCCCTTCATGTATTTTCACACTGTTTCTGTTTCCAAAAATAAACAGGAATATGGGCACATCACTTGGCCAATGGTAAAGCAAACAATGATGCATCTGTTGCTAGGAAGCTGAGGGCAATAGAGATGAGAGCTAGAGGCACTGATTTACACAGCTGCTCTTGCCAGGTGATTCTATGCTGTTTTCAGACCAGCAATGGTAAAACGGCAATCCCGGGGTCCAGATGACTGAAGAAACCATGATAAAGCATGGAAACCTTAGGACAGGCCATGGTTTCAAAAAACTAGTCCTACCATGCATGTCACTTTTGGTTGCCTTGTGTACATGATTTCTTTCATTCTGAAGTATCAAAGATTGCAAAGAAATATTCATCCTTTAGTAAGGTTTACTCTATGAATAATAAAAGGTAAAGGTTTCCCCCTGACGTGAAGTCCAGCCATGCCTGACTCTAGGGGGCGGTGCTCATCTCCGTTTCCTGGCCGAGGGAGCCAGCGCTTGTCCACAGATGGTCTCCGTGGTCATGTGGCCGGCATGACTAAACACCGAAGTGCACGGAACGCTGTTACCTGCCCACCGAAGTGGTACCTGTTTATCTACTTGCATTTGCATGCTTTTGAACTGCAAGGCTGGCAGGAGCTGGGACAGAGTACGGGAGCTCACCCCGTCGTGCGAATTCGAACCGGCAACCTTTGGATCAACCAGCCCAGCGGCACAGCGGTTTAAACCACTGACCACCTGCAGTTCCATAATCTATGGATAATACTGAATCTAAATTGATTCAGTGCCATCAGTTCAATGCCAGAGCTATTATTTAATACAATTTTACTTATTCACTATGCTAGGAGACTTCTAGGAATGTCTGCTGAGACTTCTGAATAGATATGTCTTAATAGCTGACATGTTCCAATTTTTCTATCTTACAGTATTTTGGGAAGTCCTCTAACTTTCAAAAATGACTTGTGTAAGTCAAGGGCAAAAGGTTTGGTTTGCTCTTTATGAAGTCAGAAGTTTTATTGTGTGGTTCTCGTCTCCCAACCCATTTTCTCTCTTTTGAATCAAAAACACACACGATTAAACCTTATTGAATTTTATACTCAAACAACTTTATTCACTGCTTATGAAGTATGAGAATACTGTTTTTAAGTGCACAACATAACTTACCATATTCACAAGACTGCTGTAAATCTGAAATTATTCTAAGTATGTTATTCATTAAATTTGATCTTTGCTCATTTTCCAGAATGCTCCCTGTTGATGGGTATGCTGAATCAATGTATGTCAAGTCTGAGAGATAAATACCTGATTAACAGAAGATCACAAAGAGATTTGTTCATCCAGGGCAGTGAAAGGAAGAGAATTAAATCAGAAACATAATTTCCGAGTGGAAATCAAACATGTAGTTCTGCCTTTATGACAGAACTTAGTATTAAAATAACAAAATTTTATACACATAAAAATACATTTACCACTGGAGGTTAAAAGTCTTTAACTGTTAATTATAAAAATTAAACTGCTATACCTCCATGTGATCAAACATCACCTTTAGCTTTAGATATGACCGAACTACCTAAGAGGAATTCTTCACAATGTTTGCTGTTCTCAGGCTTCTTACTTTCTAGATGTTCCACAGTCATAAAATTTCATTTTGCAATCATGGGCTTGTATACCATATAAAATGCAGGGAGCAATGTCACATACCCCAGGAGGGTGGCTGAGGGGCAACAACAGGTATTGGTGAGGGAGACGGGTAGCAGTGGAAAACTTGACCGTCACTCCAGCACTGGGGGGGGGGCTGCGATGGGACATTCTTGGTAGGTGTCAATGGGGGTTGTAAATCAGCATGAAATAGGACCCCCATTTCATAACATGTCCACACCCTGAAACTAATGCCACATCTGCAGTCTGCCTATTCAATACCCATCCACTGAGGAATAAAGATAATGTAAGATGAACACAATCGAAAAAATATCCCTGCCGGCCATTATGGCTGTACTGCCTTGAAATGTTCTCCCACCCCAACTGCTATGTAAATAAAGTTGCCAATACATCATCTTAACACAGAATATCACAAGGCTAAGTAGTCGCAGAATCCATTGTTTTTATATTTATTGCATTGTATTCTAGATTTAAAAGAATACCATGGCAATTACCTCTTACAGGTATGACAAAACACAGTAACCATTGTATTAAAGCACAGAGAACCCGTAAAAACACCTCCAACCCAATATGGAAATTAAAAAAAAAATACTTAACAAAAGTTGCCATGCTCCTGCTGTAACAGACAATTAATCTTTACCCTAAGTTCTGTTATTAACTTTCTTTTTCTAACCCAGAAGTGGGCAAGTCGTGTGGTGGATGAAGCTAGGCCACTCATATACAGATACCCGTTACTGATATATGCAGAACCAGGGGACAGACTGAAGCCTCTTCCTACTCAGCAATCTTCATCAGGTTCAGTAAGGACAAGGGGAAATGCCTTTGATATCTCTGCCCCAATGATCCTGATATAGGCAAGTTTGCTATGACTGCACTACTATGGCTGATCAAACTAGGCTGTGGGGAATAATGAGTAGGGTGCTATAGATCTCTCAGAAAACACCCAAGGGCCAAACAAGAGTATGCAAAACCAAACCAAACCAAACCAAACCAGAGAATAATGCTTGCAACAGATACTAATTAAATTGTACATTTCAGAGGACAAAACTGATTAGTTTCTTTTTCCAATTAAATCAAGAAAATAACCCCAAAGCGGTCTGATCGTACAGGAAACAATAATTTCAAACCGACAATTTCTACAACATTCTTCCCAGCTTTAATTCAGAAGTGGAGAGCCTCGGTATTCTGGGCCTCGAACTATTCAGAATCTTCCCTGCCTGCTTGTTAAGCTTAACAGTTTGGCAGAATGAGGGCTGCTGACGGGAATGTGCTTGGGTGGGCAGAGGTTCAGTGGGAGAAACAAATGGCTAATTCCTCCCAAAACATTCCCAGGGTTCTTGCCTGAAGGGTGGCCAATAATTTACCAACCTAAACAATTATATAATTAAGTATACAGTCTAGGTTAATAGATTAAAAAGACAAGAGGACTGAATATTTTTTCCTTTGAAAATAAAACTGTAAAATGACGTGGACACTGTTGTGAGTAAATCATCAAATGCAGCTTCAGTTGGATATGGAATCTTTTGCTATTTGAACATTTAATTTGGCTGCAAGTGGTTCATTCTTTTATTACCAATGTTCCCCCCCCCACTACATATTTCTATGCCTATGTAACACAAAAAGTTAACACTATATTACTTCCATAACATTTCTTTATTACCACTGCAGTAAGAACTGTTTCTCATTAAGTAAACTTAAAAGAATCGAATGTGACATGCTGGTCTGCACTCTTCAGTTTTACAAATGTTTCATGTTACTGTTCTACGTATTCATGCAACCTGGAAAGAAAAAAACTGAGTTTATCAGACAAAAAGAACCTCTCCTCAAAATTCAGCTCACTACTGAAACGACATGAAAGGCACTTTTAGAGAACAAAGCAAAAGTGTTTTGCAATTGCCCAAAATCTTATTGTTTCCCCATCTGCTGCTCCCCCTTAAATAAGCAAACAATCTCTCCTTGTTCATACCCTCCCCCTAATTCCATCTCTTCTCCAAATGTTGCGGGTAGGAAATCCTTTGGAGGCGCCCCCCCCTTTCAGTGACATCATATATGGGCTGACTTTTAAGCCTAGGCATGCATTTGTTTAAGAAACACACCCAAGTGTGCTGTATATGGAAGTAAGGTCAGCTGTTGCTGGTTAGTGCATTTCAG
Source organism: Varanus komodoensis (assembly GCF_004798865.1). NCBI lineage: Eukaryota > Metazoa > Chordata > Lepidosauria > Squamata > Varanidae > Varanus > Varanus komodoensis. The sequence goes on from NW_025335854.1 coordinate 7,625,223, forward strand.
CATGCAAGTACAAGGCAAAAGCAGAGCAGCTTCAAAAAATGTCTGTGTTTTTTGGAGTAGAAGAAAATGATTGTGATAGTTAATTCTCTTATTAAATTAAATGGGGTGATACATACTTGGATGTAATACATGGCAAGCCAAAGCAACAGTTCTCTCTAGAACGACATTAATTACTGGGCAACTGTACTGACTTCAGGAGGAGAATATACACAGAAAAAGCCTCTGGATTTTTACTTCAAAGGAAAAAGTTGTTGCAAGGTTGGTGTTTACCTATTTTCTTTGTTCTTAATATGCCTGCAACTTTTCTGAAGTTAGTACTGTCCATATATTGCATAGGGACAAGACTGCACTTACATACAATTTATTATAAATATGCATACTGTTTCGGTTTTATTTATTTTGCCTAACTTTATATTTGTTTTACTCTGTTACAGAAAGTATGTGTAATGTTACTAGTAACAACTGAGTTGTGTTGTACTTATAAAGTGGAAGAAGGGAAAATTCCAGTTCTTCCCCCTTTACAATTTGACTTGGGGCTGGGGGGGATTGGCTACCTGACTACTATCATAAAGAACAGTCTTAACTTCTCTAAGCATTTTTGGTATTTCTTAGAACTGAAACATCAAGTTGGGAGGTCCGACTAACAGGAAATGAAACTAATAAATCAGCATGTCTCAAGTACTGTCACAGGTTTCTAGCTATATTAATTGCTGCAAGAATCTACACTTAAAGTCTTAATTTCCCCTATTTGTGAAGAACAATTTGTATTGTGCAACCAAATACTTTTGATCATTTATTCATTAAAAATGTTGCTTCGCAGGCATACTTGAATTACCCTTTGCAATTCAACGCATCCTTACTTGTGAAGCAAATTCCTTAGGATAATTTTTAATGAACTAACTTACTCCAAGGAATGCTATCTGTAGTCTGAAAAACTCAGAAACTGTTGAATAGCCTACAAGGGGGAAACAAAAAAATCCAGCATAAGATAGAAGTGATCCTGGACTGCAACTGATCATTTTGAACGTGTGCAGCCCAAGTTCACTCAATTGTTGTAATCTTCATGGTAAATAAAGAGCAATAGGTGACTCTAAGCTCTGGAGGTTTTCTTTGAAAGGCCTAACTATCATAGAACCAATAAAAGTAACAATGAACTTTCATTTTGCAGTGGGGCAGAAACACTTACGTAATACATGAAAACACTTTGGCAAAATAACTGGTGCTTAAAATTATGCTTTGCATCCCATTTCAAAGAAGTACCATTGCACATAAAATAAATGGGTGCAGTAGCTAAAAAGTTCAGTTCCTTATCATAGTGTTTTCTTAGCAAAATGGAATATAAGCTTCTTGTTTATTACATCACCTAGCTGGGGAACTAGATTGCTTTAGGGCAGTCTTCCTCAACCTGGTGCTTTTTAGATATTTTGGCTACAGCTCCCAAAATTCCTGACCGTTGGCTAGGTTGGCTGGGGTTGATGGAACTCAAAGTCCAAAATATCTGGAAGGAACCAGGTCTACAGAATTCATGCAGCTATCTGTGATAGTATGAATGAAGAGATCAGCAGTTCATTTGAACAATTAACTGTATGGAAAAAATATCAGACCTTAAGCAACTATAAATGACTGTCATTCTTGCAGTTTTTGTTTGGGTGTAATTTAACACTTCTCAAGAGCATTTAAAATTCAAAACTTCCAAGTTTTTAAATAATGATTTCAAAAGAAATTATATGGAATATATTCTTTCAGCATGCCCATGTCTGCTTATAGAAGCATTTTAACCATTAGTAAAAGTAAATTTAAATATTCCTTGAAAGCTACAGTTTAGTTGTAGATGTTTGCTTTGATTTTCACATTGGTGGTGACTCCAAGACTGACTTCACTATAGTCTATTGGAGATAAAGAAATCCAAGTGCTTGCTAGTTCATTACTGACAGTGGAATACCTAGGTTTGCATTTGTGGCTCTTGTTCGCTGTATAATTGCCATTATATGGAGACATGCCTAGTTCACTTCACCAAAAGCGCTATCAAATAATGACAACCACACGACAAAGCAAATAATCAATGCATGAACTAAAATTTAAGCAAACCAGGCTCTCCAAATTGCTCCTCCCATCTCATGCACACATACAACAGCATTTTAAACATGCACCCCTATGAATTGCTTTTCTAGATTCTACCTAACAGTAAAGAATTTAGCACTGCAAGTGCTGAAGAGGAACGCTTTTTCAAAGATAAATGCATGTACCTATGAGTGCTGTTTGTTTCCTAAGAAATCAAAGCAGATAATAAGAAAAGTAAATGAAAAGTTCTGGTGTTGGTCCTTAAAGAAAAGCAACTGCCTCCATTCAGTAACTCAGTTTTCACAGATGATGAATAAACCGCCAATGACTTGAAACAGCAGGATTTTATTAAACAGATGATATAATCTAATATAATATTTCAGGTCAAGCACTTGCAAGTAGAACAACTGAACAAGACACTTAAGATTATGGTCTCCCTCATCAGTCAACTATATGAGACCAAACACATTTGGACCTTAGGTTTGGAATCTGTAGTTTATTCAGACTATAAATATTTGGCAGGGACTGAGGAGTTTGTTTTTTAAGATATCCAAAATGTTGCCAGATTCAATGATGCAGAAAGGTATGAGAAATGGAAACATTCCCACTTATGGCAAAATGAATGCAGATCTATATTGCAGCTTAGCATCCACCCCTAAGATTTCTGCACTTTAATATGAAGACTGCCATTCAAGTAACAAATGGCTTTTTGTGCACACGTTAAAATATGCTAGAATAAATTTTCATACTTACTATTCCATTGCAAACCTATTTTTCCACGTACAGTTTCAACAAGATAAGGTTTTTGGTTTGGTTTTGTTTTGTTTTGTTTTTTGCAATATTAATGAATCCTGAGCAGATGCCTTTGTTGAACTAGGGCAATGCAGTTAGGACAGTTTTGCTTTTTTAAAATATTTTGTTACTAATTAAATATCAACAATATATTTTTTTACTGAGGGAAAAAAGCAAACTTTATTAAGAAAGTTTCAGGAATTAGCCCTGAGAAAACTTGTTGTGGTGGTGGTTTTTTTTGTTCTTTGGCTTTTTGTTCTTTGTAAGCCATCCAGAGACTTTTAGTAATGGGATGGAATAGAAAAACTTTAAATAAATAAATAACCAAATCTTTATTTACAATGATAGTGCATTTGAACGTATCAAGAAAACGAAGAAACCAATACTGAGAAACACATTAGTTGCTTCCTTTGTTTTTATACTAGCACTGTGCAAATCGGATTCAATTTGGCAAGATCATTTCAGGACACACAATATGGAAGATATTCTGTAGACAGTGATAGAGCACAAGGTAAATAGATAGTGTTAAAGTATAAACTTCTTCACATAACAAAGCACCTGAGAAGGTAAGAACAGAGCAGAGTCCATGTATCTGAAAGCAGGAGGAAGAAAATTCAAGAATAATCCTGGAGCTATTATATGGGCAAACGGAAAAAATTCTTGTTTGAGATGGAATTGTTAGGGAAGCCTTTGCATATGAAGCCAAATGTCACTGATATCTAACGACATGGAAAACAGCTAGCATTGTCACTCACAAGTGTGTTTACCTGAGGAAAAGGTTAAAATATATCAGTTACATATATCATACATATATGATACATTGATATACATATATCAATGTATCATACACTGAACCAAATGCACTATGACAACAGAATCGGTCCAAAAGCTTCTATCTGGCTGTAGCCACGACTAGTTTATGCTTTGACGAGGCACAAAGAAACAAAGAAATTCTCTTCTGAGTACCTATATGGGTGCATCTCAAAGTGCTCAACTGCCTAGCACTTTCTCAAATTCAATGAAGACATATTTAACTGAAAGAAAATGCAAAACAGGATACAGATTGCCTCTGATATATCTTCTCTGAAATGATGCATGGTTGGAAGTCAGCTTGAATTTTCTGATATCCAAAAGCTGTAAATATTGATACAATAAACTATACAGTAGGACTCCTGTATCTGCAGAGGATAGGTTCCAAGCCCCCCAGTGGATACCTGAAACCATGGATAGTAGCAAACACTATATATTGTACATGCTATAAAGTTTAATTTACAAATTAGACACAATAAGACATTAACCACCACAATAATAAAATATGTGAATGTGGTTGGGCACTTTCTCTATCAAATATTTATTGCATTGTACTCGCCCTCAGCTCCTAAGTAATTAATCACCGGGTAGTACACATACAGTGTGGGTACGTTGGACAAAAGGGATTTTTGGGCAGGACTGCACAAGATCTCATCATGTTACTCAGACCAGGCACAAAATTTAAATTATGTTTCCTGTATTTCTGGAATTTTTTCTAATATTCTACTGTAACATTTTATCAGTACAGGCAGTCCCCAGGTTATACACATCTGAGTTATACACATCTGTACCTATGCATGAACTGCCATAAAGCCTATTAATTTTAAAATCCTAGTTAAAGACAAACAGTTTGTGGTAACGAATGTGGAAACTTTTGGAGTTTTGTGGTCTACCGTGGAAAATTATCACCATAGAGAGGGAGGAAGCGAATGGGGAAAGAGGGAGGGCCTCCAAGGCATGCCTTCTTACCCTGCCCATCTGGAGAAGGAAATCCTTCTAGCATTTCCTTGGTGCGAAAAGGAAGCAAGATCCGAGTTACATACCAATCTGACTTAAAAACATTATCAGGAACAGAACTCATTTGTAACTCAGGGACTGCCTGTTCCTGCACATGGACTGCAGTAGAGAATCAGTTAATTTTGCTGATCATTAATAGTATCTAGTCATTCTCTGAGGTCATCTTTCAAGGTTTGCCTCAGAAGGAAGCCAGGCAGATAGCTACAAGAGAGGGCCCTTTTAGCTGTGGGTCTCTACATTATGGAATGGCCTTCCCAAAGAGAATACTTTGCACCTATATTGTTCTCTTTTCAGTGTCAGGCAAAGACTTTTGTTTTCTCACATGCATTTTAGAGACATGATTCTCAACTAATATGGCTATTCTATTGCCGCTGCTGCCTTTTTTCCTCCCTTGCAAGGTACCCAAGAAAGCTTATAGAGCCCCTTCCCTCCATTTTATTCTCACAACAACCACTCTGTGAACTTAATGGCTGAGAGTGACTAACAGACGCAAAGTCACCTAGTGAACTTCAAGGCTGAGTGGGGACTAGAAGTCAGGTCTACTGAGTACCAGTCCAACACGTACCATTACATCACATTGGCTCAATTTGTTTTATCTTTTTGTTGTTTTACATTGTACTTTGCTTTAAATATTTGCATTGGAATTTAAATGTTTAATGTTTTAAGTCTTTTGATGATTTGCAAACCACAGAGAAAACTATTTTGATAGGAAGAGTTAAAATATGTACATAAATAAATATGCATGGTATACAAAACAACATCAATGATACCTGAGTAACAGGGAAGATCTTTGTGGATGAAGATCTTCCTATAAGGTGCCATATCACACTGCACGATACAGAAGTGAGGTTGTTTAGGTAGTTTTCATAGCATGGTGAAAACATGCTATGGTGTCCTATTAAAACATACTGGTTGGAGGTCATCAATATAACCTAACAAATATTAACGCTGGTTCCATTTGACAAGTTATCCCCTCACAGATAAGCACACTGTGAAGCCAGGGAGGGAGTGGATTGCCCCAGCTCTTGGCAGTGCAGGCAGGCTGCCACCGCCCCTTCCATCCACCTCTGCCTGATCCAAGGGACTCCCAGACTTTAGCCCTTATTTCTTAGGGCTTAAGTACCAAGGGCTAAAGCCCTAGGCTGAAAGGTTAAGCAGGAACAATTGACCATGCCAAAGTCTCTGGATTTAGAACAAAGACTTACTTGGAAGAAACCTTGCAATATGCGCTACACTTATCTGTGCAGAGGAAGGGCAGGGATGGGGGAAGGAATGAAAGGTATACAAGAAATGGAACACATTTGGAAACTACGCAGTAGGCAAAGAAATCAGTCAATAAAAGCAGAAGCGACCTGCACCTACCTTTTATATTACCTAAGCACATGTCCACAAACAGGGCAGGGCCCAATCCCTTATCTAGAGAGTCTGAGGACAAAGACAAGAAGTGAAGGCAAAAAAGAAGGCAGCAACCACTCAATTCTCCCTTGTTTGATATTCAAAAGCCTCCCACAATGTGAGGCAAGCCTCCTTAACCAATCACTAGCTGGCTGAATTGTTTCTTCAGGCTTTTGGAAAGGGACATGAAATTCTCCCTAAAGTCATTCAGTCTAATCTGGCAGGTCTGCTCTGGCCCTGATGTTTTAATGAATGTGTGCAGGCCTATGAAGTGGGAGTTTTTACAGGTAGCTGCATCTGAAAGAGGAAATGGATTTCTTGACACAGATAGTTAAACTCTGGGAAGCAGCAAAGGGATGGCATTAACATGCTGCTTGGAACAAAAACTATCAGCCAACAGAAGGGACAGTTTTCAGCTTTACTTGTCCATTTTTACTTCACATTATGAATGGCAAAAAAACTAAAATATATATCCTCTTTAAGCTACATAAAGTAGGTGGGCAATCTCTATTACAATTCTTGTAAATAATTTACTACCTCTTCTATAAATGCATGAACTGGTATTTTTCTGATGAAACTGATACCATCATTTAAAGGAGCTGGGGCAAGGAGTGGAGTCTGGAAAAAAGATTGCTATAGAAAAATATTAGTCCATTTGATGTGGGCCATCTTACTACAGGTGGTGGTGGGAGGTACCATTTGACCCCAGATACTCAGTTCATCTGACACATTTGAATTATGCCTGTGGAATAGGATGGTGGTGCAAGAAACAAGAAATCTCACAAGATGCTGAGGGTTTTGAACATCCTCATCCACTATGATCTACAAAGAAGCCAAATTAGAGCCCATGTAAGCACAGAGCAAGCAATCTGCCACTGATTTCCTTGTGTATAATACATATAGAAAGAAAATATCTGACCAATGAGAATATAATATTCGTGGGAATTGTATCAGTATTGGATTTGAAAATAAAGATGGACACAGTAAATTCTTACACTCCTCAATTATCGTAATATGCCTCAAATTATATTTGCCTTACTCATTTATGGAACCAACTGCATATTTAAATTTATGTCATCTTTTCTACAGTTACAGGTAAGTCTGCTTGCACATCAGGTTCCAAGCAGCTAGTCATACTTTATATATAAGCAAGCTAACTTGAAGCTGCTAGCCATGCCAGTCTTGCAAAGGGAACCATAAAAATGACTGGCCTGCAAAGGCATGGTCATCTACACCACTATGTTACTCAGGATCCCTTCACATACACACCCTGCAGCACAGAAGTTGCACCAGTGTGGTGATATCTCATGCTACGGCAATGAAACACATGAACCACATAACCAGAATGAATGGGGACTGTGTGGATCCTTCCCGTGAAACAGGCTCATGCAACATGGGATTGTACCATGCTGAAATGGCTTCACATTGTAGCGAATTCATTTGAAGGAAGCTCTTATTTAGGGAATGAAAATCTGATCACCTGGTCCAGAAGTTATTCTAATTTGCTGCATGTGATTAGAAGCAAGTTAACAAGCCAAAATTTTACAGGTTGTACTCTGCATACTATCCACCACTCTAAATAAGGAGCCTCATCTTCTGTTAATAAAGAAGAGCATTATTCTTTAAAGCTTCAGCATTATTCTTTATTGCCTCTGATAGACTGGTGTTGATTTTAATGTACTGTTAAGGTCTTTATATTAAAAATAACTGTCTTATTTTTCTTCATGCAGTTTACTTGAAAATGAGAACATTCTCATGGATTCTGAATTTGCTGCTACTACTATTATTATCCAATGGACCCTATACAGAACAGTCTAAGCTCAATAAAAACTCTCCGAGACGACTTCCACGTTCTACAGAAGCAGGAGAGGAGGGGAGAAAATGTGGCTACACTTTTATTGTCCCTGAACAAAAAATAACTGGACCAATTTGTGTCAACACCAGAGGCCCAAGTACAGAGAACAAAAGAGATGAAATTACTAGAATGGATCTTGAGAATCTGAAAGATGTATTATCCAAACAAAAGCGAGAGATTGATCTCTTGCAGCTAGTGGTGGATGTTGATGGCAATATAGTAAATGAAGTAAAACTGCTGAGAAAAGAGAGCCGTAACATGAATTCCCGGGTAACTCAGCTGTATATGCAGCTCCTACATGAGATAATCCGCAAACGGGACAATTCACTCGAGCTTTCCCAGCTGGAAAACAAAATCCTCAACGTCACAACCGAAATGCTAAAGATGACATCAAGATATAGAGAGCTTGAAGTAAAATATGCGGCATTAACTGATCTTGTCAATAATCAATCAGTTATCATCTCATTGTTGGAAGAACAGTGCCTACGGATATTCTCACGGCAAGACACACATGGTTCTCCACCTTTAGTTCCAGTGGTACCACACCACATTCCTAACAGTCAACAGTACACTCCAGGACTCCATGGAAGTAATGAAATTCAGAGAGATCCCAGCTATCCTAGAGACAGAGATGTAAGGCCACCTCCTGATCCAGCTACGACACCTACAAAAAGCCCTTTCAAGATTCCACCATTAACTTTAATCAATGAAGGTGAGGCACTTACTATAAGCTGCATCTGAACATTTTTTTTAATTTCTTAAAGCTATGTGGAAGCATTTTGATAGTGAAAGTGGACAATACACCAGCCAAAATGTGTCTGTTCTTGCCCTCAGATGCCCGTCTTCTGCCCCAAAGCCTGCCTCACATACTTCTTTGCTTTCAAGTAGGGCTGACCTGCCAAAACCTCAAAAATGGGGCACTGATCCTAAATTCTGAGCTGGAATCTAAGCTCCACCACACTAAACAATTCCTTTGAACAACTCCTTTTCAGCACCAACAGAAACCGATTTCACAGCAATTCCAGCTGTCATTAAGAACATGATAATTAAAAAAGTGGAAGGGGTAGGGCAGCTAGACGGATGGGCATTTTGTTAGAGGGCTGGTGGTGGGAAGTAACACATGCTGTTCTCCCAACCCATTTATTTGCTTCATCTCTTCTAGTTGTTACAAGCAATTACTTTCCAGATGCACCTTGGACAGTGCAGGCCTAATCCCTTTCCTCATAATTGTGCTTAAGATATATATGTGCAGATAGTCCCTTATGGCTGCAAGCCTCTATAATGTTTGAATATAGGAAATGATGCTGGTGATAGTTTTTTTTCCTACACCCATAAAGACTGAATTTATTTTAAAGATAATACATCATTCAGACAACTAATAGTTGAACTAATGCTTGAATCAAACTGTCAACCATTTGTGGATACTTAACGTTTCCACATACATTAGCTGTTGGCACACATTAGCTGTAAGGGCATGATCATTAAAGGAAAATTGAAACTGAGCTTAATACTCATATTTTTAATGGTATGTACATGGCTACTACAACATTTTAGTGAGTTGTAAGGAATTATGGTCTAAAAGTATTGTAGTAATAATGGTGGCCAGTGAAGAAATAAAGGCTGCATGTTACTTGGAGGGCAGGATGAATGCAGGAATATTGTACTCAATAACCCTGTTTTATTCAGCACATTCTTGGCGATAATCTAGCAACCATGAAGCCAAGCCTGGAAGTTAATCCCAGCAGTTGAATACTGCCGTGTATTCTTTTCTGGTCTCTGTGACTCACACCTAAGGGTTACTGAAAAGCAGTAAGGCTTACAGGAAGATGACTATGCCATGTAAGGATGCAAAGAGGGTGGTAGTACCTCATGGGTGCAGATGGATGAGCCTATGTCACCTCATTCCAGAGTTATGGAAGAGAGATACCTTGTGAGGAAAAGTGACCCAAGAGACTATGGCTCTGGTGAAGCGACCACTCCCATTTTGTGAGCTGACATTTTCCTTTTGTGAATGTGGCTGAGGGTGTTATCCATGGGTGCCATCAGTGGGTCCTTGTCATTGAATGGAATGTCTCGTACCCTTGATCTGCCCCCCTGATGAAGGCCTGAGATACAGAGCCATGCATGCTATTTGAGAGAGACGGCAGCTATCATGGCCTTAGAACCACAGTCAGTAATGTGGCAATCTGTGATCTATTGGTTGGCTAATCCATGAGCCTCACTAAGCATGGAGGATTTAGGACCAGATTCTTAACATCTTTTTGGAGACAGTAAAACTAAGCTGCCCCTCTGTTCCATAAGAACTGCTAATAAGCTAGCATGCATGCTTGAGAGTCTGTCACTCTGAGTGACAGTGCTGCTGCGGATTAAGTTCTACTTCAGGTTTCTGCTTGTAAATTAATGACCAAGAACTATTGTGTGAGGTATAGACATTAAAAAGCTTGCTATGCTGATGTTTGAAAATTATAGACTTAAATTTATATAAGGATCTTCAAAGGTATAATCCAAAATTGATAATCCAAAATAGAAGTATATGTAAACTTTTTATTTTGGCATATTTTAATATTTTAGGAATGTTTACTAATATTGAGGTAATTAAAATGGTGAGTCCAAATTTATGAGACCTTAAATATTACCTATGAGCTAATAAAATGTACCCCTGATCCTCAGGTTAAGAACGAGTTCTGTTCCCGAGAATGTCTTTAATTTAAATTTGTATGCAAGTCAGATTGTGTATATACAGTGCATATAAAACATGGAAGAAACAGTTCCATATACACTAACAGATCTTATATACAAAATACAGCATTTTAATAATGATAACAACATAGTAATAAAGTAACTACAGCTACTGGAGAGAGAGAGAAAGAATCTGTATGTAGGTAGGTACAGTTCTTATAACAGTTTAGATATAAAGACAGAAAAAATAGTAAAAAGGGTTAACAATTCAGCTAACGTTAAGCCAAACATTAACTGGAAGATGATGATGGAGATGGGACTGGTGTTGGAGAGTCAAGGTTGTACTGCTGGGATGGTGGTTACCACTAGAGTAGCTTTCTGTTTCAGCCTTGTGTCACTCACTGCCTTTCCCCTCCTCCTTCCCTTGCCTTCCTAGTCTTGCCTTCCTTCCTCTCCTCACTACCTGATGATCACTGCTCACAGGTGCTGCTTGCCACTTGAGCTCATTCCAGGTTTGCTCATTTGTAAGGATTGTTCTTAATTTGGATGTTCCTAACTGGGAGACTGGGTGTAAAAGCGTATGTTGATTTTGTAACCAGGGAGTTTATTAAAAGCTCACATGACCTCTCTTACCTAAATACTGTATTCAATACCAAATTGGAACTTGGTAAGTAGAATCAAATCTCTCCTTTTTAAAGTATTAGGACTACAAGTCTAATCACAAGGGATAGTCTATTTCCTGTTAAGCTATTAAGATCTAAGAATCTTTAGAAATATTCTGTTTAAAAATAAGCAATTTTTTATTTTACGCATGTCATCTTTATGTGATGCTAAAGTATATTTCTAAGTAAACCATTTTTCCTTTACTAATTTTCATTAATACAAACCAAAATTGCATTTACCTATTAGAATGTTTTATTATATAGTTTGTCTGACATGTAATGAACAGGTATATGTAGTTAAATGGCAGGCAAGGGCTTCCTAATTACTGGAAGTACAGATGAAAAACATTTGGGGAAAGGCAAATCTATACCAATAGAACAGTTGGAAACAGCTGGTCAGACAACTGTTAGTTCTAGCGTTCTAGTAATAGTTTTAGTACCAGCAAAATAGGCTGCACTGTTCACAGAATAGTTTCTTGTATCTGGTCATCCTTACACATGCCAGGTTAACAGTCCGAAGGAAGCATTATACCTCCAATGCAATCATGACAAAACTCAACCTATTTTTCAATGTCAAATTGTTTTCACAAGGACCATTCAAAGACTGCCAAGAAGCCAAACAAGCTGGCTATTCCAGTACCGGGATTTATATGATCAAGTCTGAGAACAGCCATGGGCCAGTGCAGTTATGGTGTGAGAACAGCCTTGATCCTGGGGGCTGGACAGTAATACAAAAGCGAATGGATGGTTCTGTGAATTTCTTCACAAACTGGGATAATTACAAGGTAACCTTTTTTACATATGGGCAAACACACTGAAGTGTAGATGTAAGATGGAAATTGCATGTCTCTCCTGACCATGATTGAAAGGCATACCTGGGCCAGATACTTTTTTGTGCCTAGTTTAGTATTCTAGTATTAAGATCATCAACATTAACTATGATTGACCCAGTTCACACATCATAAACAACCCACAGGTTGTTAAGTAACTCCGGATTGTTGATAAAGAAGTGGAAGTGAACAAATGTGCTTGCTTCCATGCACCCTTCTGGGCTTGGAAGGTTGGTGGGGAGAACCTAGACTTCAGGCTCATGATTTGCCCATGGATTACTGGTATGAGTTGTTACAAGTCCCCCAAACACCTGCAATCCTGGGTTTGGATGTCAACAAAAAACTACTGAAGGACACAGCATCTGGAGATTGTTTAATTTAGCCACAGCAATTGAGCAGAAGCTAGCATGCTCCTGCTCATGCATAGCTAACACAGGGTTTGGTTAAGCCCTGGGTAGTCATGATGTGCAGACAAAGATGTCATTTTTATGGATGCTACATAATGTTATTGCAGTTGACTCTCACTAAATCTTAATCTGCACTTTAATTTCACATTCCTATTATCTTGTCAGTATTTAAGACCACGAGTCTTGGGACAAAAACTTATCTTTTCATTTTTTTTATTTAAAACTTTATAGTAATTGCTGTACAAATAAAGATGATTTTATTTCACATTGGGAGCAGGCATCTGATGCTACTAATCAAAAGGCACTGTGCAGGTTTTTCATCTTTTCCTCCTCAATTATTTTTTTCTGGCAAGGAAAAATATGGATGACATTGTGGGAAAATACGGAAAGGGTACAAATTGAATACACTGTCATCTGGATTCCTCATACAAGGCAGTGAATGAGACACGGTGATTGCACAGTAAGCATCTTCCCTGGAAGCACTCTTTAGTCTTCAGTCCTAACACAGTGCAATTTATTTCTAAGTAAATGGTAACAGGATTGTGATGCTGATTGATTAAAAACAATCAACACAAAGTAAGCCTTTTCTCTTCAGAACTCTTGGGTTTTACTAATATATAAATTAAAAATTTGAGATGATTAATGTATGCGTTACAGCAAACATCTTAAAAGGAGCCATTCCCTCTTCTTTCTCTAACACAGGAAGGAATGATTCTTCTAAAACAAAGGTTGCTGTTTGCAGTTTTTATAAATATATGGATTCAAAATAATGTATTAAAAAGTTGTCCAATTGGAACACTTTATCAGCTGAATAAAAGTTTTAAGTCAGTTTACTGATTCATGGACTAAACACTGCAGTCCTATTATTACTATTGAGAAAACAAACAAAATGGACACAGAGGAGAAGCAACCTGCAAAAGCAGTTGCAGCGTGGCAAGTAAAATCTCTGCACCCTCATGACATCCTGATTTGTTCAGGCCGGGTATTTGTCCTTGTCCTACCTCCATCCTGGTATGCTGTGTACACACGTAATGCTCCAATGTGGGCTTAGCCTATGGCTTGGAGAGGATGGGACCTAACAGCAGAAAACAAGGCAATGAGTAGGAATGCCACTGGAAAACAGTCTGTGGATTATTTGAGAGTTGTTGCACCCTCAAGCAAGTCATGCTGCCTGGAGTGGGATGATATACAAGCTGCATCTGGGCAGATTAGGGAAATAAACAGTGCCTGGCACACACTGGGAATTTAAGCGATGGATGCTTGTTTTGATTGTGTAAACTGGGTCACTGAGGCTATCTGGGCCTTGTAGTATCGGGCACAGTATCTTGATATTATTAAGGTTGTGAGTCATGTCCCCCCCCCCCCCCCCCCCCCGGTCAATAACATAGGAGGCAATGCAAGGAAACAGATAGTATAACTATCACAGAACATGGGGTGATGCAAAATGGGGTGATCAAGAACAAGGACAATACATACTTGTGACTTTGTAATCAATGACTGTCCCCAAAGGTGAAATTTCAATCGTTAATTTACCCCAAGAAAAGGACCATGATTGTTTTCTGTCGCATGCTAAATATACATGAAGACCTTTCTAAATGTCAAATGCAAGATGAACTAATCAGATTTTTTTTTTAACAGAAAGGATTTGGAAATGTTGCAGGAGAATACTGGCTGGGACTGGAAAACATTTACTTGCTTTCTAATCAGGACAATTACAGACTTCTGATTGAACTAGAAGACTGGAGTAATAAAAAAGTATATGCAGAATACAGCAGTTTTCGATTGGAGCCAGAAAGTGAATTTTATCGATTGCGTCTAGGCACTTACCAAGGGAATGCTGGTGACTCCATGATATGGCACAACGGAAAACAATTTACAACACTGGATCGAGACAGAGATATGTACACAGGTAGGAAATGCAAATTACATTTTGCATGTTTCAAGACTAAAGAAATAATTCTGATCAAGCACTAAAGTACAGAACAATTTCTAAATGAAATCATAGAAGACACCTTCAGTTTAAAATGGATAATGTAGGCTTTTATGCAAAGCATCTGCATGCAGGATAACCCACAAATATGCACAACTTGCATGCTGCTTTCAGCAATTTATTTATTTGATTAAAATTCTGTACAGCTAGGTGCTGAAGCTCCATGAGCCTCACTAAAACAGTGTGCTGAGAACTGGCATTTGCCATGTCAGAACAAACTAGACCTCTGCATCTTGCTCTATCGTGAGAAAAGTACCCATCCTCATTATGTGAGGGCATTACAACTTAAATCAAGTGGTGACTTGATTTAGAGGTGATTCAGCCTTTGAAAAGGGCTACAAATATACTAGTTACTGATATACAGAACTATGCTTTGTAACACACTGAATGGCTAGAAGAATATTTTTTATTAGCAATTTAAAAGCATGAAGACTAGTATAAACCCACATCAAGGCTCAGATTTAAAATCAATTATGTACTGTCAAACTGTTTCCCAAGGACAAATATACTTGGGGGGGCAGCTGACATGTACTGTATTTTTCCGTGTATAAGATGATACTTTTTCTTTAAAATATTTACCTAAAAATGGAGGGGAGTCTTATACATGGGGGGCTGAGAGGAGAACCGTGGGCATGGTCGAGGGGGTGACTGGCGTGGGCGTGCACATGGGGAGGCGGCAGGTGCGTGTGCACAGTAGCAGCTTGCTCGCTCGGAGATGGTAAGAAAAGTGGGGGGGGGGGTGTCCTATACATGGGGGTGTCTTATAGACGGAAAATTACGGTATGTGTTTCCCTCCTGTGTGCAATGTGAGAACAGTAACAGAGTAAGAAATCTGCATGGGCAAATCCAATTTCCCATAATCTCTTCTAAGTATATGATGGATAGTTCATGAACACATGTACACACATAAATAGGGATGTATTTCCTCCTGATTGATACTGTGACACCCATCACTAAAAAGAGGAAGAGGAACAGTTTGTAGAAATGCAGACAGGGTAAAAATTATTTGCAAGGTTAACTTTCCATTGATTAAAAGAAAATTATAATTTGCTTGTGCTGTGAAATTGTAGTTAATGTTTTGATTCTTCTCACAGGAAACTGTGCTCATTTTCATAAAGGAGGTTGGTGGTACAATGCCTGTGCTCATTCTAATCTCAATGGAGTGTGGTACAGAGGAGGACATTACAGAAGCAAGCACCAGGATGGAATATTTTGGGCTGAGTATAGAGGTGGCTCATACTCCTTAAAAGCAGTTCAGATGATGATCAGGCCCATTGACTGAGACACTCCAATTGTTTAAAAAAATCAAGCCTGCTCTTGAATTTCAAAGAGATGTTGCATTTGTTCTGCAGAGTTCCTTAAAGTATTTTTTGAACATTTCTTGTTGCAACATTGTATATGTTCATTATACAAGTTCTTAATTGCTCACAAACCAGGAGAAAGCTGCAATTAAAATCATATATCAATCCAAGATGTATGGGCTTTCGTTAAGCTCACTAATTATGTAAGCTACAGAAAAAGTTATGAATATTGAATGGCTGAGCTCTGAAACTAAAGTATGAGATACTGTCCTTGTGCATTAAGTGTGCAAATCAATTCATTTTCATAGGTTTAAAACTATTTATGTTTTTGTTTCAAAGTGGAGATCTGGTTTTTTGAGGCCCCAAACAGACAAAAAACCAGAAAGAAGCTCTGGTTTTGCAAGCATATTTTGCATCAAATAAAGCATTGTTATTTCAATGTAGCATTGGTTACTATTGTATACGACAGCTTTTATCGGACACTGCTTTTTACAGAGTTAACTATTGTATAGTACAGCTTTTATGCTACCCTTGGGATAGGGAGTTTAAGTTTATACTTTAATTCTAAATAAAACTTTAAAAATGTTAGTATTTATACCACACTTTTTCTAAGTGCTCAACATTCTTCAGTAATTTATTGAATTACTACACATCCTTTAGTGATTTAGGTTAGTATTATTAGCCTCAGGTGAGTGAAGGGCTGAATTCAGAGGCTCTGATATGCTCTTAACCCTGGTATTTCCAAAATGGTACTTGTGGGCACACACTCAGGGAGCCTTCTGGTTAATGATGTGGGGGGAAGAGATCCAATGGATAAATCAGTCAGCCAGCCTTGAGTACCTCCTTTGGAGTCTACCAAAATTGGCAGCCTAGCATGATGCAAAGTTCTACCCTCCAACACCTTCTTTATTTGGGTTTAAAAGAGTTGTTTTAAATTCTGGAACTTAGACCCCACCTCTGTTTGCACTTAGGCTCTTGGGCAAATTATTTTACTTTTAGTCCCCCTAGTTTGCCTTTCAGAACGTTACATGTTTTGTGACCAGTTATGTGTGTGCCAGCCATTTTGTGTGAGTATTCACAACATCCTCTCAAAATTCCAAATCTACTCACCAACCCAGAAATATCAGAGATGCCTGTCCTAACCTAATGACCTATATTATGCATTTTTCATGGAAAGAAAATACTGTTCAACAATTATTAGGAGTGCTTAATTCATTTATGATCTGGGTGCTTACTAACAGGAACTATGTATTACTAATGCATATATGGTCATCAGCTGTCTTAAAAATATATTCAGGACACATGGATATTGTAGTTGTACAAAATATCACTGCAACTAGTATATTCAGACTAACAATTCTCATTGATTGCCAAGCATTCCGCAAAATATTTCACCATAAATTCTAGGTTGCCAAAAAGGTTGACACAGAAAAGATCAAAGGCCATTTGCAGATAACAGGACATGAACTGTATAAATTAAATATATAACTTGCACACATATCAATGCATTGTACAGTGATTTCTCAAGTAAAATTTTGCTTGGGAACCTTGCTTATTATACAAGCAGCCAAAAGGATTGTGTATAAAGGACTTTCTAACAATAGCATTAGAACATAGTTGTGGATATTGAAGTATTAGAGACTGCTTGCTTGTTATTAATACAGCAAATAATTCAGATGCATCAATCTGCACCCACATGTTCCATGAACACTGAAGATGTGAGTAATGAAGTTCAGATAGAGTTGCAACTGTTTTGCTAGTAGATGTCTTAGTAACCTGGCATTTATGCAACCTAACACAATGGGAAAACTACCAATCCTTAGCATTAAATAGAAATTCAACTACTGCAATGATTATCCTCTTTCTTATTCAAATGATAGGCTCAAAGAATCTCTTAACAATTGCTCTGTCTGCCAAAAAAACAATTATATCATACTGAATATAGTACTTGGACAGGCAATGGGTTGGTATGACTTCGTGACTAACAACAACAAATAGTACTTGGTATTGCCAATCTATGACTGAAAAGTAGTTCTTACATATTTAATTCCTCCATGTTGAGGAAACATTTGCCATGCTTGTCTTTTCCTCCCATAGCAGCACAGCAGACAACAAGGCGCTGGGCTGGAACGAGGTCTGGGGATCACAGTCTATTAATCTAAATTTTTGAAGGTTCAATGGTTACAGGTTACTGAAAAGGCCAAAATGTATCTGAACTGCATTTTTTAACTTGGGTGTTCTTCCTTCATTAAACCTCATTTCCAGCAATCAGGAGAAGCAGTGAAGGATTTCAAGCAACCAGATGAATGCTGATTTTGTTTTTGCATTATTTTGATAGACCCATACAACATTTTTTGGGGTTTTAACAAGCTTTAAAAAAAAAAAAAGCTAGGTGGTCTGCAGCCACTATGCACTATGTGTAAAATCTTCAAAAGAGCACAGTGTGAAGTACCCACCATAATTTTCACCTGGACCGACACTGAGAAATTCTTTATTCAAATCACGTATTTTTAAATGTATGACTGTTGATGTTTTTACTGCAAGAAACCATGATAAGTACATATTGCACTAACTTTTAAAATTGTTTTTGCATAATTTTTGGAACTGTTTTACTGCAGTAGTACATGCATTTCATTATGTTAAATTTCAGGATTTTAAAAAACCCATTTTTAATGAGGTACCTTACTTCTTCAGATAAAATAAAAAGGCCAGGATCCAAAGGGCCATGCAATAGGATTTTTTCACTCCATTTCCATAAGTTATCAGTGTGAGCAACAGTTTATGCCACAAAAGAACCAAAAATGCCCAGTAGAACTGGGGGAAACATACCAACCTTTCTCTATGAAACATTAGAGAAGTACAAAAAGTAGTAGTTTCTCTTGTTTGAACTGGGGCTTTTATAGGAGGTACAGGTACTTCCTTACTACTTCTGGTGCTCCCACAGACAACTAGAAGGAGTGAAACAAATCTCCCAAAGAGCAGTGGTCAATAGCTACCAAAATTCTTGGCTCTAAAAATGCTAGCCAAATGTTGTGGATGCTGAACTCTTTGGAAGGGCACAAAGGGGAGCCACTAAAAGGGAAAAACTAGTGTACAATCCATGTCCAGCATACACAGAAGAATGTTGCATTTTCACATGATGCTCTTTGGATCATGGCTAATGGAAGGAAAATAAAAGTTGTCCATTTTCTACTAGAACATGCAGTAGAGCTAGTGTATAGCAAGGCTGAATGCAGTAATTTTATACTTTATTTTTTTCTCTAGGAAAATAACATGCACATAAAACAGTACATTAAATTGTTATATTGCAGATTTGGAATGTTTTCTCCTGTGATTTTGCTTCCTTAGGGCGGTATTTTGACTATGAAGTATGTTGCCTCAATGTTTTATGAGGAAAACAAAAAAGTATAAGAAACTAATTCATGAAGTGATTTGTTCTAAAGGGTATGACACATAAATTGCCAATTCCTACAGTGCATCATGGAACAAATCACTATTTTAATGGCTTTCTTATTCAAAGCTGTAATATAGAAACAGCAACTTTCTTCCCAGGTATTGTAAAACTAGTTCTCCAAGTAGTCAGGACAAAATGAGTTAAAGTTTTGCCAATTACCATCTCCTTACTATAAGAAATTGCAGCATTTAGCACAGATATGCCACAGTTTTGCACAAACTCCACTTTCAGTTAAAAAGTATCTGAGGAAACAATTCATGAAATCAAATCCCTCCTGAAAACACAAGACACAAACTAATTTTCTTGCTCTAACACCTTTTAAATTGAGTTCTGCCTGAACTCCATATTTAAAAATTTATTTGCATATGCTCTGTAAAACTTCATTTTGGAAGTTAACACACAGCTTCAGATTAAACTTTTGTAAATTTACATGTACCATTACCTATTTTTCAACCTCAAATATAGGTTTCAACTTTATACAGAATAAATAGCTCACTACAATTTCCTTCTACATGCATGAATAATACGATAACATTCTCTGTCGGCTCAGGCATGCTACCCCTATACCACTTAAGCGCAAGAGAATTTCATGACGTGCTCAAGATGCCTGATAACACAATGCATGATTCTACAAGCCAAAAACAGGGCATAGAAACTTACCACCAACAAAATCTTGCAGGGCAAGATTGGAATGTGACCTTGGTGGTCAGAAGCCCCTGATCTCTGCCTCCTGGCCTTCCTGCACTGCAGATTTTGCTAGATGGGCTTTTTAGTCAGCCTTGTGAAGGTAATTCAGAGGGGGAGGGAATAACGCTGGAAGAGGCGAAGGATAACTTGTATCCTGCCCTTGTTGGCCTTCTTCCCTACCAGAACTTCCCCTTTCCTCCTCGATCACTTTTTCGAATGTGGAGAGCAGTCACAGTGGTTCTTTCTGTACCGGGCTTAGGGAGAATGGAAGGAGGGTCAGGAGATGACTATACCTTCTGAGACTGGAGCATTGTCTTCAGCCTTGTAGGGGGGGCATCCAAACAATCTTATGGTCCCAAGACCATAAAAATGACTGTTCTTAAACACATCC
The DNA here is from genome assembly GCF_004798865.1 of Varanus komodoensis. Taxonomy (NCBI): domain Eukaryota; kingdom Metazoa; phylum Chordata; class Lepidosauria; order Squamata; family Varanidae; genus Varanus; species Varanus komodoensis. The sequence continues at coordinate 7,645,554 of NW_025335854.1, forward strand.
ATACTGCATCCAGCAAAGAGTACTACAAAAGCAGCATTCTGGTACAAATAGCCACCTGGGATACAAAAACCTCAATTTCTTGCCATGTACGTCCTACGTGTAGTTCCTCCCCTCCCATCTTAGTTGAGGTTAATATAAACCAAGTGCTCCAGTTAACCATGCTTTTAAGTTCCTTAATAAGCCACTGGTTAAGAGGAAATCAGCTCAGTGCGCACCATGATTAATGCTGGTACCAAGACTTTCCCTTAACCACAATTAAAGAGATTAGGCCCATTATATTTTTACCAGCCCAGAAAGTTTAAAATGAATGTCCATATTATCAAAATGCTTAACAAAGCCAGGAATGAACACTGGTTAACAAATACTCTGACATCACTATAATAGAAACATCATAACTTCATTATATATGTCTAGTTTCTTTTGATTAAAGTAACTGCAAATATTATTGGGAACCATCTTCAAAAGGACAAGATAGCTTGTTTACTTCCACCATCAAACTTAAAAGATGTTCCTCTGGCATGTTAAAATTAATAGATTTTTCAGGCATACATTGCAGATGTGTGTTGGCTATCTCAATATGAAGAATGGTTATTAACATAACCCAGCTGTGGCAAATAGACACTACTTCTGAAAAAAGTTTCACATGATATTCTCCTTCAAGAGAAACAAGTTTTGACCAATATTTTAAAGGATTTATGAAAAAAATTATCTTGTCCATAGGCACTATATAGGCATTGCCATTTTTATGATATAGTTTAATTTAAAAATATCTTACCTAAATAAGGAATACAGGGAGTCATCTTCAAACTGCTTATATAGTCTCTAAGTCTTTTATAGTTATCTTCTTTACTCATTATATATTCCAATTTGTCAAAAGTAGTTTTGTCCTTTCGGCTCAATAACTTTGGGTAAGAGTGGCGGGGGGGAAGAATCAAAGATAATTATTATGAGAATTATATTTTTGTTCTCCAACAATATAACAATCATTTGAACTACCTAAAGAAAAATATGAAATTATGATACATGTGAAATTAATGTAATGACTATCAGAAGTAGTACTGAATAACTCACTAGCGGTGTATTTAATAGAAGACCAAGAAATGCAGACGTAGCGGTGTATTTAATAGAAGACCAAGAAATGCAGACGTGAAGAAAAAACATATAAATCATGCATCTTTTGTGACTATGGTATTTCTCATTTAAATCAAATACTTAAGCACAAGCAAGGATGAACAATCTCCAGTGAAGTTATAACCTGGAAAAATTCTAGGGATTTACATAAGACTACAAAGTAACCATAATCCTTATACATGTGTATTTCATTAAGATATCTGGATTAAAAGAAGCTTCCAGAGGACTGATGTGCTGTTGTGTTGCAGAAAACACAACCTGAGCTGTATGACATTAAAACACACATTGATTATGACAAACCTTTGTGGACTAGAGTCTACTTCGTGACCAGAAGAACTGAATCTAGCAGCCTATAGAAGTTTACACCATAATAAATTTAATTCTCTGGATCCCACAAAACTCTTATAACCAACTGTGAGACATCTGAATGGACAACAGATAAAACCATGTAAAAGCAACATACAACAGAAACACATTACTGCCAAGCCAATGAATTGATCAAAAATCAATCAGGGTTTTTGGGCTCAATGAATTAAGTATATCTCCAAACTATCTCTTGGCCAAACATGCTTCAATTTCAAGTTCAAGCCTTTCTTGATCTCAGGTAACCTGAGCAGAAGTAAAAAACTCTGGACAGGCATGTTATTCATTTGTGCAGCTTTTCTGTACAGAAAGACCACTGGAAGTGAGAAGGAAGCAAGGTCTCAGAGCATGAATTGTCATTTCAGCTGCTGCTGAAACTTTTGCCACTATTTTCAAGATTCATAGTTAAGAAAAGAGAGCCAATTGGTTATTTGTAGTTTACTTATATGTAGTTTACTTACTGCCCATGTTTTAGTCAATCTGAAAATGGGGGCACTTTGTAATCCAGACACCACAGCCATGAGAGCATGTAGATTATTTAGCTCATAGAGTTTCTGAGGAAAACAACAACACACAGCAGTTCAGTTTCTATTAAAATTTTAAGTTAACATTATCAGCCTGTGAATATAAGCAATACTCCGAACAAAGAACTGGTATTCATGGGGAGGTAATTGATTTCCTGTAGCCATCTGCTGTCCAGCAACCAAAGGACTGTGCCCTTAGGCCTCCAGTAATCAAAATTTACTGATGTATCATTCAAAAATCAACGCTGGGAGAAAGTAATGCACTTCTCAACCCTAACCATATTTATTTTGAAATCAATCCAATTAATTTATGTGGAATTTAATTCCAAGTAATTCTAGTGTGGTCTCACTAGAATCAACAAATGCACTGTTAGTTTCAATGGAATATGATCAGAAAAGTCTCTGGATTGTGTCCAAGGTAAGTAATGTTGCCATTCCACTCCACAAGCAAACCCATTAGCAGTATCACAGTTTACTACTTTTCAACCACTCTTCCACAAAATAATCAACAGTAAGTATCACTGATTATTGTTCTAAAATTCCTAGCTGCATCTTGTATAAATGACAAACCAAACATGCCTTCATAATAAAAGTTAATGGAACCAAATATTGATCTATTATATTTCCAAACTTAGATATGAAAGTTTAATTAAGATTAAGATTAATTAAGATTTTCTTACCTTAGCAGTTTTAATATAGTGGCTTAAAACTTCAGCTCTTATTTTTAATGTCTGTGCATGAAGAATTTCTCTAACAACCCAAAAACTTACCTAAAAACAAACAGAATCTGTAGTAACACATACAAAAGGACAGAAAAATGCTAGCGGTATTGAAAGTGTACAGATTTTTAAAAACAGTTAGTAATTCTAATTCAGTTTAGTGTCTTCTTACTCAAGCTCAGTGTTCAAATTCATCAACACCATAAGCATTCCAATAGTTTTTCAAAGTTCATTACAGCTATAGGGTACATATTCACAGAGTGCTAATTACACACACACCCATCACACATGATTCTTCAGTATCAACTTCAAACATCAATAACTGCATGCTTAAACAACAATAGATACTATATCCATTTAGAAGTATCAAATCACTCCACATTGAGCATAAGGCTGAGCAACATCATGTACTTTTGGATTCCAGTTTGCTATAAATAGGCTCCACTTTTCAACAAATCTACCATCTTTTTGTCTGTTTTCTCTTAAATATATTGGTTAATTTGATCATACATAAACAGTATCACGTGCTCTACAACCAATATTTTATTGATAGCAGTTCCATTTTTCTCATTAAAATTAGCCTATCTGTTCTCCAATAACACAACATACCATAGAGCACAAGAGGTCTAATACTGAATTATAGCACATAATTTCTTCTATCAGTCAATGGATCAACTTCCTGTATTCTACTACCCCAGGTCATTCCAATAAATATGGCTGAAATTGATCTTTCCATTTGGACTATACTGCATCACCAAAATACACAATTCATGCCTGGATAAATTTTACTTAACACAGCAATGCTGTGATTCCTGGAAGGAGCTATGTGATATAAATTCCCTCGGAAGGATGACTGGGGGTTCTACAGTCTAGTGAAGGTGGAAAGGGCGAAGCACAGAGGGGAGAGGAGACTCTAGATCTGCTGGATTCAAAACCATCTGGGCACATTATTGTTAATCCACCCTGGCAATAAGCCACAATACCTTTCTTCTCATGTGAACCACCTATGGTGAGCTGACAGATGCTCCCCTCCCCTCCTTCAGTCTTCCTGCAATATTCCAGGGGAGATGGAATATTTGCAGGAACAAGTCCTTTTCCACCATCACAAGCCATTTCAGGCTTGTTGTGCCTTTTAATTTTTTCAATTGTAGGGGTGAGTAGAAACTGTGAAAGACAGCTCTTATGCTGGCTTTTGCACCCACCCCCATTCTAACAGCTCTGACCATTTTATATACTCCCATGTATTGGCATGGTTTTATCAAAACAGAGATTCAGAACCGTTTCATTCAATAGACAATACCTGAATATATTTGTGAAGATGTCTGCTAGAAGACTATTATATTCACTTATGAACAGCCTTTGATGTGAACTTAAATTCTGCAAGAATGGTCCAAGCTATTTTTCTTGACATCTCTCTGGTCTGATCTCTCAGGTCAGTGTTTCAATTCTGTATAACTATTTTTTATCTTTTAAAAGTAAAACTTATAAGCTTCTTTTAATTACTGTTATCTCAGCATTGTGAAAAACAATTAAAAGGTAGGTGTTCAGAATGGAGACCACTATAGCAGCAACTCCAGAGACTAAAAACACAAGTCTCCTTGTCTTAAGAACAGGCTTTTCTTCAGAAAAGAGAATGGAAAGGTGAAAACATTTTGTATCACTGATCCCTCCTCCATTTGACCACTTCTCAAAATTTGAGCTTGTAGGTACTTATTCACTTTACCATGGTATCTACAGATGTGGAAGTAGTTACATGATTAGTTGTGGAAATGCTAGAATCCTCCTGACAGATTGCAGTAAACTGCACAATACCCCTGCTACATCTAAAATTCAGAATACTTCTACTAAAAGCCATCTGTAAGCCATTTACTGCTCCCATCTGAATACTAGTTGTAATTTTTTGGGAGCATAGAAGAAAAGTGGAAGATGGTAATAGTTTATAGCATACATTTTTAGATGTAGTCTTAAAGTGGAGTTACTGTAAAAAAAAAACCCACACAACAAAAATAAGTCAAATAAATAAGCCAAAACAGGTAAACCATCTATTATATATTACATAGGATTCATAAATTTTTACAGTAACTACATTAGGTCAGATACAAATGTTCTGCTCCCAAGGCTACAGTATTAATTTTTCATCCATGTGTCCATCCCCTTGATTTTCTTATATTGTAGTTACATATGCAAAAGACAGGGGAGCTACATGGAAAGTCTGAAGAACATTTTTGTACTAAGATTGTGGACAAAATTGGGGGAAAAACCTCTAAACAAGAGGGACTAGGTCAATTTAATTTCTACTGTTAATTTCAGGTACCAAAATCACCAGCCTGCTATTTTACAACTGCTGATTCCTGTTAAATCATGTAAGAACCAACGCAGAAGCCCAGCTGGGTCACTTTTTGTTCTGGGGAGCAGACCATGCGTTTAATCCTTCATTGTGCAGTGTTGGGTCTAGGCAGCAATAAAGCGACAGCATTAAGCCCCCACATACCCAAATCACTCTCATCTTGTTGAACACAAAACACCTCTTCACGCATATGACTTCATCCTCCAAGGAGCCACTTGAAGACTTCTCAAAGTATATCAGAAGAAAGCTATTATGGTCTCTGAGCATTTCTTCTCAATTACACGGCTGGCAAATAAAATTGTGCAAGATCCCTTTGATTCACCTCATCTCTCTTCTGTTTCCTATTAACTTAACCTTCAGGATCTTGATATCGCAAGGTAAACAACTTCCAGCCACTGCATGTTTACACCCTGGCAGCAGTAATTCTTGTAGGAGGAAGAAGTACAGTTCCTTGTGGTGAAACTTAAATCACACACTTGGTGCCTTAAATAGCTAAGCATCACTTGCTCATCTACCTTTGCCATTCAAACCTCAATTGAAACATTGAGAGCCAGTGCGGTGTAGCAGTTAAGAGCATGGAACTGGGACTCAGATGATCTGGGTTCTAGTCCCCGCTCAGCCATGGAGCCAACTGGGTGACTCTGGGCCAGTCACAGACTCTCAGCCCAACCTACCTCACAGAGTTGTTGTTGTGGGGATAAGATGGAGGAGGAGAATGATGTAAGCTGCCTTGAGCCCTTTGTAGGAAAAAGGCAGGATATAAATCAAACAAACAAACAAACAAACAAACATGCTTATGATTGCTGTTTAATCCCAGACCTCCATGACTGTCCCACCAGCTGTTCTCAGGCTCTCACCAAGTATTGAATTTACTGCAGACCAGAAACAGAATTCTCCTTTTTTTTTCTTTTCTCGGCCTGTTACCTATGGCTTCTCACTCATTATCAAACTGCAAAGCAATTTGGCAAGTGGATTTGTTTCTAACTTTATTGCTTAACTATCACAACTTTGGGTCTAGTTTTAGTAACCAGGGAGGGATGGGGAGAGAGAATTGAAAGGGAAGGTGCGTTTTCACTTTGATGACTTTATAATGGTTCAAAAGGGATCTTGAAAATTTCTTAGTCATCTATGAGTTTATCCAGACCTACACTTGTTACCTGTTACATAAAAGGTTATTTATATGTCTTTTAACTTTGCCAAAGTCAGTTCATGCATGCAATTTTTCATGCTTGATTGGGGGATGGGGGGGAATGCACACTTACACTTGCCTTGTGAGGTTTCTGTCTGCCTTGTGGACAGATTGTTGCCTTGACTCAAATGGGGGAATGAGCTATTTAAAGGGTTTGTGCCCCAGAGAGAAATGGATGCAACTGACTTTCTGACAGATTGCTAATGTACCAGCATACTACTCCAATATGGTTTATCAGGAGACAGGACTTGTTAATAATGAAATAAAAATAAAGTTTCACCATCAAAGACATGTACATGCAGCCAAAGCTGAAGCTTTACAAGTGGTTTGTTAATAAAAGAAATGGGTGGTGTTTAGGTTTTTTTTTTAATGACTAAAAGGAATACTTACATGGTTGAATCTTCTTGTAAAGGCAACTGCGTTTGGTGCAGAACTGTATTTCTCCTTTTTATTCCAACCACAGCTTGACAGCTCCTGGATTAACAGTGTGAAATAGCTTAAGACAGATGCAATTGTTACTTCACATTTCAAAATGAGACCAGTTTTCTTTTATCACTGAAGTACACTGAACATACAAGTAATTTCTATAAAGTTAAGAACTCACTGAATAGATCACCACAGTATTAGAACAGATCTGCTTTTCTGCCTTCCTGAAGCACTGTGTTCAAAGCCATCAAGAAGATCAGCAACAGCCAGACAATGCTTTAACAACAGTTGATAGTTAGCTGCCTGATACATCTTCTTGCATGTCTGAACATTTTAGAAATTTAACATATGATGCCCACTGATCCAGGCAGTCTCAACATGGATCAGTGTTTTAAGTGAAGCTGAAATAGAACTCCTGGCATTTTGTGTCTGTGTATGTTTTACCTTGCCAATATATCTTAAGCACTGAAGTTATATTCAGCATTATGCAAAGCTGTCCAATATGGGCAATTTACCCATACCAAGCCTGCGTCATGCTTAGTTCAATATTAATATGAGTATATTAAGATGACTAATACCATCACAATCATGAAGCTACTGTGACTTTCAATCTACTCTAAAGATGCTGCAGATGAGCATGCACAATATTTCAGCTCTTGAAGTATATTCTACTTTGGCATTCATAAAAAATCCTTTAAGCTTCCCTTTCCAACTCTGTGAACTGAATAAAATTAAATAATTTCCAATAAATATTTATAGGATACTCCATACTGTTTAAATAGCTCAAATGTCTCACAGCCTGTTGCAAAGCATCCACACAGCTCAAGGGTAGAGACTATAGCTATACACCCTGAGAGGCATAGTTTTAGTCTGATCCCAGAACTCCAAATATCTAGAGATATTTTGTAGGGAAGCAAACACGCTCATCACAGGCCTACCAACTGCACCAACACCTAGTTCGTTCGCACTAACCCACAATGAAGCTTAACACTGAAAGTAAGGGAACTTGGAAGGAAAAGTGTAGCTTTCCCCGTCTGCATTTTTATTGGTCCTTCCGGCAGCTTTGTCTCTCCTGGAGCTCTGTCTGCCCTGCTGTCCATCCCTCCGCTTGCCTTTTAACTCTACACATTATCTACAAATTCTTGGTGTCAAAAGATGCCAAATAACAAACAGTACAGCAACTCACTGAAATTAAAAGATGAGGTGCATGTATGTTTGTAGAAAATGCATTTCTCAGCTTTCTGTACTAACAAATGCCCTGAATAACAAATCCTGCTAATTATATATGTACAAGCTCATTTTAAAAACAAAGTATTAAATGTACAACTCTAAGGTCTAATTCATCCAGGAATACATTTAAAATAGCAACTTCCATTAATTTAGTTTAGATGAATGTCTGATATTTTATACACAATCTCCCCAGTACAGCTTCTATTTACCAGGTACTTATAATAAACCTACTGTATTAGCATGAAAGAAATATTTACCACACTGTGGCATGGTGTTAGTTCCTATAAGAAACTCCCTTTGGAAGAAGTTCACTTGCTTTGGAGAATTTGTGTGTTTAAAAAGTACACATACAATTAAGTATACCACAAACACTGCAAGTCCTAAACATAAGGTAAGTTAAGGGCATATTCAGATGAAAATAACATTAAAGAGAGGATGTATTATGTTAAACAGTTGCTTACTGCACAGTAGCTTGAAAGCCATCTTTAAAGGATATTTACTAAAGAAATGAAATTTAATTACTATAAAGAATATTTATTCATGCAGATATAGTTTTATTCAACAGTGTGCCAGAAAAATTAAATGTCTTTACTGAACACACCTGCACATTTTAGTCATGTCAGACTGAAGCTAAAAGAAAACTGTATTTAAATCAAACATGTAGCTTTTTCATTCAATTTCTATTTCACGGAATACTTATTACTTCAAAAGCCTGTCCATTTTTTTTAGTTGGCTCCAATCTGAGGGCAACTACCTTCAGGTCAATGTTAATAACCAAAATACCTCAATGACTCAATAAAAGCCACTAATGACAACCGGAACAATGCCTCCTCAGTCACTACCCCTAAATACTAGGATGCTGGAGAAATCCACAATGGATTCAAATGACTTTGAATTTCTATGAATCTGCACAGTGCATTCTGCAGTGGATCAGTTTTTTTCCAAGTTACATGGATTCTGTGCAGACAATTGTTTAGTTTTTTGGGGGATTTCGCCAATGAACCCTTCAGTAAATGAAAGTAAATTCTTGTAAATTCCCCGTCCCAAAAGAAAATCAGAATTTGTCAATGAGTGGCTAATGGGACAAAATATGTCAAACAATTTAAAAAACACAGATGGAATGGATTCAACTAAATCCACATACCCCTAACTGAAAACTTATTCTCTGTTCACAATACATCAATAACAACTGGCCTTTGAGAATACCAACATAACTTTGACGATTTTCAACCCAATTAACCCTTACAACAGACCATGCAGCAGGCTCTTTAAAAAAACAACAACAAAACACACAAGAGCACTACTATGCAATGGGGTGCTTAATTCCTTTATGTATTATGGGGTCTTCTTATGTAGACCCCAGCATTAACTGGTGTTCTTCTTCAGCTTAACTGACTTTTTATATGAAGAATTAATAATCACTAGCACAATCTGCTCCTGGTATTGCCTGGCAGTGAGACTACATCTTTTCCATCCCCTGCTTCCAGTGACATAGACTATTTGATTTCTGCATTGGCCTTCTGGGGATGCGGTGGTGCAGTGCGTTAAACTGCTGAACTGCTGGGCTGGTTGATCAAAAGGTTGACAGTTCGAATCCGCTCACAGAGTGAGCCCCCGTTGCTCCATTCCAGCTCCTGCCAACCTTGCAGTCCGAAAGCATGCAAATGCAAGTAGATAAAAAGGCACCACTTTGGTGGGCAGGTAACAGCGTTCCTGCACCTCAGTGTTTAGTTATGCCAGCCACATGACCACGGAGACTGTCTGCAGACAAGCGCTGGCTCCCTCGGCTAGGAAACGGAGATGAGCACTGCCCCCTAGAGTCAGGCATGACTAGACTTTAATGTCATGGGGAAACCTTTACCTTTTTTATTGGCCATCGAGTGATGTCCATGTGTATAATTGTCTGATCAGCTTACTGAAATAGGTATTTACAACCATGTTGGTGTCACGTAATTCTGTGAGCCATTTTCCTGCTTTGTTTCTGACCCCGAAGCCAAATTCTCCCACAACACTGGATTCCACCTTTTTCCTAACTTTGCATTCCAGCTACCTATAATTATCAGCATGTCTTGTTTTGGTGTGTCATCAATTTCCTCTTGAACACCCCATAAAAAGTTCTGATTTCTTCTTCAGCATCTGTTGCTGGAGCTTGGACCTGAATGATGGCTATGTTGATGGGCTTTCTAAGAATGCTGATTGAATTATCTGGTAGGACTGTATTACAGGTCTTATTGTCTGTGTTATATCTTCGCTCACTATTAGAACCACTCAATTTCTTCTGAGTTTGTCATTTCCAGAGTAAAACACTTTGTGTTTGTCTGATCAAAAATATTCCATTCCGGTCCACTTTAGTTCACTCATACCAAGTACTGTGATGTTTAGCTGTTTCACTTCTTCATTCATAGTTTCCAGTTTGCTCTCATTCATACTTTGCATGCTCTGTGTTTCAACTGTATGCATTGCATACATTGCATTGCATACTTTCTTTTCACCTGAGTGCATCTCAGATTATAGACAATAATAAAATGCCTGAATAAAATGCTATTACCCACTGAGAGAAGGACAAGAGACTAAGCACCTTGGCAGGGTGTTTGAAAACCTGGGAACAGTTATCAATAAGGCCTCTCTCAATAAGGCCTTGGGAATAAGGCCTTGGGAATACCACCAAACATGTCTTTTTTTGTGGTGTGAATGAAAGAAGGCCCTTCCACAAAAACCTTAAAACCTGGATAGGCCTGTATGGAAGAATGAGGTCTTTTAAAAAGCCTGGCCCTAAGCTGTGTAAGACTTCATAACCAGCAGTCTGAAGTGTACCCAGAAACAGACTGCTTTAACAAGGGAGTCATATGTTCTCCATAATTAACCCTGATATGGTGTTCTGGAACAGCTGAAGCTTCCAAATGATTCTCCATGTTCATCTGACAGTATATCACAGTAGTCTAAATGGGATGCAATGAAATCATGTATCACCATAACAAGCACACACGTCTGCAATGACAGATGCTTTGGGGGGCATTAGCCTCAGCTGTATTGACACTCCTGGCCACTATTTTAACCTCTGCATCCAAGCTGAAGACTGAATCATCCAGGTATGAATCTGAGTCTTCAGGGGTGTGTAACACCACCTGGCATGTGTTGAATCTCCATTCCTTTATCTGCCTTTCAACTGAGTAGAAACACACATCCAAAGTCTGGAGCAACATTCGCAGCACTGATTATCTTGCCCTATGATTTCTAACATGCGCAGAAGACTTAAGGGAGAAGAATCAGTGATTATGATAAATTATGACTAGCTAATAACTATAATGCTTTTGTAATCTTCCACTCTGATATATTATCATAGAATATATGAACTTAATTTATGGTGTATTTCTTTTCTATTCAAAGCTACACAAGAATACACACACACACTCCCCTCGCATTTCTAGCATATTCTGTCCCAACTACTTGAACAACAAAAATACACTTCATTCTAACATAATATAGTTAGGTGGCTAAAGAATGTTATCATCTCAAAGTGACATCAAAACATTCTAAAGCAATCTGTTTAAAAATTCATGAGTTGGAAAACTAAATTTGTGGATGTACTAATACACATATTTTGAGTTCCAGAATATAAATTGTATCCACTGCTAGTCCCGTTTAAAGTAGAAACATTTAAATGAATGGGATGTTGGTTTATTTGTTTACAATATTTTCTACCATTCCACATCTAAACAGATTATGGAATGCTAATCTTAGGTCCCATTCATTCCAGTGTATCTAAATTGGAAGCAACCCTGTATGAGAAAGCTGACATAAGGAAATCTGAACCTGTTATGGAAGGTAAATATATAAGAAAAACTTACCTCTGGTTGAATAGCTTTAAATACAGGAATATCCATTAGTGTTATCTGGCCCTTTAAAAAAGGTGTGAGAAAAAAATCCACTGAAATACATTTTTCAAGACTGGAGTTTTTTGTTAACATTTCATATTAGAAAAATGCCTATTCAGGATGGCCAGCCCTCCCCATGGTCTCCCATTCCACATTTCACCTATCATTACAGAAAAAGAGAGGGGTAAGGATAGCTCTGAGAAGAACCAAACCCAAGTCTTAAGTAGAGAGGCAGTAGTGCAGATTCTGTGAACCCAAAGGTGGAAAAGAAATCTCATTCAGTTTTAACAGCCATGTATGTGCAGAGAATCCTGACTTATTGTAAATGATCAGTATGCTAGTCTTTGTCCTCCACATTAGCCTAGCAAATGTTGATGGGACACAGAGAAAGTTCCCTCTGGAAAATAGCTATGTCCAGCTGGGATAAAAAGGAGATTTATTTATTTAGAAAATTTCTATGCTGCCCCATTCGCCGAAGCCTCGGGGCGGCTCACAAATATATCAATTAAAATATTATACAATAAAAAATATAAAACAAGTTAATAATATAAAATAAGTCGCCATGGCTGAAGAATAAAATAAATAAATAGTATTAACAGTTAAAATTACGTTTGAATAAAAAGGTCTTCGCCTGGCGCCGAAAAACAAATGACGGCACCAGGCGGACCTCTCTGGGGAGCGCATTCCATTGATTGGGTGCCACCGCAGAGAAAGCCTTCCTCCGAGTACTTACCCTCCTAATTTCCTTCATGGAGGGTTCCCGGAGAAGGGCCTCTCCCGCAGATCTCAGGGGGCAGGAGGGCAAATATGGAAGAAGGCGTTCCTTCAGATATCCAGGTCCCAAGCCATTTAGGGCTTTATAGGTCATCACCAACACTTTGAATTGGGCCTGGACTTCAATCGGAAGCCAGTGAAGCTGACGGAGGACTGGAGTCATGCGAACATAACGCCCAGTCCCCGTCAGCAGCCTGGCAGCTCTATTTCGAACCAAATGAAGTATCCGGACCGTCTTCAAGGGCGGCCCCACGTAGAGCGTGTTACAGAAGTCAAGGCAGGAAATCACCAACGCGTGTGTCACTGTCGCTAGGCAATCGTACTCCAGGTAGGGGCGCAGCTGATGGATCAGCCGAAGCTGAAGGAAAGCGCTCCTCGCCACTGCTGTCACCTGAGCTTCCAATGAAAGCTCCGGGTCGAGGAGCACTCCCAAGCTGCAGACCTTATCCTTAGGAGGGAGTGCAACCCCAAGATTGGCCTATGGGTAGTCTGGTCCCAGGCTGTTTAGGACTTTTCAGAATATAACCAGCACATAGTGGATTTTATATGAAATGTGCAAGTTCAAAAGTTACAAATGACATGAGATAGCAATTGAAAATGGCAAGCCCATCTCATTTCCTCGCAGAGTGAACTGACATACAATCTGAATCATGGATTTAAATCACTAAGAGAAACCCATGATTTAAAGTTTGCCTGAGATAGCAGTTCACATACTTAAACAATGGTGCAAATCTGATCAATTAAGCATGTTTTTAACTCAAAGTAAAGCATTTTACAGCATCAAGTATGATCTTTTTTCGCTTTTGAGTTGTTTTGTATTAATTTAGGAAACTGTACACAATATTACGTGTGTCATGCTTTAGATTCTGCAGCAATACATTACATGTAGTGATAACTAAAACACACATAGACAAAGCACTTTTTCTTTCCACTTTATGCTTTCTACTTGGTTTCCAACTGCCCTCTCCCATATTGCCCCCTGCTGTCTTAACTAATTCTCTTCCTTGCTTGCCCCACTACCACATAAGCAAAAAGAATAATATATAACTTGTGTTTCTTTACATATGTGGCTATTGTTAGGGAAACTGAAAGTCCATCACTTTCAAAAAGTGAAAGCGGGTGGTTAGGAAGGCCAAAGCTATTCCTATGAGATGCAAAACTGACACATGAATACCCATTCTTAACTGGCAAGTAACTAGTTTTCTATTTATATTAGATTGTAAGGGTAGATGTAGCATACTTGTAATAAGAATTAACTATATTTTGCTTTTTTAAAATTAGAAACATATTTAGTATTTATTGATGACTGAAAATAAACAAAAATTGTTTTAAATGAAACATTTGGTTTTTATTTTTAAATAACTGGTTCTTATCCACCTTGTTCCCTCTCTGCTTATAACATCTAGGGATATTTCAATACATAATGTAAGAGAGCGAAATTTACTTCTGGATAGATAGAAAACTTGATTCATGGTTCAACATGGATTATACTATTGGACAGAACTGGCCTAAAGAATCTGATATTTCTTGGATACACCAGATAATCCCATATTGTTCAAGTTTTGAAAACTCTTCACACTTTCAATATCTTCTAAAACATGCCCCACATACTTCTTATGTTTAACTGAAATTAAGCCAATAGAGAACAAAGTTAACCCAAAATTCATTTTTTCTTTCTGCTCTTTTTTAGTTTAACATACATATCTAAATGTGTATATACCCATAGTAATAAATATGCATGAAATGCATACACTTCAGCATGCAACTTACTAGTAATTATACACAGGCTTCCACAAAAGCAGACCAGATAATCAAATAATTATCTGATGGTGTGACCATCCCTCTATTTGAATGCAACATATTCAATGTTAGAAGTATTATAAGGACCTCAATCTACTGCAATTTCGGAGGTTAGAGTTTATCCTGCCAATTTTGTGATATCAGCTTATCAAAATGTAACAGAAAATCTATTTATGCAGGTAAACAGTTTAGAAAATGTTTACATCAGTGAATGCTGAAGATAGCTCTAGCACAAAATTTATCCTTATAATAAGCTTCTCTCCAAAAGAAACAACCACAGAACATAACCATAACATGTTAAAAACAATCTTCAGCTACATTGTCTTGCCAGCAATTAATTCCATATGAAAGAGACACTGTGATGTCCAATAAATATGAAACAAGTGGTTTTGCTGAATAACACACAACAAGCTTCGACACCAAAACGGAGATTCCTTATTCCCTATTAAAACCCTGCTTTTATTCATGAAAATCAAGCATTTAGAGACAAACTGTGAGTAGTTTTGCCTGCTCAGCCTCAGCAAGTGCTTCCAATGACGACAAAAACTTTGATGGTGTAGAAGTGGCTGGGCCAAACCCAGGTACTACCAAATGCTGCAACTACAAGCATTGCCATCCTAGGCATGCAGAATAGAAAATGTCCGAAACTCATCACTGACACCCACCCAGTGTTTCAAAGGAAAAATGCCTTATTTGTCCATTTCTGCCGCAAAACCATTTTCTTACCAATCTTTAAATCTGAGCCCACTTCTATCAAACTTGGGACTCTTTTTATTGTTGGCTAGAGAAATGGGACTTGGCTTAGATTTAAATATGTTTTTAAGTTATCATAAATGGAAAAAGAAAGGTGTGGGGGCTGACCCAGCAGGCTCGATGTTTTTGATGATGGATGTTGTTTGTAGTTTTCTTTTTTTTTTTTTTTAGGATTATAATTTCAAATAGAACTTATTTAAAAAAAATCTGAGCCCAAATTTAACTTAAAAGTATAACTATATCTGATCATCATTTTCTTTTAGAGTATCTGTTAATAAGTGATTTTTTTCCCGTAGCTCTCAATTTTATCATTTACACCTCAAGTTTAAAATAGATCTGAGAAACATCATATTTGGCAGTTTTTTTAACAATACTGTAATTGAGGATTGCTCTATCATCCACTTTGTTTTACACTGCAGCTCCCATGGGTACCTTCTCAAAATATTAAAAATAAAACACACAAAACTACTTATGCTAGGATGGATATAAAGACACAAAAACAAAATATTCTCAAGCTGAATCTTTACAACCATATGTGTTTGCAATCATTCCTGCAGGCTTTCTAACAACCCTCTGCCTGATTCCTCCACACAGAAACTTCACAGAAAAGAAAAAAATAACCTGTGATGAGCCAACATGTTGTGCGTGTGTGGCTGCTGTTTTCAATATGCAAATTCTGGCTGGGGTTGAAGAATGTCATGCAAACCCAATCACTATGGTTAAGGATTAAACAACACTAGGGGTTCCGTGAGGGTTATTTAAGCTTCAAATAACCCAGGATGGCTAGATTCACATGCCACACTGTGACCCCCAGCTAGGAACTGCATATTCAAAATTAGTCATGCGCATCTGGCACCAACCAGAACTCACATGGATTAAATAACCTGATAAGAGCCCAGCCTGTTGTGCAAAGTGGCCCAGTGATCTGTTGAAATACTGCTGAGCTCAATGTTATTTCACTTTGGAGTCTGATGTCTCACACTGGAAACTCAGGAAGAACAAATTACAACAGCAAACCTCGGAGATAGTGTTTTCTGGGCATTCCATGGATGGGAAAGTAAGGAGACAGATGCTGCCACCTTCGTCTTCTCTTCTTACGCTCCAACATAAAACACTTAAATGGTTGAAATTAGCCATCTAAGTGTTTTGAAGAGTAAGAGAAGCATGGAGGTTCCCCCTTTTGTGTTCTTGCTGACCTCCACAGGATGCCCAGAATCCTTCAGATTTGGAGGGTTATGGGCAGCCACACTGGATTGCACTGTCCATGAATTACAGGATCACTAATGTAAAACTGTTTTATAGCTTTGCTAGTCAATTGTTTATTTTCTAAGTGCCACTTACATGTTTCATAATATTGATACTTATACATTCATTTTGTGTTTACTATTTTAAGTGTTGCTCACTTTGTCAAAGGCTCTCTGAATAAGGTGGAGATGAAAAATAAATCCAACTGACCCTGCTATTTATTGTTTTCAAACAATCATTATTAAGTCCTGCATTAATGAACCTACAATCCATAATCCTTGTCAGGAACTGGATTTGCTGGGTGCCTACTTTAACAAAGCAATTGGGGAGGCACTATTTCCACTTGCCAAAATGTCCCATGCTCATCTGCAGAGCTTTCTGTTTTCATTCCATTTCCACTCAACTGCTTCTGTTCTTAAGTAAGCAATTTAAGGCAACACTCCCGACTGAGCCAGATTTAGCACTGGGTCATTCATTTGGCTGACACTTAGTCTAAGTGTACACTTTTGGTATTATAATGAAAAGCAGGTACTATGTAGTGCTCAGAGATGAATGGAGACAACTCTAGGCATGTCTATTATTTGGAATATTAGTTTGATTTGGTCCAGGAGTTTCTGAAGTGAAGGCACTAGCTTCAAATAATGTATTTGCTACAAGTTCCCACATAGCTTTAGCCAAACATTAATCTTGCCTGTTATTCATATTGTATAATTGGAGTAATACTGACCACCATACCTGTCCTTGCTTGCTGCAAGGAGTAGGAGTCATTTTACGTACTATGGAAAAACAGAATATGGAAATACCAGAACTTGTTCTGTTACCTCTAACCATTTCTAAGTTACAGTTCTAAAGTTTTTAAGCTATGTGGAAAGAACAAAGGGAGATTCTTGCTATGTATAAACTGAATCAAAGTGAAGCACAGAACTCTCACACTTCAGTTTTTCAAGGATAGTTGGGAAATATTCTTCCATTCTAGAAATGCAAAACAAAATTTCAGTTAGCATTTCCACAGGAAGACCATTATCTAGTTCACTCAAGAGTGAAGATGATGCAACTCTCTGCAGTGGCAAGAAAGCACTAAAAGAATCAACCTTGGCTATATTGCAAAAATAACCCTATGAATCCATGGATACTTTTGCTCCACAGGAGCTTTATTTACTTTTTCAAGCAAGCAAGAAGCAGAGCATAACATTTAAACACAACACAGCACAGTTAAAAATGAACAAGACAAACCTCAGTTGAAGAGGAACAGATGTGATAGCAAACTGATATTTTTTTTAAAAAAATCTGTTATTAAAATTACAGAAAATGCACAAAAAAGACATGAAGACAATGGACTGAATTCAAAATTGCATAAGAGGACTTGCTCATTCATTCTTCCCTACTGCAGTCCCCATGCTCCTTAAAAAAATCCCTCTTAACAGTTGAGGAGCTTTCTAGAATGGAATGGAATGGGACATGAAATGAGAAACTTGGCCCAAAAACTCATTTACACAAGGATACTTCTGTCCAGCGTTTGCCAATTTCCCCCTTTCACTGCAGCCCCCACTAGTGAAATACACACAGCTCTATAGGGCCCCTAGAACAAGAATGGCTTTTGAGGAATATGGTAGGAAGTCCAACTGTACAATCAACTTCTCATGAAATTTCAGATGCAAGTCAATACAGTTTTTAAATATTTGTCGATTACTTACTGCATATTCCTCTGGTGTAACCTTCAGAACATCAAATACCACTGCATCAAAGCTTTTCTTCAATTCAGAAGAACCTTTATCACTTAATGATTCTGAACTGCTACTCTTCTGTCAAAATAAAAAGAGGTACCTTCAGCAGGAAGCTGAAAGGTGGCTATGTAGCCGTTCCAAAATACAAGTTTGTTGAAAGACCATCTTCATACCACACGTAAATAGAGAGGAACAATGACATTCAATTCAAAGATTATCAGAATTGGATATTTCACACAAGAAAATATAATTTCATAATGTTAATCTTTTTCAAAGAAAGATATTTTAAAACAATTTTAAAAAATTAAGAAAGCTCTAGAAAGTGTTACTAACATGTGCATTACCATATTGTCATAGGACTAAACCAAACAAAGTGAAAACACCTGCCATGGAAAATTTTAATTGTGGTTCCAGAAAGAGAGCTATTTTAATCAATTAAACTATTAATGGTATAAAACTTTTCAAGCATCTGAATTATTCCAATATGTCTCTCAGCTCAGTCAAGACTGCTACTCCTGTAGCAATAGTACAGTGGTACCTTGGCTCACGAACGCCTCAGTTCATGACCAAATTGGGTTGTGAACAGAAATTTCAAAAACATTTTGCCCCAGGTCGCAAACTCTGCATCGGGTGACGATTGCGAACGCGCCCACCTTCCCTGCACAGGTGTGATCACAGTCGTGCTAGGGCGGGGAGCTGGCCGCGATTGTGCCCGTGTTCCCTGCCCGAGGGCGCCTGCCTCCCCACCCGTGCACTCCCCGGCACACGTGTGCCTGCCTCCCCCCCCAGCACACCCGCGATCGTGCCCATCTCCCCCCACCCCCCCACACGATCTCTGGGTGGGGGGGAGATGGCCGCGATCTTTGTTGTTCTTTGTCACTTTGCTTCAAATTTTTGTGAGTAAAAAAAAAAAAATAGTTGCAGAACAGATTAACCTTATTTACATTGACCCTTATGGGGAAATTTGACCTGGGTCACAACCAATTTGGGTCACTACCAGAGTTTTGGAATTAAGTTCGTGAGCCAAGGTACCACTGTACTTTCATGAAAAAAAGGAGTTCTGTATTTATACTGCATGAAAAGCCTAGAATGACTGAAAGAAACTACCACTGTGCAAGAACATACTTCTAATTAATACTTCCTGGCCTCCAGGGCAGCCCTCCCATTATTGGCAACTGTTTTACTTTATGGGTACTGTTGGTTAGTGACATGTAGATTACCTCATTTAACCTGCTATATAGGCTCTAAGAACCTGAACAAGTACATTTAGCTGGAAGTAGTTTCCAATTAAGATCAAGCTACATTTTGACTCATTGTAATACCACTTTCCCTACCCTGTGATAATGAGCTCTTTAATTCCCCATTCCAAGCTTCCCATATTGAGTTTTTATTTGATTTGTACTGACTTTGGGAGGACACATGCTTTGGTATGCAGAAGGCCCCAGTTTTAATCCTCTCCAGGTAGGAGAAGGAATGAATCCTGCCTGAAACCCTGGAGAGCCACTGCCGGTTAGTGTTCACATTACTGGGTCATGGTCTCTCATCCTATCCTATTTCACAAGGTCGTTGTGAGGATAAAATGGATAGGAGGAGGACTATGTAAGCCACACTGGATTCTTCTCAAGAGGAAAAGTTGGCTAAAAATGTAAATTTAATGTATTGGTAAAGAGAGAAAACAAAAAATTTGCATGCTTATTGAACTCTTCAAAAGCTATTTAATGTCAGGAAGTAAAACATCCTTTTTATCAATTCAATTTTTATGTCAACTAACTCTTCCATTAATGCTGGTCTATTTTTTGCTTGCATTCCATTTTACTGGTATATGCAAAAAGATTCCTCCAACTAATTTTTAGATTAAAGTTGCAGAGAAATCCACAGTTTTACTAATCTAGCTACACACCCATGTCATTTAGGACATATCAGCAGCCTGCTAATTTACAAAAGTTTCCCTGTCTGGTTGTTTGATGATATTCTTACCACAGGTGACCAGGTGAGCAGCTACAAACAAGACTGGGTTTGAAAGAATAGTACTGTATAATAAAAATCAATTCAGTTTTTCTTCAAATATTTTTACTGGCCATGAACAGCTGCAATAAAAAAGGCAGGAAACAAGAGGCATCTTTGGTTAAAGCAAAACATACAAAATTATGTACTTCAGCAAGTTTATAGAAGTTTCAGGATTCCTACTCAAATATTCCAACACATAAGAATTGACTATATACTATGCTATCTTCAGAAGGCAAGCATTTTCTTTGAAGTGTGTTGTTCGACATACGCAGTACGCTCTTCCACTTTTAAAGTTGACTTAAACAAGAGATTCTTTATGACGCCTTACCTCTGAAGCAGTAGCTGCAATATTAACACTGCTGGACTGCCCGTTCATGAGGTCCATACTGCCCACACCATTAGTGTTCTGTCCTACATTTACAGCAGCGGCTTTATTAATTCATCTTCAATTCAGTCTTCATTCCTAAAAGAAAATGAAAAGGTGAGGCTTGATAAGCCAAGGAAGTAAAAGATCACTGAAAGCTGCCTAACATGGTATAGGAATGTTTGGCAAACTATAGGGGTTTTTATCCTAAGAAGTTACTTGTAAACCATCACGATTAGGATTTGTATTTCTATATATTTCTATATTTCATTAAGTATGAACACCCATGTATTTTCAGAATGTAGCATGTGTAAGACATACTTGTCCCATTGCACTTTGAGGCAAAATCTTTGACGGTGATGTCATAATTATGATACTCTCTTCAGCAAATAGTAGCCTCCCAAGATTTATATATTGGACATTTGGCAACTGCAGACTTCTGCTTTATGTGTAGCTCTATATTTTATGTTCCCTGTCATTTTATATTATGATACACTCTGTTTAGGGTATTATTATATAATAAATTTAATCTGTCACTTCTTTCCACAAAAAGCAGCTTTGACACAAAATACAGAAATTCTTGGTTAATGCAAGAGGGAGTAAACCCTCCAAATCAATATAAAAAAAAATCAACACAATAATAATAAATATTGCAGAACGTAATTTAAAGAGAGTACAATTGAATCTACAAGTAGATTGAATCTACCGCAGCTCAGTTTGTTTTTTTTTTTCCAGAAAGTGTTTATAAATTGTTAGAAATGAGCTTCTTTAATGAAAATAGGGAAGAAAAAGCAAGACAGACATTAGCTTGATTATCACCAATTGCTTAACTAATTAGAGGCTGTCTATACATAGAATCATTTATGTTAAGAGTGTTGTTCATTGTAATTTGTTCAGAGCATTTAAAAGAAAATTTAAACCTTTGATAACTACACATTTTTAAAAATGTCCTGCCTTCCATTTAATACATTAGTGCCACCTTGTGCTGAGAACAGATCTCTACAAATTTTGTTGGTGCTATTTCAACCATAACAATGATTTACATTTTATGATTCTATGTGGTATGAAGCAAACAAAGAACTCTCTCATTTTACTATAATTTCCTGTTTTGTGCAAATCAGGAATCTATGGTTACCAGCTTTGGAACAGGTTGGAATACTGAAGCAATTGTAAACCATGATGCTTGTATAAATGTCTTCAATAACTTCTTCCTCTTCTTTCAACGCACATTTTCACAGGCAACAAATTACACAAGTAATCATTCATGCAAAGCTAATAGTTGGTGAATACTGGGAAAAGACTATAGTCTTGTCTTCACAGAAATGTTTAGAATGGAGCTTTCTGCACATGGGAAATCAAAGCAGTGAGTGTAGAAGGCAGGCTTGACTTGGAAGTCTTGATTTGGAACATTTGACCTAAAATTCTGCTTATTAAACTATCATTAAACAACAGTTCCTGCATTTGGATATAAGGAATTATAATTTTAAAGACTGACCAAACTTGTAGGGGAGGATGCAAGTACAAAGCCAAGTAGAGAGCATCTTCAATTGCATTCTTGGCAGCTAATCTGTATTTCAACAATCTAGGAAATGTTAAGTCTGAACTGGGCCAGTCATACCTTAGCTCAGGTCAAGGTTCATAACAAGGTTGATCTAACTCAACAGCACTTACTGAAAGGCAGACTCATGTGCAGCTATGCACGATCACATGCCGCTACGTGCTATCACCAGGCAATGCAGGGCATGGCCTGTCCACACCCTGAGCAGATCAGTGTGACAGATGTTGGCTGGAACTCACCCAAGTAGTGTTGCCTCAGCAACATGCAGGTGTCTTCTGAGGAGTTACTAAAGCTCACTGGCCTTGGCCTGCTGCTAACCCCACCTCCTCTAATGAGTAGTCTGTGTTTTTTAAAGAGCTCTTGCTTAATTCTTCAGCTGCTGGTTCCTACAATGTGAGGATTACATGGGGGAGTCCCCTCCAAATCCAAGGAGTCTGGAAAAGCTACTAGTCCTGATGGCTATATGTCACCTTCAATATTAGAGGTAGCATGCTTGTGCAAAGCAGCTGCTAGGGAACATGAGAAAAGTGCTTGTGAACACAGGCCCAGCTGCTCTGCAAAGGCACCTCAAGATGAAGGAGCGCTTGCATCCATATATGCCCAGCCGCCCCTTGAGATCGGCAGGGGAGGCCCTTCTCCGGGAACCCTCCATGAAAGAAATTAGGAGGGTGGGTACTCGGAGGAGGGCTTTCTCTGCGGTGGCGCCTAAGTTATGGAACGCGCTCCCCAGAGAGGTCCGCCTGGCGCCGTCGTTATTTGTTTTTCGGCGCCAGGCGAAGACCTTTTTATTCAAGCGGCATTTTAACTGTTAACATTATTGGTTTTATCTGGCCAGGGCGGCTTATTTTATACTGTATTGTGGTATTTTAATTTAATATTTATATTTTAATTTATAATTATTGTGAGCCACCCCGAGGCTTCGGCGAATGGGGCAGCATAAAAATATTTTAATAAATAAAATAAATAAATAAGATGACATGGAAACTGATTTTGAGTTCCACGGGGAGGAGGGTGGGGTAGATGCTGCCAAGATGTCTTGGGCACAGCAGCAGGAGATAGCAGAGAGGAACTGTGACAGAGAGGAGGCAAGCTCCCTGGTGCTTAATCTGCTGGAGGTCAGACAAAGGGATCCCTCGGAGACTGCAGGACAACAGCCTTCCAGCAAGGTGGGGGAGTACAAAAAATGTAATGACCTCATACCTGATGATTCATTCTACTGGATTAGATGATTAGTAACGGAAGAAAGACATAAATGTGTCAGCACGCAAAGACTGCATGCATCCCTATAGCTTCCTCACTTGGCATGTACAACACCACCACTCTGAACTCACAAGAACCTGGCTTGCATATAACAAAAGCCCATGGTATAAACAACCAATGGACCATTGTGCACGACTAGAAGATAGACACACTGCTTCTTGCACACTTGCCCCTTCCAATTTTAAACAATAACCTATTATTAGCTCACTTGTAGGCTGTTAGCATGAAACAGATCTCTCAACCTTTATAGCATCTTCTGGGAAACTATTACGTCAGGTCAAGGGAAAAGTCTAGTATACACTGTGCCTAGTATTCTTGTAACATGGGCATTTATTAAGAATATGATTACCCCTCTCCACGCCGGCATATTTTATAACCCTTCTCTGAGCATGCCCAAAATAATCTTGTAGGGAGGAGGAGGAGGAATGCAAAGGATTCTTGATTGTTGTCAGGAAGATGGAACAGAATGGAAGGAGAGTACGTTGGGAGCAGTCATGGTTTAGGTAGTTGGAAAAGTGTCAGGTTTTGGGAAGAAATAATTGCAGCATTAATTCAATGTATTTATTTATGCTTGTTTTATTATATTGAAGGGCTGGGGGCTTCTCAGTAACATCTGGAGTAAAACAAGGGTGTCTATTATCACCACTTTTATTTATCACCTACATAGATAGTATAAACAAAAAAGTCAGGCTTAAAAACAGAAATAACAAACTACTCTGCAGATGATCAGGCATTGATAACAAATACAGCAAAGGAGATGCAGCAACATCTTATGTCCATGAACCAAGAAAGCAAGGCAAACAATATGAGAATCAGTAAAAGAAAGACTGAAGTAATGGCAATTGGAAGGAAAAAGCATATCATAAATATAGAAATAGAGCGAACAAGCATAAAGGCCAAAAAGCGCGAGGCAGACCCAGAGGAAGATGGAGAGACAACATCAAAGACATGCTACAACAGCATCACATAACAATGGCTGATGTCACCAAGAGTGCAAGAGCCAGAACTTTGTATAACACCAGAAGCAATAAAATAGGAAGTGAAAGAAAGAAAAGGGGTGGGGACATTTGTAAATGTTTAACTGAACAGTTTACACATTCTGAAGTCTAGTTTCACCAGTTTAGTTTTCCCTGACAGTAATTCTCTAGGGCAGTATACAGAAAATTTCTTTACTGAAATCTGAGGACATCTTGTTTGACAGGAAATAGGTATCTATATTCTTTTTAAGAACCATCTGTCCCAGAGTTTCATGCTTGTTTTTTCTGTAAACTTTCAAGAAGCCATTATTGTTACTCAATTCATAGGACCCAGAAGATAAGCAAGTAACTACGCTCTCCTTATTTTAGAGATTTGTAAACCTATTGGAGATTTTGTGATAAAAAATTGATCAAAATTCTGCAGATTTGTAGAATGGTGCTAAACTTTTTGAAATAACATTCAACAGTTCATACTGATACATACATCACAGTATTTCTTTTAAATAAATGTACTTTAAAAAATGCATGTTAAAGTGTATATTTAGCAGAGTGTTCCTTTTTTTGCAGCATACAATATTTGAAGTGAACTTGTAATAAACAGAAGCATCTCTATGTATCTTTGTAGCCTTGAATGGTGTGCTGGGGCCAAAACAGAAATTACCTTAAGAGACAAACCCAGCAGCTGCCTCTTCTCTTCCTTCTCACTTGTACTCTGGAGTAAAAGGGTAATTTCCACTTGCAATAAGCAAGCACAGCTTTAGTCACACAGACTCCAGGTGTCTATTCTAGTGAACAGGCCAGTACTGGATTTTGGTTCTGCACTCTGCTACTGACGGCCATTCAACTTTAGAGTAGCAGTGAAGCTGGAACTACCCACACACAACATACTGCGTAATGCCAAAGCGTGCCTGTCAAGAGCATCATCCATAATTACTCAAATTTTCCAATATTCTGTAGATGGAATAAATATGGAAAGTTCTCAACAAAACATGTTTAAGTGAAAAGGTTTTAGTAACAGAATAGTATATTGCTGTAGTTGAAAAATTCCCCTATTTTACTGTGAACCCCTCTCATTTAAATTGAGATTTTGCTGATACCTAGATTTTTGTTTTCAAATGCAGTTCTTGTATTTACATCAATAAACATTTATGAAATCTATAGCTGTATGGTTGCCATCAAGCTTCTTCCTTATTTTCTGAAGTCCATTATAGTTATATTTTCTTGACATACAAAAATATATTCTCTTCCCACTTCATTGAATTTCATGTAATACTAAGCCAAAAGCCCTCACTTAAACCAGAATATTCATTAATAGTGTTTTCCCTGCATATAAAACCATGCTGATTCCTCCTCAGAAATATTTATGTTTCTATCTGATGGCTAAATTTTATTTTTAATAATACTTTCCCATTTATCCAGAAAATATATTAAGCTAAATGGCCTATAATTTCCTGGATATCCTCGGCTCCCCTTTTTAAAACTGGCATTAGACCAAGCAATTTCTAGTCCTCCTGTACAGAAGAATATGTTACATTTTTATGTTACAAGATCAGCAACTTCATGGAGCAAACTGTCAAAGCACCATGAAACAGGCCCAAACCTAATGAAGAAATTTAACTTCTTTAATAATTTTCCATGTGCTTTGAGTATGTACCATTTTGCACTTCATGTGTGGCAATTCACATAGAATAGGTAACAAAATTCAGGATCTCCTAAAATCACAATATGCACTACAGGCAGCAAGCACAGCCTAAATGAGAGGTCCCCAAATCATTTTATTTTCAAAATCAGTCCATTATGGAAAAATATTACTGAATTCTTAAAAGAAAAATTAGCATTCCTGCAATCCTTTGCAGCCTCCTGATTTTCTCAAGCTTTTTTCAATTCCCTGCTACTGCTATGTGTTGGAAAAGAGGCCAGAATAAATCTTATTCAAACCTCAGGATATAAGGGGTTTTTTGGAAAATAAGCATAGTGCATCTCAGGAATCCATTTAAAATGTCAGCTGAAACTATGGATGTTTCTTTCCCTCCCCCTGGCTATGGGTCAAGAGCAGACAGAAAGAATCTGGGGTCTTCACTCAGTCAAATTCATTCACATTGTAGTTATCTAATCTCTTCTGGAATTTACCGCTTGTCAGGAAGTAGCTATTTGTCATACTTTACTCAGGGTCTCGGACTTCCTGAATGTAATACAAGAGCTTACGATAGCCCAAATTTACATGTCTAAGTAGACCTGGAGATGGATCCACGTCTCTGGAAGTTACTCCACTGATATGTCAAAATTGCCTTGTGAGATAGTGTAATCTTATAGTCTGTATGATTGACTGACATTCCTGTATCTTTTCTGCATATGCTGACCACAGAACTTTATTGTATTCTGTCCTTAATGGCTCTGTACGGGTGTACGTGACTGACAGAGTATAAAAATTGCCAGTAGTTGGATTAAAACTGCAGCGAGTTTACCTCTGCCTGCCCGGTAATGCCTTATCGTGAGTCAACCGCAGGAACCTGGGACAGACAATAAAGACACAGAGGTTCATAACGATTGATCTTTCCCACAACACAGAGTTTTATTTCCTCTCACAAATTGAGATTTCGGGATTCTGACATATGTAACATGTAATTTTCACTGTCTTCATTAGTAGTATTCTCCACTGTTAGGGTGCAAGACTAATTTCAAGCCATAGTTTGACAAAGGGCCTGTAAAGTAGAATCACAGAAAAACTATGGGAGGAAAGAGAAACACATATCCTACTACCAATTCCTTTGTGATTAAGATATCAATCTGCACAAGAAGGAGAAAGTGAGCTGCATCCAAAACACAGAATAACACAGAACTAAGTGCCCATGTGAATAAGAGTCCTAATGCATTCTCTAAGTTCTAGCAACACTGTGCCTATGATTCCATCTTACTTCTGCCTTAAAGGCTGCCAGTACCTTATGAGGCAATGAGAGAGAAAACTGCAGGTGCAACCTAACATTGGGAACACAGTGACCTCTGCCATTGCTTCTTTGCCATAACTTTTGAAGAATGGCCTCTGCACAGTGTACCATTACACTGAGATTATTAGCAGAGGGAATTCTCACTGTCACTACCTCCCTTGAGCTCTACCTGCTGGTGAAAAAAATGGGAGACAATTTGCAACAGTCAGCAGCAACAATACATTGAGCAATTGCTTGCAAGTCTATGTTCTGTATATATAGCAGAGTGTCTGGGAAGGACTATGTTAAAAGGAGACCTAACAATAAAAATCACGAAAGTAAAGACAGAGCTTTTATCTAGGATTAGATAATAAAGCATTATTTCCAAGAGAACAATGAGCCACTTGAGAGAAGCACTATATAATCTTTGAAAGCCAACTGCATTATGTATATCAGCACAATTAAACAGCTTGAATCTTTAAAGAGATACTATAAACCCAAACCAAGTTCTGAAATATCAGTCATAGGCAACTGAGGTCCACAATGCTTCAAACAGAGTTATAAAACAAGTTGATAAATAGTTTCTACTCTTTTACAAAAGATTATTGGTAGCAAAGCAAATTTACATTTACAATTTGCATTTAAATTCCAGAACTGTAATGGAATGTACATTTAAATTCCAGAACTGAGCACTGGAACTTTAAGCAGAGCTGAGGGAGGTGAAAGAGAATGGGGCCATTCCAGCAGCACTGTTGAAGTCCTCCTCCTTCAGGAAGCCTCTTCCTCCCTCAACTGTCACCAGCAGCAGCCATCCACAGCTGGCTGTAAGATGGCAGGGAGAAAAGGCCCATCCCACCAACCATACTAAAAACTGCTGATCCCCCATCTTCCCTCACCATTCCTTTTTCCTTGTGCACCTTTTTTTAACATATAGTAAACCTGTGGGCAAGGACTGCTTTGTCTTATATGGATGGTACTCTGGAAGCCATTCTGCCTGATCAGCAGCCTAAAATTACTTCAAATGCATTTTATACAGTTTCAAGCTACAAATCTGTTCCAAAGAGGCCCTTTTGTGATGCTGGACTTCGCCCATACACTCCTCAAGTTCTACAGATGCATTGTCTAGCAGGGTAGAGGAAGAGGTTAATTAAAATTAATTTAAGCTGCCTGTGCAGCTAACCATGTGGCCTATTTAGGTGGCAACATCAGTTGCCTATTTATTCATTCAAAAATTTTTATACGGTCCCATTACAGACATCTCGGGATGGTTTACAACTCTTAACAACTATTCACTACCTAATGATCAACATGCTGACGCAGTGCAGATGTAACATTCCCAATCCCCTAGATATGGTTGGGGAGCATGTATTATGTCAAGCATGAACTCGCCCAGTTTTCTTCAGTCATGGTTTCCTTTCATCATCTTACACTACACCCATATCATCATTAACTGTTTAAAGCAGGGGGTGGTCAACATGTCACCCACAGGGTACACGGAGCCCTTGCTACCCCAACACAGCAGCAATGCACAGTGGTAGAAATGGTACAGGTTACAACAGAAAATTTAGCTCATTGTAGCAGTTTGCCACTGATAATCAGCAGCAAATTTCTGGGTTTTTGCCACCAGCAAAATTTCTGTGTAATTTCTGCAAAGTGTGGGAGGGGTCCAGAAGGCAAAAATGGCCCCAGGCCTCCTGAAGTTGTCCGTCCCTGATTTACAGAATATCAGAACTGACCAGTAACTGTGGTTTGCAAAGCAAACTGGAGAAGAGTGGATAAATCTGAACAGCAGGTAGGGGCAAGAAAGTTGATCCTGCAGAACCATCTCAATCTCTTTACCATGATCAAGAGAGCTTGAGCATTTAAAATCTACCCAAGCTATACAGAACAAGCAGCAGTCTGACTTCTCTTCTCTTCACTTGGTGACAGATTCTATTATAACTCTTAAATCTATTTCTCAAATATCCCTTCAAAGATTAAGCATTTGTGTGTTCGTTTTCCATAAACACTTTTTACATGTGTAGTTAAATTGTTCCATCAAAGCCATGGAAAACATAAATTGCTTTTTAGATTAATCTAACACATATAAAACAAGCTTCAACCTGTAACCTGAAATGTTATGCCTATGCTATCCCACCTGCTAATGACTTTCTCTGAGGCAATTTTTATATTCATTTTAGCTACAAGTGGCTACATGTGCTATCTGGGGCAATACACACACTCCTTGGAAAGAACGTAACATTCCACTCACATCTTGGATTTCAAATCAGAAGCAGGCTGCTGCTGCTCTTCTCATATTTTCAGAACAAGTGTGCGGTGGCAAATGCAAACAAGCAGCTGCGGCCAACTCTGGTTCCTTGTATGAACTTTTTTTAACTACTGTGTATTGTGAAGAATTTTGTTTGTACACATACTTTTTTTTCAAGTACTTGTGCTTGTAATATATAAAACAGCCATCAGATGCTAGATTTACCTACAAGGTATGTCTTGGATGTAAAAAACTTGTCTAAGAAAATTTATCATACTCCAAACAATTGAATTACATTCCAATTTGCAATTTGCAATCTGCAAACTTAACACACAGGTATAATGAGGAAAGGTAGGTATAACAAAGTCTGAGAGAATGTGTTACAGCTTTGTGAACCTTGAGTCTAGCGAATCAAAAATAACTACCACTATTATAACCCTACAGTACAGTACTGACTCATGAGATTAGATGTTTTGCAGATGAAAAGATGTTCAAGCACACACCAACATAAAATATTACTCCCTTGTAGAGATGTGCAAGGAGTCTGCCTTGTGCTGAACCTCCGGATTACCATGTCTTGGCTTCCCAGTGGCCTAAAGTGTAAGTTCCTGGCAAGCAAGCCCAGAAGTGCCCATGAACCCTGGGCACTCACCAGTAACTGAGCCAGCAACAGCAAGTGGAGGATAAGGTTGGTCAAAAGGAATGGCAGCTGGCATGCCCAAGCAGCACATGCTGCTCAAGTGCCGGAGCGGCTGCTCAAAGAGTGGCCGCCGTAAAAGGGTGGCCACAGGACTCCCGAGAGGAAGGCACGATCTCCTTCCAGCTGGAAGCAGCGCCCACTCACCTGCCAGAGCAGCCATGCAAACAGTGGTCAGGGAGGGGGGTGGAAGCTGATTTCCTGGAGCGTGCCTTGTGACCAACCTTCTTCGGTGCACAGAGTGGCTGCTCTAGCACACATGCAGCCCTTGCCACCAGACGGGGAGACTGCTTTCCTGGAAGACACCCCATGAATGAGTGCCCTCCCAAAAAACAGCCTCATCACCAGCACTGCACAAGTAGTGCCTCTCTTCTGCACCAGCTACAGCCGGCCTTTCAGGGTGCTGATGTGGAAGAAAGCAGTATAGCTAGGGCTGGACGAGCATTCATAGACTTCTTCTTGCCTCTGATTCTACAGCTTTTCTTACAATATGTTTTGTGTACAGAGTGAACAGCTAAGGGAGATAAAATACGGGTTATGCATCAGGATTATCAAGTGTCAAAGTACCAGGTAGATTTCCCATCCAGAGAGACAGGATTTTGACAGGGACCACACTTTGCTTTGTAAAACGAAGGTGTGAAGTGGCCTCAGCTTTCCTTCACTGAGAAAGTCCAAGCACATCGAATCAGCAGCATAGGGAATTCTTGCTGTTATTTCTGATGGAAGAAGCAGGGTTTACACTACCAAGCCCATACAGGCTGTGGATGCCTCTGCAGACTGGATGCAGAACTTGATATTGTACATTCTGTAATTCAGCATCGTTAGATTGCTGAGCACTGCCTCAATGTACTTTCCAGTTTTCTATTACATTTCTGTGATTATTCACTCTCCCCTATATCTGAGCATACGTAATAGTTAAATCACTGTTTCTAATTCTCCAATAGTTTCTATCTTATTTCATTTTTAAAAGCATATAAACTCTAAGAATCATTTTAAAGTTTTGAATTTACACGATTTTACCTCTATTTTATTCTCAGCAGCATCTACTATCTTCATCCAGTTAATCAACTATGAATTACATTCTTTTCTTCTAAGAAAAGTCTTTGTATGCTTATTCCTAAAAATTATTTACTAGTATGCTTCCCACCACATGCACCAATGGCTTTTCCAAGAAAGATGTGAATTATGTGAAAGATGTATATTTTACAAATACAGCATAGCCTTCATGGCATTAGATGCCATTTGTAAATAATATATTTATTTATTTATTTATTAAAACATTTCTATGCCGCCCCTTGCCGAAGCCTCGGGGCGGCTCACAACATAAAGCACATAAACATATAGCACATTTTCCTTTACGAAAGGAGAACATGTTTCACAGGTCTTTTAAACCAAATTGTAAAACAAGTCGCTTTTTGTTGACATACGAGTATAATTTCAACTAGATCATGACAATTTCTGCAATTACACTTTTTTAAATTAATACTTCAGTTTGTTTCTAACACCATAAGAGTACATTCCAGTCAAGATGTTCATAAGTCCCTGAACTGGAGGATTACAGCCATCCCATGCACAGCATGAATGGGACCTTCACGTTCCCATTCCTCCTGCACTGCATTTCTACTGAGCAGCCATTTTCAGCCATCCAGCTAGGGCACTTCAGAGGGGTAGGAAGGAGGCTGCAAAGGACACACGTACACTGACATCTTTGCTCTGTCCACTCTTCCCTCCTGCCCCAGAAAGCCCCTTTTAAGCCCTGCTGAGATCAACTTCCTGGCCATACAGAGGCAATCACTGTGCGTTTTGCCTGATAGCTGCAGGGGGAGATGAACTGGAACACAGATTTCCACCTGTGAGATCAGAGCTCTGTCTCCAGTCTTGCAATACAAAGTATCTTATAATCACTTAAACTATATAATCTGTTGGTTCCATTGTCCAGATTCTGGCTGAACATAAGGAAGAACGTATTGCCTGTTAGAGCAGTATGACAATGGAACCAACTACTTAGGGAGGTTGCAGGGTCTCTCACACTGGAGGCATTCAAAATGCACCCGGGCAGCCATCTCCATGACGCACACACAAAGGACGAATCCTCCCACACAAGGCTCCAGATGGGCTGAAGATGCCAGTGCTTCTACAGGGTGCACTCAAGAAGGCAGAGCAGGTGTTCTACCATACTGCCTTCACCTGTACTGGACATCCTCTTCCCCATCATTTAGGTAGTGCTGCACAGGTTTTTTTTCCAGGTACCACATCTATACATAGTATACTTGCAGAGTGCCTTCAGACTCCAGGTGAAGTTCATTCAAGTCTGGGGTCAGCTTCTTCAAGCCTTGATCTTCCCTTTTAAGGAGAATATCGTTAACATCTAAGAGATGGGGCCATGTACGACTATGGCAGGTAAGTAACTTTAACCTGCACCATTCTTTAGCTAACTCACTCTCAAACAGTCCTTGAGATCATGGTGGTCCCTCCCACCAGCTATTCCTCCCTGTTGCCTGCACAAGGCAACTCATCCTTCACAAAGGACCTATCATAGGGAAGCACAATTCTCCCTGTACAAGTGTACAATTAACTGCACGTGTAACTGCAAAAGCATATTCTCTCTGTTCTAGAGAAAGGCCTGGGCCAGGAACTCACTGTTCAGAACACTGTCTGTTCTGCTTTGCTTCTGATTAACTTCAAGTAACCTCACAAGATCTTGACAATAGGCACACAGAGAGGTTTCCATAAATATCCTCAAGTATGTTCTGTAATTATGTCTTTGTTTGATCACAGTAATGGGGTTATAGACTGCATCAGGCAGCCCTGAATCTCCAGCTTACGGTGACTCAATGTATGAAAGCCCTTCGTAACATCCTATCCATGACATCCCTGCTTAGCTGTTCTGAATTCAAGGCTGTGGGTTCCTTTAAGGAGACAATCGGTTTCTTATTTGGCCTTACTTTTCTTCTTCTGCCTTGGACTTTCCCTAGCATGTCTTCTCCAGTCTGGCCTCCTGGTGGCATCGCTCTCAGCTTCCCTGACACTTTCAAACCCCCTAGCCATCTTAAGGTGTGCACAACTATGGCTATATATGCCCACAGGCCTTTCTTCAGGCTCACCAACAGGCCTCATACAGCCTGTCATCCTGCCATGGGGTCCCTAATTCACCAGCAAAACAGCATTTACAGCTTTAGGATGGCAACTTAAGGTGCACTCTCCTATATGTTTAGATAGGAAAAGGCCTCTAACTTCCTGCATCCCCCTAGACAGCCATGCATGCTGGCTGGAGATGTCTGGAACTGCAAGATTCTTTATGTCTAAATATGCATAGGATTGTGCCCTAAGATGTTTTAAAATATCTGACCAAACAAGTACACTTTTATCTGCTGGTTTTATCCATTGTTTTTGCAAATATTGACTGAAATTCTTCATTTTAAAACCCTGTATTGTAGACTACTTAGGAACTATTTCCATGAAGGATCACACAGAAATACAGCTGTGCTGTAACTCATTTCCAAAACAGAGTATTTTGTTTCAGTAGTGCCTTTTTTACAGATTTCTCCTAAGTTTTTGAAAAGCTACAATCCTCAAAGTTGTTATAATTTGCACTCTTAAGAAAGGCAAGGCATCTATGATTATGGTATTTTAAAAAAAGTCAAATGATTATATTCAGGTAACAACAAGAAGAAAAAAAGTAACCAAGAAACTATAAAGCAGCTTTTGACACAGAAAATGTAGGTAGACTAGATTATAGGCACAATCCTATGCACGCTAAGATGGGGGAAAAAAAACCTCCCATAACTCCCAGTAAGCTCGGTGGCTGAGTGGGGACTGGAATACACATCTCCTGAGCTGATTCTGTTATCTATTTCACTTTTTGAGAATCAAGACAAAGTTGAAGTAGGCAAGAGAAACATTGGAGAAGAAAAGGCAAGATAAATCATCCCACTTGCATTTTCCTGTATTCTCATACTAAGTCTACATGTCTGTATCCATTTACCCACATGCAAACCCCACTGAACACAATGGAATTTATTCAACAGGACAGAAGTACAGGATTGTGCTGTTAGCCTCAAGCTGCCATAGAAGCTAGTGATAAAAAGCTCTTATAAGAAGATTTTTAAATGTATTTCCTCTATAGACAAAAAGGTAAGCATGCAAATTATTAGTGAGATGAAAAGATGCAGATTTTGCTTGCAAGAATGAATCAGCAAAAATAGCCCATTTAGTTAATTAACACAACTTGATAGTCAAATTCAAGCCATCTTTCAAGATATATATGAAAAAATATGAAGGGACTTAAATTAACCCCTTTTCTTGCTGCTTAAAATCATGATTTAAATCAACTATTTGAATCTTGATCTAAATCAATCCAGTTTACAGAGAAATAATCAGATATCAATTTTACAGATAACAATAATAAAATTGTGTGTGGATTGTCTATTACATGTCTATCCCACCTGCTTTCCTCTTGCAAGCAATTCAAAGTGACTTAGAGGGTCCTCTTCTCTATTTTATACTCACAACAACTCTGTGAAGTGGATTAGTCTCACAATCAGTGACAGGCTCGAAGTAATAAAGTGAATCTCATGTCTCGGTGGTAACGAGAACCCCTATTTCCTAAATCTGAGTGCAGCACTCTAACCACTACAGCACAGTTACATTCTTTCAAACACTGCACTTCGGAAATGAAAAATCTAGAACAAAAAAGTGACCGTTGTAAACAATCCTCATTTTAAAGCAGAATATGTAAATATCTCACACCTGTTTTGGTCAAGAATCATTAGGACCCAGAGAAGCTGATGAGTGCACACAGAGTGGTGGGGTAGTAGTCTTGTTTTTCCTCTGAAATGTAATCATGTTTCTTCATTGTTTGTCTTTTTATGACTATAAGATTACATACAATATCCAACAGTAAGTTTTCCCACCTAAATTGCATCATTGTGGGTTTCCTTGAAATGTTGCTTTAGGAGTCTGTATCATACCCACAGCATTATTTACAGAAAGGTATACTTTTCCCTCTGGCTGGGACTCTCTTTACGCATCATTCACATATCCCCTGCGGGTAAAAAGTATAACCAACTACTCTAATATTTAGTTTTTATTTATAGGACTGGCTAGAACATAACAGGTTCAAACCTTAGGCTCATGCAGAATCCCCGTGTTCTAACTGCCTACATAACCTTCAGGCAGAACATAGTTTACCATCCTATCCACATTGATAGCCCACAGTTCTGCAGAAATAGGCATCTTTAGTCTCCATGGTTGTGTTTCAGTCTGGCCAAACTGAAGAATATAATAAACTTCTATTTTGAATTAACAGACTTCCCAGCACAGAATGTGTTTAGCATGTCCCATTTCTTACATAGACCATACATAACCATCACAGATCCAGGCACCATATAAACAGCCATTCCCAGACTGAGCACAGAAGGCTAATGATAAACATCAGGTACATGCTGCATACCAAATTGTCTCAAGTTGTTCTTGTCAGGATTGGGAATTTTTGTGGGCCCTGGAGGGCACCTTTCCACCTCTTGACACCCATCCCAATGTGAGGTCTGCAGTTTTTTAAATTTTAGCAGTTTGAAACCTAGCACTTCTGGCTTTGGGAGTTATTTCCCCAAACAAAACTACTTCTGGCAAGGCTAATACTGCATATGAAAGGACTTGGTTTGACTGAATGTTTCCCCCTGAAATTTTGAAGCAGCGTAAGAATGGATTTCAGATTTAGGTAGTACAGATAATTTAAGACTTAACCTATCCTGTAGCAAACTGTAACAATCTGCATATAGTTCTTGTGCTGCTGAATGTCAATCTGCACACCAGTATTTTGACATACAGTCTTCAAATACAACATACATACTTATACTGTTTGTTGTATACTGTTAGCTGCTTAGAGAGTCCTGTCAGGCTACTGACCAGCATATAAAGTCAAAAATATATAATATGTAAAATTTGTCCAAATTATTTTAATTCTTTTCCTGGAGGTCTGGTCCAACTCATGGTTGTCAAAGGAGACTAAGATGACCTTGTAAGCAAACCTCCTTTTGTGCCTTTGTTTGGGACTCAAAAGTACCCAACAGAACTAATGCAAATTTGGGAATTCTGATCCCAGGGCTTTGACTTACAGAAAGAAACTATAAAATGCAGAAGGCTGAAATATAGGGGCATTTTTTTTACCAGTCTGAATTTGAAATGATCCTAGAAGGACTAGATTGTAAGTCTATTTATGTGTAAATTACATAAAAGAATGTAAAGCTGGTGTTGTCAAGACACTCCACAATGCAGGAAGAACAATCAAGGGTAGTTTGTTGGGCATTTTTGGTTTTTTTCCAGTGAGGGAGCAGCAGGGGCAATTTTAGCAATTGTGACAGAAGATTCAGGGGGACACAGGTCACCTGGGTGTTGCATATATTTAGCTGTTATCTGATGTTTTAATATTGTGCTTTATTTTTTTTATCAGTTGATCGTGGAAGATTTTTGTGTGGAAAAGGTGCCTATTATATAAAATAAATAGCTTATTTGGACAAATAAAGTATTGCTTTGGCTCAGGAAATGCATATGGAAAGGAAAAAACTGTTTTAATGTGCATTCTAAACAAACTGCTGCATTGATCAGACTTTCCTTAGAGAACTACCTTATGTATCCCCCAGTATATAAATTTTGTTGAGTTCTTGCCCCTGATATATGCAAGTATAAAGCTGATGAGGATTGGAATCAGCAAATGCCAAGATTAATCAATATTGCAATGAGATCTTTAGCTGAAGTATCTTTTTGGAAGAGTTGGACCCTTAAGAGCTCTTTTTTCCATTAACATAGGAGGAGAAAAAAAATGCAAGAGATTTTCAATTCTGCTTTTTTCCATTTCAGTTCTAGCATGCAACATAGGCATAGCTCACTATAAAGAAAAATATATAAGCTGCCTTTTCAGTGATTCTGCTCTCCAGTTCTGCATATAAAATAATTTGAATGCCAAATCAAAATTTTCAGCTTTTTTATGGTGAAGCAGTTTCCACTAAGCTTATATAGTATATCAGGGTGGGCAGCTGCAGGAGATCCAGAGCTATCGTGCCTCCCCCGCCCTCCCATCACTCTCCCAGTGGGCTGGCATTTGCAAGCACCTTAAAAAATCCAACATAAATAATGTTCTGATGCCAAAATTCAGTGGCAAACCACTCCGTAACACAAAAAGGGTCAAATTTAGCTTGTCCTGATGTTAAATTAGCCCCTTTTGGCACTCTGTAGCACTAAAAGTGGGTTATTTTTTGCCCCATTTTTTAAACCTGGCAACTTGGCATGGGTTCTATGTTGCTCATGGGTACAGTATAAGAATGGCTACTGGTGAATTTACAAATTGCTTTTATCCCTATGGATAACAGGCAAATAGCAACTGTCTATTGAAAAGGCAAAAATGTAAATTTTAGGAATAAACAATAACAGAAGAGCTGAATGCCTGTAAGAAAATTGAGATTCCTACACTATAGTAAGATATACTGAGAGGCATCTTATTAGACATCCATTCCCTGCTCGGGTAAGTTTTTACTACAGTCTAATGAAGGCTACTGTCTCTGGCTAGATAGGTATTTTAACAATGCATGCATGCGCCCTCACCCTCTCTCTCTCTCTCACACACACACATTTTGTGTACACTCACACACTGAGTGTAACAGACAGCAAGTTCAAATTGGCCACTTGCAACTAGAAGTGCAAACAGCACAAGAAAACAGAGAGAGAGAGAGGGAGAATCCAAGTGGCTAACTATTCTACCACATCTTTTGATATTCACCTCATTTTTTTTTCTGTCTGTGACTTTGACAATGCACCCTAATGCATCAAAGAAAAGCTAGGGCAAATGTATACACCATAGTTCTACAAAGCCAACAAATTGTTTCTTCTGTCTTTACTCAAGACATGCCTATAGAGCAAGCACTTGTCCCTAGATGGATACAAGCTAAGTATGAATTCATACATCAGGTCTTTCACAGCATCACTCTGTTTGGTCATTCTTTACACTGTGTGATTTGCCATAGGTTTTTAGCTGTTTTTAACCTTTTAATGTTTTTCTGATATTTTTATTGTATTTTTATCATTTGTTTTTATGGATTGTGCAAACCACCCAGAGAGCTTTGGCTACAGGGTGGTATAGAAATGAAACAACAACAGCACATGAACTCAGCTGTGTATCTTTTCCAAGAATACTCTGGAAAAGCCCATACTCTGAAGAGAAGTGCATTGACACACATTTCAACATGCACTGTGGATAGTGACAATATGCCACCCGGACACATAGCTGAGGATACTTTTTGATGGTGTATTATCAAACAGTAGTACTGCCGTATGCAAAAAGGCATGCCAGTTTGTGATATGAGCTAACATTCCTACATGAATGGACAATACACAATTCTATCAGGATTTCTTTATTGATATTTCCATGTATGTGCCACCAAATGCTTGAAAGTCTTTAGGCTGCTGAAAGTTCAAGGATTCTCATACGCCCAAGTGCAATGGACATCCAATGCAATGTAGGAGAAGTTACAGCAGTGATCTCCTTCTCCCCCTTCACCCGCTCTGTATTTTGGCTCAAGGAGCTTCTTACTCTATCAATCCGGAGCATCTTGAAGGAAGGAGGGAGGAGGCTTGAAGAGGTTCAAGTTTCCTTGTATCCTAGCTGTACCTGTCTTCGCCCCTTCTTGCACACAAACCATTCCTTTTTATCCCTCCACAGTGTTGTTTTTATAACTTTATATAGATTCTACGTATCAAACTATATAGTCTTAAGATACCTGACACCTGATTCTAAGCAAAATGAAAAATACACCTCACATAGACACCTGTTGGTAATCAAGGTCAGAGGCTGGCATTTGGGCACCCTGGACTGCATAAGGCATCAGCAAAATCTAAATAATTTCTGGCAGAAATCATGATTTAATAAACTGTATAAAAGTGATTACTTGCATGAGCTCTGAAATAAATGAAGCTCACTGAGGAGGTAAAACATGACACAATTAAGGTTCAAAAGGAATAAAGGCTGTAGAAACCAAATTCAATGGTAACTATGATTACCAAGGGAGGACAAAAGAGAAGAGAAGGATGGGACTGTCTAGGCAAATATGCCTTTCATGAAATCTATTACACTAGCAACAACTAGGCTTTCATGCATCTTTCAATTTTAAGCAAACAGGAGCACGTTATGTTGCAAAGGGGAGCTACTGTAACCCTCTTGCAATTATTTATGGGTAGATTAAGTATGAAGTTGGGCATTATAAACACCAAAGAATTATAAAATCAACACTGTAAACTAGAATGGATGTACTGTTATTACTAGATTTTATTATGAATTTTGTACTTCTGCACATGCATATCACTAAAGTGCATCCTAAGAATACGACATGCATCAGTGCTATTTGCTGCCCTGTTATATCACAGTGACTGACTTACTTCCCTGAGCAGCTCCAATCCCATATGTTTTATTTACAATAGATCAACATGGAGCCAGAGGCAGCAAGTTCAGAATCAAAAAGATCAGAAGAATGCCTGTTCATCACAGGACATGGCATGTATTCTTGTTTTAGCTGGGTTTGTAAAGGAAAGCCAATCACAATGAACTAATTAATCTTGCAGCCACCAGCAATATAGGAAGTTATTAATCTGAACTGCTGTACCCTAGCACAGTGAGTATTCCCAAGGCTACCAAGAAGCTTCCCCTTCTTCTTTCAGTAATCAGCACCAGGAAGTTGGATGGCCAGACAGAATCCCAGATGCTAATGCAGACCTGCCCTAGTTGTTCAACCTTCTCTTGAGCAGCCACACTACACAACAAATTTGAACAATTCACAAGAGCTGTGCATTTTAAGACTGCAAGGAAGGTCATGTCAAGCAGAAGCAGTAACACAGAAGCCTTAATGAAGCAGAAAGACAATTGGTAAGGGTTTGATGCTTGAGGTCTGCAGAGAAAAGGCCATGCAAAAGACATCATCCCTGTTTAACCTGTCTCAGTGAAAAATTATCAATCTTAAAACAAATCTGTTCCCGACAGCCCACATCCCCACACAATCACTAGGTTCTTGATAGAAATGGAAACTGGGGGTGGGGGCACACAGACAAACATGGCATGCCACCATGTGGCCCATGCAATTGCCTATTCCTACCCCATATCAACTTGTCACCTTTGAAATTAACAGCTCATTTCTTACAGTTCTAACCTGTGCTTTGCATTTTCACTTAAAGTGCAAATTCAGTCCACATACATATTTTAGAAAGAGATGAAATAAGGAAGACATCTCTCAGATGCAAAACTCAGTTATCCACATGAAGAATAAATAGCAGGTTAACCAATATATTTAAGAGCAAAGGTTGCAACCAAATCTTTCTCACCACTTTTCCTTCTAGTAAGAGGGCACTACTTTGTAAAACAATATTTACAGTGGTACCTTGGCTCACGAACTTAATCTGTTCCATTACTCTGGTCGCGACCTAAATTGGTCATGAGCCAAGTCAAATTTCCCCATAAGGGTCAATATAAATATGGTTAATCCGTTCTGTTAACTATTTTTTTTTTACTCACAAAAATTTGAAACAAAGTGACAAAGAACAACAAAGATCATGGTCCTCCCCCTCCCCCACCAGTGATTGTGTGGGGGGCGGGGAGATGGCCGCAATCGTGCTCGGGGTGGGGGGAGCCAGGCGCAATCGATCCTGGATGTTCTCAGGCGGAGAGGCCTGCCGCAATCACGGGCGTGCTGGAGGGGGGAGATGGGTGCGATCCGATCGTGGCCATCGCCTCTCAGCATGACTGCAATCATGCCTGTGCAGGGAAGGTGGGTGCATTCATGATCATCACCTGATGCGGAGTTTGCGGCCTGCGGCAAAATTTTTATGAAATTTCTGTTCGCGACCCGATTTGGTCATGAACTGAGGCATTCGTGAGCTGAGGTACCACTGTATTAGGGCAGAGACCTATGTTTTATTTATGTTGCAAAACATGGCAAACTGGTGACATGCCACAAGACCTGACTGTTCTTTCTGAAAAATACTAATAGAGTATATATTTGAATATATTTTGAAAGTTCACGCTTTCAATCTATGCTTTACAGATTAACCATATAAACCAATATATACTTTAAGCACAAATTTTCTCTTTATAATCTATTTTGACTTATCTTTATATGATAAAGCATCTTACAGGACAGGGCTTAGCCTTTCTACACAAACATTTCAGAGATTGTACATCCTATATTTCTCTTCCAGTGCTAGTCAGCTCTTGTACCAGATTTAAAATGCTCTATATTGTAGTCAATTACCATTCTATATTGTTCATACAGTTCTCTTCTAAACTTCTATTTGCTAAATCATCACACTATCCAATACTTCTGTATTGCAACCATGAAGATCCATTTAGAAATGGTGTGACTTAAGTTCATGCATACAAGCATTCTGCATATACCTCATGATCGGAAATCCCAGTGTCCAAAGTACACACATCCTAAAAGAAACCCAAACACTCCTATACAAAAGATACATTGTACTTCCCACTGATACAAATTATCTAGCGATAAAAATCTTGTTTTCCCTTTTTACATCCATTTACAGACCACATTCACTTAACTACACCAAACCATATTAACTCTCTCCATGCTGAAATTTATATTTCACCCTGGAAGTATGTTGCATGCCTCACTGTATGCTGCAAGAGGAAACAGAGTTCGGACTTTTAGGACAGAGTCTCACTTTTCAAAACCCTTCTACTCATATGCAAAGCACAAAATCACCAAGTGAAAAATAACCAAAGAAGATTCAAAGGCACTTACACAATACATTACTTTCTACATTAAAAGTACTATTCTGTAGTTCACTATTCAGTCACTAATATTCCATTTTGAAAATGCTTTACTGATACAGTTTTTAAAATCAGCAGCCTGCATGTAAATAGGCACTAAGAAAGGTAAGAAAGGTAAGCAAGGTAAGAAATTCAGCACTTTATCACTGCAATACATTAAAAGCAAATGCCTAAGAAATCTGTTTCTCAACATGTAACTTCGCTTAACTTCCTGCTTATTGTGCCAAAGATAGAGGCCTAGTGGGCTAATCTTCAGCCTGTGGAGCAACTAATCCTGGTAACGTAGCATCCAGAGCCTGCATTATCCCTCCTGTTCCCCTCTTCTGGCTAAGCTCTACCCTAATCATGGGAAACATAAATAAAGGTCCACTAGTACACTGCCCTGTTTTGGGAGTGGGCGAACTCTTCTGCATTCACTTTCATACTGCCTATGTAATTAGCCATCCCACACACCAGAAGCACAGGACAGATCAGGCCTTTTATTTCAACAATGGGCCCTCCATTACCACCTTATTCTCTTACCTGTTCAGTCATGCATGCATTTTGGCAGGACAAAGTTTTCTTGCTGAATTAAGTGTCAAGCTATTCCTTTGGGTTTCATGCGCATCAGTTCAAAAAACAAAAAACAAAAAACAAAAAACTGAGCCCAAAGGCTTTATGGTAACCATGGTAAAATTATCTTTCTGAATAATCTACATGGCAAACTGACAGAATCAACAGAATAGAAATTATGTGGGGTCATTCACTGAAGGAAAGGATGTGCCAAATTCTTGCAACAGACTGTTTTTTGCTGATGTTGCTTCCAGCACTCTGCCTGGGGCATGCTGGGAATTGCAGAGCATTTTTTCCCCCGTGTAAGCATGCATAGGACTGTGCCCTTAACTAATTTCACATAAGTGCATTTAATAAAATATAAAACAGGTCTTTTTCCTACTAAAAATACAACTACAGCTCATTATGTATCAGTAACTAGTAGGCTCTGCAGCACAACTAGCCCCAGGTGGGGAATCACCTGGCCCAAACAAGTAGCCAAACTAGAGGCAGATGCAGCTGGGCCCATGGACCTCCAATGAGTGTACTTTGGCAGTACAGCAGCTGAGCAAGGGCTGACCTTATTGTTTATCTATCTCTATTCAAAAAATACTTTCCAATAAAGTTAGCTACTGGACAGTACAACCGATACTTTTTCAGGACGAATGACTGCTAAACCCTAGTGGTTATGCTGACTTTAAGAGGCACTAGGACCCTGTGAAAGTTGTAGGCTTCCCTCCTCAGTGTATGGTAGATAGAGCCTTTAGCCCTAAACATGGGAAAGGAAGTAAGAGCAATAATCTTTTGCTCTTTAGTTTCAGGAGATTGGGGGGATTCGACAGTGAAAGATTTAAAACAGCATACCCATTGTGGCATATACAAACCTCCATCACATACCCAAATATAGGGCAACATAAGGGCCATAATTAGACAATTACAAACTACCACAAGCTTGGGAAAAGAAGGAAAACAATACCCAGTGCCTTATACCAGTGGGGGTGGAACCTGTTAATTCATTCAGTCTGGAGAGGACTCTAGATAGACCTATGTATGGGATCATGGGAAAAACATTTCACCTCTGCCCCAGAACGGAGCAATTCACAGGTATCACCATGTCACTCTAGAGGCAAAAAACAAGGAATCCTTTAGCATGTCTGGCTGGGTAATGCCAGGAGTTGTACTTTTTTCTTTCTAAACATGCATAGGATTGTACTCTCTAAAGTCTAAGTCAATCATTCAAACTTTCCTAACCAAAGCCATTTACCAGATGATAGCAGGTCACCTAAGTGGCAGGTATGTGCATGCCTGTTTATCCCAAACATACATCCCGAGTACAAAGGAAAGGAAACCAGACCAGTTAGCTTTACAGTTTTGCTTTTTACAACATGAGGCCAAAAGGTCAGCCAATGTGGTGTGCCAGAATTACTGCATATCACAAACGAATACAGAATCACCTGTATTGGCAAATGTTTATGAATAACTCTCGATGAGAATATATCTATGTCTTTTTTTCTCTCTCTTTGGGGCCCACGGTTAATTTACGGTTGAAAAGGTTACATGCCTATTAGGCAAAAGCTTTGCAGTTACAGTCGGGAGAAGGAAGCAGGTTGCTGTTGCTGCGCTTTATATCCTCGCACCGGGGCTGTTTTCCAAGGGATTAAAAACTCCAATAAATTCCACGTCCATCACACCGGCGCAAGATTCCCGGGACGCCTCGGTCTTGCGCAGCCCCCAAGCGCCCCCCCCCCCGCTTCCTCGCGTCCGTGGGAGGAAATAGGTGGGCTTGGGTGGGGGGCACTGGACGACCCCGTTGACAGGAAGGGCGCCTCCCGCAGCCCCGACCCCCGCCTGCAGGGCGGCGGCGAGGCCAGCGGGGCCCCCCCAGCAGCGAGAGGAGGACGAGCAAGGGAGAAGCCCGCGCTCGCCCCCCGAGAGACCCGGCGAGCCCGAGGGCCGCCAGGGCGGGCATTCCTCGCCCACGCGCCCGAGCCCCGCCGCCGCCGCCGGAGTCCTGCTCCGCTCCCTCACTCACCTGCCGACGACGGGAAGCGGCCGCCGCCGCCGCCGCTGCAGGCGAGACGAGCCCGCACG
The DNA here is from genome assembly GCF_004798865.1 of Varanus komodoensis. Lineage (NCBI taxonomy): Eukaryota > Metazoa > Chordata > Lepidosauria > Squamata > Varanidae > Varanus > Varanus komodoensis. Next base: position 7,690,135 of record NW_025335854.1, read on the forward strand.
CCGCGACCGAGGGGGCAGCCGTGCCGCTGGATGCCTCGCCCGCCGCCGCCGCCGCTTCTCTCATTCAGCCCCGGTGGCCGCTTATCCTCTATGGAGGTTGGTTGGGGGGGTGGGGAAATCTCCCTCCACGCGGACACGCACGCGCGCGGCCGCGCGCCAGCTGGAAAGGCGGTGGGAAGCGCGGCGCATGCGCAGGCGCAGGCATTCCTTTCTCCTGGAATTCGGCTTGATGGGAGCGAGGAGCGCGCAGGCGCGGTCGAGCCCGACCGGGGTCTGCTCGAAGGCGAGGGGCGCGAGCGAGCAGGCTGCCGAGCGATGGGGGGGGGGGTCTGGATTGGTCGCGGCTGCGCCCGCCGCCCCTCCCCCGCGCGCTCTCCCGCCCAACGGCCGCAACGGCCGCCGCAACGGGTCTCCTCCGGCTTCTGAAGCCCGCAGACGCGGCGCCCGCTGTGCTCCTGCGCTGCCTCGCGTGTCAGCACAATGTTTTGGGCCCGAGCCTTAGCGCACTTACTTGGGAGTAAGCGCTCTTGGGCTGAACGAGCCATACTTCTGAGTAGACAGGTGTAGGCTGGTGCTGTACGCTTGTCCTTTGAATCCGCGCCCCCGTTGGCCAAGGCGTGGAAGAAGCCTCCTGAAGCAAGCGCGGCACATACTTTGCGTGAAAAAATAAAGCCCACAACATAGTCCTTGTTTGCAACTTGCTCTCTATTTTGAAAAGGGTCTATTTCATGAGTACAATGCCCGTGTGGGAAATGCGCCATTTTTAGAGTTAGTAAATACTCCGTAGGCTTTTTGTGTCATTAATAAAGTGTGAAATTTATCTCAAAAACATTGAGGGCTACGGGGAGTGATTTATAATGTAATGGATAAATTGCAAATAAATAGGGTTTTACTAGAGATCATACCAACATGTGGTCTTGCTAACAGCAGTTGGTGTGGTTTCAGGTACATATGTCAATAAAAGTTGGCATCCTCTACCAAAACCATGCACAAAGACGTTTTTACATACTTGTGTATTTTCAGTGTGGTGGGGAAATTACAGAATTTATACATGGTTGTATTTAATGAGCCCAGCCTTAAACATTACGGTTCTGGAGTTCAAGAGCAAACTTCCTAATGTCCCTTGCTGAAATCGGGGGGGGGGGGGGGGACTTCGAAATGCTTGCTTCTGTTGATTCAGTTAATTGTATTGATCCCATAGACATCTACAATATTTATGCACAAAAAACACCCCAGCCTGTGGTTATGTTTTTCCAGATTACCGTTAAAAAGTGCCGAGCTGCTTCTCTGGTTTATGAGTACATACCAGGCTTCCTTATATTGAATCTGACTATTGCTCTAGCTAGCTCAGTAGCAGCAGCAGCAGCAGCTCCTATAAAATGGGATAGCCCATTTTAATGCCATAAGATAGCCCTAAAATGATCCCAGGACTGAACTTGGAAACTTCTGTATACAACACATTTGCAGGCCCTTCCAGGGACCTGTATTTTCACAATTTGATAACTGTTCATCAAGTGGGACTTGCATGTGTGGTTGCTCCATCAATGCTAAATCTTCAAACAGTGCTTTTGCATTTCCTGACCCGAACATTAATATAATCAACAACAAAACGTTCTTGAGGTATCTCAAGGCTGTGTTGATTTTACAAAACCAGGAGGTGGCTCCAGTTTCATGATTGCAGGTATAGAGCCTAATAATTGGAAATAGGAAGCAGGAGGGGGTATGTACTGATTACTGAAGGTTATTTCCGCAATGCTTGCCCTCCAAGCTTGCCCTGGAAGCAAAATTTATAAAATTTGAGCTATTGTTCTTTGGACACATCATGAGAAGGCAAGACTCCCTGGAGAAGACAAGAAGGGGAAGACAAAATATGAGATGAATCAATTTCATAAAGGAAGCCACAGTCGTGAGTTTACAAGAGCTGAACGGGGCTGCCAAGAAAAGGACACGTTGGAGGGTTGCCATGAGTTGGAGACAACTTGACTGCATGTAATAACAAACTTCCACATACACATCCATCACTTGATTACTCATGACTCGAGCTGCAATAATGCAAAGTTCCATTTACAAGATTTTAATATACCATGTAAACTATGATTATGTGTCAGCTAAAATTGTTATGTTTGTAGTGTATGTGCATGTTTTAAACTTGACGTGTATCCTGGAAATGTGAGGTTAAGCAGGAGTTCTTATTGCCACTACTAGCTAGAGCCTTACTATGAAGCAAATGGGATGGAAATGTAATAAAGAAAGAATAAAACAAAAAGGCAGCACTGGGATTGTGAATGCACCTATGCATGCAAATGCTAATATTGGGGGAGGGAAGTGGGGAGCCCCAAATCAGCCAGATGAAGTTGCAGGATACTGAATGGCTACAGAATGCTGATAAGGGATGCAAAGGAATAGAAAATGTGATGGAAGAGGAAATGGAATAGAATATCCTAGAATAATAAATAGAAATCTATACTACAACATTTTGTTGCAGGCCCCAGTCATAAATTCAAATGATTGCCCAATAGTGTGGGCCTCAGGGTGCTGTGGAACAGCATCCTTCATTAGTACTGATGTCTAAGAACTATCCAACTATCTTTTCTGTAATGTTAATGAAACCCCATGGCACACAACAACCTCAAGCACAATAAACGTGCCAACTGGGAGCCAGCAAGGCGGATAATTATATGTTTCTATTAACAAAATATTGTTACTGGAACAATATTCCAGTTATTGCAATAATGATTCCCTATTCCTCAAAACAGAAAGTACAGAAAGGTAATACAAGCACTTGCCTATACAGCAATTAATTTGTTACTGAAATTTAAAAAATAAGATTTCCCTGTGCTTGAGGTCTTAAGCACTTCTTTATTTTTTTTTAATGTTTAGAATTCACATTGCTTGATGAGAAACTGCCTAGTGACTCACTCAAACTGAAATTGGCTTTTAAATATCCCTTGTGTGAAAATGCATCTGTGTATATATACAGTATATGTTCTCAACTCTGTATTAGAATGGCAGGGAATGGATAAAACAAACCATGTATCAGGAATTCATTTGTGGATAATGTTTTGAAAATGTTCCAAAATATACAGGAAGAACCCACTGCTAACCTATTTAGCAGCTGTTCAGAGTGGAGAAGCCAGGGTTCAGCTGTCGCATATTGGATTACATTCACACAATACATACTTCACTCACTTACACATGTTCTTTATAATTATTGCCTTAGATATGCTATTATCCATTAGAAATCAGTCTGACCTGACTGCAAGATTTCTTGCAAGATTAAAGTCACTATATGGTGTCTTGCAGCACCACTTTTTAATTGACAGCTTTTAAATGTAAACTGTAGCCAAACATCACTAAGTTCTAAATGCACATTATCTTTACCTGGAAACTGAAATGCCAGTTCAGAGGCCAGAATAGTGTTCTTAAAGAATAACAATCTTACATAAAATTAGTTCAATCTTAGTTTCTTTTTAATCTTTTCTAATGCTTGTTTTGGGTAAATGATTCTATGCTATTGAAAGACAACAGCTGTACTCTCTGGCTAATAGAACTCGTTCCCCAATGGCGTTCTGCCCAGTTGTGGTACTTTGCTTTATTTGATTTCTCTTGAGAGTATACAAACTCATAGGGCATTCATACTGGCAAGGCTTAATAAAGCATCCCGAATGCATTTCAGATTCCAAGTATAAAGCATTCCTATGGCTCTCAGTTTGCATTTTGGGAGCCGTAGATGCTACAGATGCCCTACTCCATGACAGTAGATACAGCTCAACCATAAAACAGGAAATTTAATCATGGCTTTCCCCTACGACACACAGCTACTGCAGAAAGCTCTTTGGTAGCTCCTCTTCTGAGGTTGTTGCTGTAATCTTACAGAAGAACAGGGAAAGTAGAAAGGGTGTGCCAGTGGTTGGAGAAAGGAGAGGAAATGGGTCAGCCAGATCTACAAACCGCTCTGTTCCCCCCCCCCAGCACCCCAAAAGGTAGAAGAGCTATATGTATCTCTGAGTCTCTACAGTTCAAAATGTATTTAGGGAGGGAAAAGAGGCTAAGCCTGCCAGACAAGGCTTTGGAGAGAGATTGTGCTCCAAGATTGGAATCTTCCATCCACCAAGCACTGATTTGAGATGCTGTATAATCTATCTTTTGACTAAGTTTACAGGGTATTCAGATGAAAGATTGATAATACATTGTCAGCTAAGAGTCTTTGTTGTTTTTAATAAAATGTTTAAGTCCTATTGAGTTCAATGGGACTTACTGCAATGAACATATGTTTGTAGGCTTAAACATAATTTTACCTTTTCTACTGAAACTACTGAAACTTGGTATACAGTTAACTTTCTCAGGGCCGTGCCCATATGAAGTAGCCCTAAGGCCCTTCCTGATTCCCAAACCCTGGAAAAACTACATCGATACAAAGCACCATGCTTGAAGTGCATACACATATTTTCAACTTGACATGTATTCTGGAAGTGTGAAGTTAAGCAGGGAGTCTTGCTGGCACTACTCGCTGGACCCTTACAATGGAGCAAATGTAACTAAAGTAGCCCTTTAGGAATTGGGTGCTCATATATCATAATGAAGAGGTCTTGCAGTCTGAATCCTTCTTAATCAAGACTACATGAAGAACAGTAGCCGTCAGTCTTTATCTCAGAAATTAGCTTTATCTCATCCTTGCAATAGAATGTAGAAAATATCACCAATCCACTGTCTCTTTTCATCATACCGCAACGGAGAGATAGTTTGGTCCAGTGTTGGCCCAATCTATGAAAATTAAAGGTATGTCCCACCTCTGCCGCAATTCTCTGGCTGTAATTTGTATTCCATTCCCTCTTACAAAGCCTTACCAGAACCAAAATATATTGAATAAACTTGCATTCCCTTAAATGACTGACTAATTTACTCACAGTATTTACCTACTTATGAGCAGTGTGAGTGAGAGGGGAGCAGAATGTGGAGGCTGGAATTTTCAGGAGCTTTCAGCCCATCCAGCCTGACCTGAGTTCTGCATGCAGAGCAGTTTGGTCACCTGTATAATTTAGTGAAGGAGGGATTTTTTTTTTACCCCACTCCAAGGGCAGATGTGTAATAAAATGCTAACCTGCTTGGCTGTCTTCACCCTCTTGAATTCTTTAAAAAAGGTAATGTGCCCACACCCTATTCTCCTATGCAGCCATAACAGTAAAAATGTTGATGACTTCAAATCCAGAATTGATTGCAAACACATCATTTCATGCTGAAGCTGAAAATGGTTTCAGGAAGGAAGGAAGGAAAGAAAACTGAGAGGGTGGCGGGGAGGGAAGGAAATGGTAGTGGAAGGTGAGGATGGACCAGAAATTTGAAACAAGATAGCAATATGCTACAAACACTGAAGAAGTTCGGCTGAACTTTACTGCCAGAGACTGACTGTCTAATTAATTAAACCATTCAGCTATCCAGTAAAATACATCTACAGTTCTGTGGTCTGCATAACCCACCTAGAATCCAGCTATATGTGGTCATTACAACACAGTCATTCATGACACTAAGCTTCTGCTTGATTTATTGTATTCATTAGGTTGTCAAACCAATTTCCAATTTTGTAAAGCATAACTTCTTTTCATTTCAAGAACCAGCCATAGCCATGAATTAAAGGAACAGGTGTTTTTCACAGTATTTAATCACTGCCAGAGACTGGAAGCGTATGTGAGAACAGATGGTAAGGATTTAAGCAAAAGGACAGATGCTTTCACATCAGAGAGCCTGAAGACAGAACTCTAGAATTCCTCTGGGAGACACAGTGATCACTTTGTTTATTTCATTGATGAGCCATCGCCCTGTATGATTGGCAAGAGCTGTTGTCTTTGGGACCTGGCCTTCAGATAGTCAATAAATCCGTTCCTATGTGCTTATGTCAGTTCTTTATCTACAAAGCACAAACCTTTAAGGATGGCTCTTCATGCAGCCTTTATTCACAGGATCAGCATATTATCTGCAGATTTCAATGCATTTGTTTGACAACTTATATTTCTGTGGGGCATTCCTCACTGAAGTCACACAGGGCTGCTCTGTAGTTTTTCTAAGCAGTTTTTTAATTTTTTCTAAGCAAAAATTGTTCTTATGGGTGTGATGTGGAAATACCTGGGTGGGTTAGTGAGCTCGTGAATCACCTAGGCATAGTCATTAGCCACAATAGATCAAAACTATGCTTTTCCACATTCTTTCTTCCATTGTGAGATGTGTGTTCCTGGATGGTCTCCCCACACCAATCACTGGCCAGACCCAGACCAGCTTAGCTTCAGCATGGTGGCCTCAAATGCCTTCAGGCTATACTGTGAGGCCAGATTTTGTGCAGCATTTAGATTTGTCCTCCAGGTTCTGAGACTGTTCATCTCTCTTCTCTCCCAATTGTATGAATGAGCCCAGTCTTCCCCTTGCCCCTATATCAGGGGTGTGAATCCTCTTTTAAGTGATTTGCAGAAAAGCCAACCTCCCCACCACCACCACAGCACTATTTTGATCAAACTCTTGAGTTTTTCTGAAAAGCTAAAACTCTTTTCTAAAATACCGATCAACCATAGTCATATGAGGCAGATCTTTGTTTTTCTGTGCAACTCATTAAAATGGAATAAGCGATAAAAGGATTAAAAATGACTGAAAGCTAAAAGGAGAAAAAATACCAAACATTTTTGGTTATACTTGATGAAGGATACACCAGCAAAATGTTGAGCAATAACCTTGAGATATACCAGGGGAGTAAACAACACAAAAATACAGGTTTGGCTGCATGTAACTCTTCTACCAAGCTGGTTGATGACTAATGTTAAGAGGGCACTGTGTCTGATGTCATTAGACACGTTTGTTAGACTGCATAATAATAATAATAATAATAATAATAATAATAATAATAATAATAGGACATTATAGTATTTCCATTACACCAAAACCTTTAATTTCTGTAATTAAAACTGGAGCCATACAGACTTAACTCTCACACTTCATCACTTACATGTTCTCTCTCTCTCTTTCATTCTTTTGTAATCTCTAAAGTCAGTTCCCAGGGCTGGACTGGGACTCAGGAGATTTAGGTTCTAGTCCCTGCCCAGCCATGGAGCCAACTGGGTGACTTTGAGCCAGTCAGACTCTCAGCCTAACCTACCTCACAGGGTTGTTGTTGTGGGGATAAGATGGCAACACGAAGACTCCTGTGAGCACCTTGGGTTCCCTGCAGGAGAAAGAAAGTTCAGGATATAAATGCAGCATATAACATCAACAACAATATATCCTTGCTTCCTACATCTTGCACTCTACCATTGCCTGACCAATTGGGCAAAGGTATGGGACCTCAGATGTCTGGAAAATAGAAGTGCTTCTGAGAATCCCGTCAGATTTAGTGCAAACTAACTGTGGGGATCCTGAGTGACTTCACTACCCAAATAATGCAGGGAGAGAAAATCAATGCAGGACAGTGCCGACCACTCCATGGTGATGGATACATCCAGTGTGGTGGATTAGTTTTTCCAAGGCTTCTCAAACTGAAGGATTGCAGGAGGAGAACCATAAGGCCATAAGACACCTGAAAATAATGCACTGCAACTCTCTACAGATTAAGAGACGAGCATGTATTGTTTAGGATATGATGCTTACATCAGTCCTGCAAGGTAGGTCAGTATTATGATCCTCATCGTAGACTGGAGGTGAGAGAAGATGTTGATGCTGAGAGATGCTGCCTTTAAGTTATAGCAAAGTTGAGATTCAAATGGGCCACTATGCTATACCAGCTCGTATTAGCCAACTGGTAGAATCTAGTAACTATGACAACCACTGAGAGAGGAAAATCAATCCTATAGGAAATGTAAAAAAAATTAGTAATCATCCATAAATCAAATACTGCAAATGAGCAATCAAGTGCTGCACTCTATAAGGAAAAAGGAAGAATTCCTAAGGAAAACAAAAACCAAGCATTTTGGTATATGACAGAGAATATTCTTCCTACTTCCTGCATTCACTCCTCATTCCACATAGTCCAAAACCAAACACTGAATCATGTGTTCTGGATTAATAATCAGCACGTGTGGCTCTGTCATTGTCACAGTCTGCACGATGTTTTCTTTTAAACATTCCTTTTGTAATTCTACACTTCGTGTCCCAGTTTTGCTCTGAAGAATCATCAGTTTAGTAGCTTCAAGGAAATGATGTCACTGAAAGGCAGGCTATATAACAAACATTTATGGTAACTTACCGGAATAATTTGCATATACATGCTTTCTAGGATTCTTCCAAATAGCTCCGATGCAGACAAAAAGGCCCTGTTTTCTTTCATAGCTCCAGCATCCTCTGATCTATTTATCTGTAGAGCCATTGGATTCAAGCAGTCATTATCCTTCAAGACATCTTCACTCTGCATGAATCTCGTTCTTCCTGTGGTCCCCCCTCCCCTTCGTCTTCCCTACTCTATTTGGCAACAGGCTATTCATGATTTAAAGCAACGCTGCTCAACCAGGCATGTGACAAGGAGGCCAGTTGGACAGATGCTCAAGAGACCAGAGCCTTTGATGGGTTGGCAGTCACTAAACCATTTAACATGGGGAAGCTGCACTGTTCTTATCTGCCAGCAGCCCCAGAATTTAGCCTGAGCAAAGGCAAACTCAGGCAGCCACTGACCCAGAACGATGTGGATAAAAAAGCCAACATGGAAGAAAATGACTGACACATTGAAAACTACCTCTCACATGCTCAGCAGCCCCCAAGAGGAATTTTGGGGACGCTTCAGACTCTTCCCTATATCTTCTGCTTGAAAGGGAACAATAAGCAAACATAAATCCTGACAGCCAAAGTGGCAGAGACAAGAAACCTTCCTGAAAAAAATATTGCACGAAGTCTGTGGAGCCCTTCCCAGCCAACTCTGCCATGAGGCACAGGGGAGCTGGTCGCCTCCGGCCCTGATTTTAAGTGCCATTAAACGCAGCAGGCAGGAGTCTTATGCAGGTATTCCACTGGCTCACACAAAGGCTACAGGTGGGGGGAGAACATGAACGTCCATGGGAGAGTCACCTCCAACAGCCCCTGTTCCCTTAGTCCTTGCCTTTTGCAGAGGGAGCTTAGATTACCAACACCTTTCACTTCAAAATTAGTAGTACAAGATGAGTGGTTCTAACTGACAGAAGAATTAATTGGAACAGATTAAAATTCCATTCATTATTTTATTAATGTTTCAAGATGATAAAGAAAAGGCCTTTCCTTTGGAATAACCACCAGAAGCTTATTGGACATCTGATATAGACTAAAAAGCCCAAGCTGAGCCTGGGGCTCTGACTACTCTCAGTTTTCTACAACAAGCTTTTCCTTACCTTTAGGAGAGGTTTTCTTATGATGAGTCGGACAAGTTAGCAATTTGTGCCACAACTGCAATTTCCTAATCTACAGATGAAATGACCCAAACTCGAATCTGAACCACTTGTAATTTGAGTAAGGCAGAAAAAGTCAAAAGACATGTTCAACAATTGATATTACTTCACAATATGGAAGAACTTCCACACTGAACCTAAATAGTAAACTGACATTACAAAAGCTACTTCCAAAGAATTGACTATATAATGAACATTTCCATAATTTAGACGGCATCTCATAGCTGGCTTAAATTCAAGTGAGAACAAGTCCTGGAGATGTTATGCACTGGGGAAAGGATGGGGTGGGGGTCTTGCTCTTAGAGATGAAATTTTGGCAGGAGGAATTAGAAGTCATCCAATATATTAGTAGACAGAATATCCCTCTAACCCTTAAGGCTGCATTTCTTGGATGATTGAGAGAGAACATTTGGAACAAGTTCAAGAACTACTTGCCAGCTTACTCACAGCCATTAGACAAACTAATCCTTTGTTATGGAAATCTCCAAGACCACCTTTAATTTTTAACTGGTAGCAATTCTGACTTGTAGCTCATAGTAAAGAAAGCCACTCACTAAGCAACTGAATTGAAAAATGGTGTTTATTCATACATCATTGGAATATATAGTACCACAAAACATATGCAGCCATATGCACAGTACTGAGTTAAGTAACTTCTTCTTGATATATGTGAAGAGACTAATTGCATATTGCAGGTCATACAGTGCAATCCTACACGCGCTGACCACCATGTGCAGATGAGTATATAGTATAGTATAATCAATACAGTTGTATCATCCACATGGCTTGGACACTGCTGATGAAGCAAATGTCATATCAAAAATGATTTGCTCCTGAGATTTGTGGGGGCTTCTCGAGCAGATCTGGGGGCATGTGGGAGACTGCAAGGAGGAGAAGAAGGGAAAGTTCTACCCAAGGAACAGAAGTCCATTCACCTAACACTGGATTCGGCCCAATATGTTTATATCTTGAATGTTAAAAAATGTTATTTAAATATTTTCCTTACATGTAAGTATTTTAGAAATAGCCTTATTAAAGTATAATTCCTAACCCCAAATCAATAAAATATTTTGATCATTGCATTTTGCCCAAATGCTGCATACTTTTCCTCCGTAACTCCTTTGCTTCCATTTAATTATTCTCAATAGATACAAAATCCTTCTTCCTAGACTTCATAGAAGCAAGTCTGTTCTGTCATTAGTTTGTTCAAACGCTTTTAAAAAACAAAAGCCAGAAACAAACATCTAAGCTAATACTGCAGAGTAAGGAAAATACTCTGGATACAAAATCCATCAAAATGCTTTCTGTAATGTATCATCCCCTGGGAATCCAAAAATTACAGTTGGATCTTCCCATGGCAACTTAAATTAGAATTAACAGCAAAAGTAGCACTGTGGAAGTGCAGCCACTTCACTGACAACATATTAATACATCCACAATATGCAAATCTAATTAAAAACCCTTGTTTCGAGGGGAAATTATTTGGAGAACACTGATCAGGCTGACTCTTTGGCATAGATTCATAAATATATAAGGCCCTACATCCATTTGTAGGGAAGAGGAAAACGTGTTTTTTCCCCTTGGCATTACCAGCTGAACATGCCAAAATGCACCTGCTGGTGGTACAGCAGCCCTCAATGCCAGCTACGATTTGTGCCAACCCAGTAGCGCAACCTTCCCCGATGTGGTGGCCTTCAGAGCCATTTGCACCGCAACTCCTGCCATCAAGCAGGCCCATTGACTGGGAATGCTGGGTCGTGCAGTCCAGATGTGCCACTAGGTTGGGGAAGGCTGATAGATCATTGGAAGCCAAATTATATGTGGTTACCCATGTGGTTTTGTCCCAGAAGATTATATTTGGTTTTGACACTTTTTCTTTGCTTTTTGTCAGAGCGCACCAAAAGGCCTATTCAAGACCAAGTCCACACGACGCCTTTTATGTTTTGTGCAGCTTCTTTTAGGGGGCCTCTTGTTGGCCTTGGGGCCCAGGTCCTGCTTCACAGCCCTTGGCATCTTCTGCAGCAAGCCATGGGTGCCCAGTGCTGCTTTTGTCCTGGCACTTGACCTCTCTCTCACAAGCCGGAGCACTTCCGTCTTCACATGTCTTCAAGAAATCCCTGAGCCAAAGACACAACCAAGCTCTTCTCCAGGCAGCAGCGCTTCTTAGCACAGTGACGATGGCTTGCATTCATTTCCAGTTGCGCCCCATGTCAGTTTAACAAGCCATGTATGTATCCCCTATATGCGGAATCCACAGGCCTGCCCAGCGACGGAGTAGGAGCCCTGTCACCGAGGTAATTACTCGCGCTAGACTTGCCGCGGCCGCAAGTGCTCTGGACTGCCAACTATGCATTTGCCAAGCAATAAACTAGATCTGCAAGAGGCTCCTGCTGAAATTCAAGACCATCTATCAACGCCGCGGCACTTCATAAGCACAAGACGGCTCTCGTTGTGTGCTGCCGTGCCACTGTTTGCCTGACGCGTCGTGTCACAGAGGACGCGCCAGTCAAGGCCTTGTGCTTGAGCGAGCACAGCCCAGCCACAGGGGTCGCCCAGCTCCGTGCCCAGCTTCCTCTCTGGGTCTGCGGCCACCCAGCCTTCCGCACAACAGGCGCTGCTCCAGTTATGACCACGCTTCTGGCTAAGGGTGCCAGATGCTGAGCGACACACAGGCAGGCAAGGGTATCCCTGAGCATGCCACAACCAGGCCTGAGCACCCTCCTGCACCTTTCACCTCAGTATCCTTCCTTCATGTTATTACACTGACTTTACCACCGGGCTTTTTCCCCCTCTGGCGAGGCACCCAAGAAAGCCCCCCTCCCCTCGCTGCATCCTCACAGCAGCAGCCCTGCAAGGCAGGTGAGGCTGCGAGTGCACCAGCGACCTTCACGGCTGAGTGGGGACTAGAGCCTGGAGCCTCCAGGTCCTCAGTCCAGCACTTATACCACTGCATGAGACTGGCCCTCAAAACTGCGCTGCCACGTACCTTGCAGCGTCCGTAACCCACCTCGAGGAAAACCGGCTCCAGCCTTCTCGGAGGCTTCCCCCTAGACTGCAGTCTGGGGCTGGAGGAGGAGAAAAAGAGGAAGATGACGACTGCACAAGGGGGGGGGGGGTTATGTTCTGGGCAGTGGCTGCACTCACAGCCTTGCCTCTACTCACGAGCAGGAGCAAGGACGGGGGTGGGCTGGGGTCCTGCGCAATGCCTCCGGGAGCTTGGCTGCTCATCCAGCGCCAGCAGACATGACATCAGCTGGATCCTGCACCCCAGGGGGCTAATTTTCCTTGGCTCCGAGCCCACAATCCCCGAATACCTTGCCTCGGGAACACAGCCCGGCAAGCGGCTCTGGCACATCCCAAAGCTGGCTAACAGGTTTGGATTAATGTTGGGCCAAAGCCAGCCAATTAATACGTATCGCGGCAACCACCGTTTTTGGCTCACAGCTGCCCTCATGAACTCCAGGCCGAACTAGATGGCCCGGGAGGCCCCTTCTGACTCGCTCTGTTTCTATGTGTCTATGAACTGTTTCTAGCAGGGCACTTCATTTAATGTAGTTGAGCTTGCCCCAAGACCTTCTCCAGAAAAGCAAAAATGCTGGCAAAAGTGTGGAGTTTAGAGCTTTGGATTTACGTTTGCTCCAGGCAGAGCCTGGTTCGCATCAGTCTGCAGTTTCAGCAGCGTTAAGAATATTTAATATCAGCTGCCTGGACTGCAATTGAACAAGCAGCTGTATATAATCCTGAAAACATAATTCTTCATAGGATCCAGGTAGCCCTGTTTCCCTTTGCAGGAAAAAGCACCAGAGTGGGCCCTTACTGCTCCACAGAAAGCAGTGGTCAGCGGATGCTGGGAGCGGCAACGGGCCCTTGGAAGAGGGAGGCAGGGCGTGTCGCCAAGCCAGCCTGCTGCAAAGATGCTGTCCCCACCTCCCTGTCGCAGGAAGATGAATTTGGCCACCGGGTCAGCTTCTGTACCTGCGGAGGGAGGGGAACACTTCCGGCAGCAGAATATCATGAGCCAACTCCCTAAAGCACTTGGGAGAGATCAGCAAGAAAGGGGCGAAGAAACAAAAGACAGTTTACTTCCTGGGCCAAATAGCAGAAAATGGCAGATCCAGATTTAGAACTTGGTGTGTGTGTGTGGGGGGGGGAGGTAAAGGGTTAACAGCCCCTCCTCACACACCCCATGGCTTGCATCAGGTCTGTTTTGCTGCCTGTTTTGAATTGCCAGCGACGTGGTCAGTGCTCCTCACTGCACCACATCAGTCACGCTGGTGGCCTTTGTCCTGCCTTTGGGGAATTCCCTGGGAAGGCTGCTTGGAGGGCCTCCCGCTCCCCCCAGCCCTGCCCAAGGATCTTCAGCTGCTACCCGTAGCTGCTGGAAGTGCTGTTTCTTGTCTGGGAACTGACTGGGAATGCCCAGTGCTCTGCTTTCTGTTCCAATAAAATTCAGGAGCAACTAGTGCTTGACTGCCAGTTATGGTCTTGGTGAAGCTGAATGAATCATGGCAAGATGAACATTTTGATTGTGCACAGTAGGATGACTCTGTCTGTCTGTCTGTCTGTCTGTCTGTCTGTCTGTCTCCTTCCTTCCTTCCTTCCTTCCTTCCTTCCTTCCTTCCTTCTTGATGAAAGGTGTGCTCCATTTCCTTTCATATATGTTTTGAGGCTGTCTTGATTTTAGTCCTGTCCTTTCAGGACACCTTCAGGTCCTTCTTAGATATCTAGAAGGGATGGAGAAAGTGGGTGCTATTTCAGCCTGCAGCCACAGAGAGACCATTTCTACTTTCCTAAACAGCTGCAGCTGTGTTAAAACTCAGTCTCTCTCTCTCTCTCTCCCCCCCCCCTTCTGCTCCATTCAGGACACTTCCTACATCTCTCACCTCCTCTAGTTTGACCCTACAAATGTACCCTTTCTTGATGGAGGCAGTGCTGCCAGTTCCAGCCCCTTCTTGCTGGATCTTATAGAATCACAGAACAGTAGAGCCGCTAGGACCCAAAGTGGCCCTTGGGTCCACCCCGCTGCTGTTGCAGGACACCAGGTCACACCATCCCATTCAGGTGGCCGCCCAGTTTCTTTTTGAGTGTCTCCAGTGTGGGAGAGCCCCCCACCTCTCCAGGCAGCTGGTCCCACTGCCGTATTGCTCCGGCAGTGAGGAAGCCTTTCCTGATGTCTGTCCTGAATCTGGGTTGTCGCAACTTGACTTGATTATTTCCATGTCCTACACTCTGGCATCAGCGAGGAGAGACCTTGACCTTCCTCTTTGTGGCAGCCATTGAGGGACTTACAGAGGGATATCATGTCCCCCCTCAGCCTTCTCTTCTCAAGGCTGAACATGCCCAGTCTCTCCCAGTCTCTCCTCACAGGGCAGTGTCGCCAATCCCTGGATCACTTTTTGCCTTCCTCTGGACCCTTTTTAATTTCTCTGCATCTTTCTTAAATCTTGGTGTCTCATGTAACACGCACACAGCTCAGCAATAAAGCACCTGCGTATTACAAGGGAAATCGCATTAACTTCCCAGTGACATGCTGTGGTTTGAATGCTGGGGAAATGATTCTCCCTGTGACTAAAGTGCTCACTTGAGGAAAGCCCGGTGGATTCTGCATCACACACAAGTAATGATTGTGCAGAAAAGGAAAAAGGAAACAGCAACATCCTTTAAATAGCAAAGGGAAGCTGTGTCCAACCCAACAGTAGGACGTGCTTTAGCTCCCTCCAGTGGAAAGAGGAAAAACAAATCAGACGGCACACTTTTTGCATGCAAGAAAAATCAGCCAGCTGTCTTCTGAACACGGCAGAGGCTGACATGAAATGCTGCTCTTCCTTTGAGGCAGACCCCTGCAGGGATAGAATCACAGAAGAGTAGAGTTGGAAGGGGCCAAGAAAGGCCAGCGGGTTCAACCCACTGCAGTTGTGGGTCCGCCAAGTGGCACCACCCCCTCAGCTGGCGATCCAGTTGCATCTTGAATGCCTCCAGTGTGGGAGAGCCTGCCACCTTCCTAGGTCATGGGTTCCAGTGTCATACTGCTCTGATAGTGAGGATTTTTTCCCCTGATACCTAGCCAGAATCTGGCTTCCTGTAACCAAAGTCCGTTATTCCATGTCCTGCGCTCTGGGATGATCAAGAAGAGATCTGCAGACCATGTGGCGGAGAATCTCCAACTCCGAAGCTCTAAGAGAAACATTTAAAAACAATCAAGTGGTGGCCAGTGTCGTCGTTTTGACAGCGGTGCGGAGAAAAGTGTGTGGAGATCTTTTTGCCTGTGCCGTGGAGGGGAGAAGTGGACCAGCGGAGGGCGGGGGGCGGCTGGATTTTCCAGTAGCCTCCCCACATTAGCTGTCCCAGGGTTTCTGCTGCCACTCATGTGTAACTGCAATCGCTCACATGGGCAGAAGTTTGTTTTTTTCACAAGTACTTGTGAAAATCAAATTAAGAAAGTGAAATCTAACAAATACACATGAAAGGGAAGCAGACTGGCCACTCCTTGGTGCCATCTTGGCAGACGTCTTCACCAGTTTCCTGGATTGCTCCATCACTGCTCCGTCGTCCAAGCCTTGCCTTGCCTTGCCTTGCCGAGGCCACGAGAAACACGACCCTGCACACCTTTTTACTGCATTCAGATCCCGACCGGCTGCCTCTTGCCAAGAACACAAAGGGGCTCGCCTGAGTCGCCCAGGTGGCTTCTTGCCAGGTTGGGACCAGCACCCAAACCTTGCAGGCCCCTCGCCTCACCCTGGCTTTCCTGCCGCCAGGTGCTGCCTGGTGTTAGCAGCAGGTGCACTTCTCCGCTGCCAAAGCTGCCTTCCAGAGCGCCAGGGACCCTGCCCAGGCCTTCCATCCTTTCAAGTCTAGTAGAAACATGCTGCTGACTTTGGGCCACGCTTCCCCAGCACAGAGCCCCCGGATGTTCTGGATTATAGCTCTCAGTACCTCCAAACACGGTCATTCTGGCTGTGGCTGATGGGCAGGCTAGGAGGACACAGCTGGAGGGACAGGTGGGGGAAGGCTCGTCTGCATGCAAACAAGCCTCAGGCATCCCCTGCTGCATCCGCCAACATGGCAGATCAAAGTGATGCCTGCTCCTGAGGAAATCGTGCCTGCCTTCCCCAGGGGCTCCAGGCGCAGCCCGGCTATCTGATTTGCTTTTGAATGGGGCGGATGCAGCCTGAGTTCCTCGCTTTGTGTTTACTGTTGTCTCCCCTGCCTCAGAGCTGCTGTGCACCAAGTGCGGATCGGATCTGGGGCCTGGCGGATGCAGGCGAGCAGCAAGGAACTTTGAATACGCTCCTTGTTCAAAGCTACAGATGTTTTCCCTGGGGCAGCAGAGCCCCCAGCCATGGAAATGTTCGGGTTATTCCCTTTCTGCTCTCTACAGTTTGCAGATGCAAATTGGAGGCCTGCTGGCAGTGTTTGGCTTCTGCTTTCCTTGTGACATCCCTTGATTATTTTCCACTTTTGGTGGGGAAAAAAGTTTAAGCAACCCTTTCTGCGGGTGGCAGGTTAGAAGCGGAGCCAATTTTCCATAGTACGTGCACAGCGCTTCTTTCTTTTTAAGGGACACCCTCTTCCTTTTTGGCCTAGCCAACCAGAACTCAGGCATTCATTTTAACTTGTGGTTCTTTTATTTATTTACTGGTCTGTGGTGTGTACCGGCTTTCCCAATTGCAGGAAATGGCAAAGATATAGGGTTCCCGTACAATCTTAAAAAATTAACCAGATGCACCAGAGGACAACTGGGTAGACTAAATTGAAAACGAAATGAGAAAATGTATATTTTAAGAGCATGCCCCAAAGTGGTGACCCTGTTAGTCTGTTCCAGTGAAAAACAATGAAGAGTTTTGGGCCACCTTAAAGACTAGCACCGTTATTTTCATTTAAGCCCTTATGGAAACAGCCCCTTTTATCAGGTGGAACAGCACCGGCAAAAGCTCATGCTGAAATAAATTCACCCTGCAGGGGACGCAAAACCATTTGCTGCTCTGAAGGGTGCATCGCGTGCCTCCTTTACACCTCTAAGGGCCCAGCCCTGCGGCCCGAAACGTGTTCTGAAGTGGGGCTGCGGCTGGGCATGGCGCTCTGCCCCGGGCACCCGCGTGGTTCTCTCCATGCCAGTTACAGCTCCAAAGTCGCAAGTGCAACTTTGGGCCTGGTGTGTTGCTGTGGGTGGGGGTGGGGAGCCATGCACACGAAGCAAAGGCATAGCAGGCTTAACTCATGCTTCCTCCTTTGCAATGAATGTACTTTTGAACAAACTTCCACAAGGAAAGCGGCTGATTGGCAGCTAAAGAAATAGGCTGGATGCAGCCTAGAACATGCTCCAAACCCCACACGTGTCTAGCAGACCTAATTCTGCACCGCAAGTCAGTAGGTGCTCTCGGTACTCCATGCTGAGATGCTACGCAAGATCCGCTCATTGGAAGCATGGTGTCTGGAAGTATCCATCAGCAAGAGCTGAAAGCTTCTGGGAGAAAGAGTGCTACTCACTTAGAGAGCAAGGAAATGTCAGTGCTGTTTGCTTAGTAGCATTATAAATATTTGTGGCGTGGGTGGAAATGTAAACATAAATTGGGTACTTTCTATCCTATGTGGTGGACTTGCGATAATGCGAAAAAGTATTGGATTAAAATACATAAATGGCTTGAGGAAATGTTACAAAAATCCTTAGCTTTTAAACCTGAAGTCTTATTAGGCACTATACCTGTTGATATTAGTAAACAAGAAATGTATTTGATTTTACATGTAACTACTGCGGCGAGGATTGCATTTGCTCAATATTGGAAAAGTGAAGAACCACCCACTGACGAATTGATCCTAAAAAAGATCTTGGACTGTGCAGAAATGGATAGATTGACTTTGTCATTGAAAGAAAAAGAAGATATTGATTTCTATCAAACTTGGGGCTCTTTTTATTATTGGCTAGAGAAACAGGACTTAGTATAGATCTAAATCTGTTTTTAAGTTATCATAAATGGAAAAAAAAGTGGGGGCTGACCCAGCAGGTCCGATGTTTCTGATGCTTGATGTTGTTTTTAGTTTTTCTTTGTTTTAGGGTCATAATTTTGAATAAAACTTATTATAAAAAAAATAAATATTTGTGGCGTGGGAAGTGAACTCACCAAAGAGTGCGGATTCCTGGAGTGCAGAAAGCAGGGGTCTAAGAGCACCCCGACAAGTGCAAGGCTTCCTTGGGCCAGGCAATCCGTGCCTGTGACGAACCTTCTGACCTCAACTGCAGAAGCCACCGCAAAAATGAGACCAGACAGAGGAACTCCAGGTGGCGGAAAAGTGACAACTGGTTATGTGTTTTCATTTTCTTATTATCTCATGCAGTGCATCTATTCCTTACTACCCTCAGGAAGGAGTTCTAAAAGACGTCGGGCCTATGAATATATCTTGAGTATCTGGAATTACTCCATCTTTTTTTTTCCAATATCCAGTAGGAAACCCCAAATGATAAACATTTTGGTTACAATTTTTAAAGTGTACCACATTTTAAAAGTATCCTACAGGGCTCTTTAAACGGTGCACAGGGAAGGGGAAGCGGAAGGAAGAGACAAGCCAGCAAAGGCAGGCCCCAGTCCTTAAAGTGGCTTGGGCAAGCACGGCAGGGAGGGCAGTAATTCAGGGAGGGGAGGAGCTGCCCCCCCCGCCAGCTTCCCTGTGTCCCCGTGTGCCAGCCTGTCCCGTGGCTGCAGCCTGGAGGAAGGGCTGCTCAATGCACAGAGAAGGCACCTGGTGTGGGGTGCAATCCGCCTCACGCTTGCCCAGGAGAAAGCCCCCCCTGCTCTCAAGGAGGTCTCAGGGCGTTTGGAGCGTGGCCCTGGCCTGGAACTTGCCCCTGCAATCGACTTTTCCATTCTGTGAAAGGACGTGACAGCAGGATGCATGAAATCAAAACGGGACCACGCTCGGGGTCTGCTCCCTGCTGCATTTTTAAGCATCATTTTTCCTAAATGGTTTTGCTGCAGCAGGGAGAACAGAACATGGGCAAAGACGCAGGGAAAGATGGGAGAACGATGAGGGGGTGGCACATCTGTCTGGATGCCCCCGCCCTTGCTACATCCTGCGAGCATGGCAGGACAACGGCACTGTGCAAAGCTTCTTTGGAAGCCCCTCCAAAATTACAGGGTCCTGCTTCGAGAAGCTGAGCATCGGGATTTCCGTAGTAGGGCAGGAAGCGAAAGGAAGCAAGAGGAAGGCAGGGGAAGGAGAGGAAAGAGGATTAAATAACAGAGGTGTGGAGGAAAGGGCTCAAGATAAACAAGGACGGGGCAGTGTCCCAGAGCCAGATCCTGTTCGCTGCGGGTGTGGCTCCCTTAGTCAAATCGTCCTGTGTTATTTAACAAGGAGACGCCACCAGCTTGCCATGTGTCCTGCAGGCTGCAGACGAGTGCAAGGATGCATTCTGAGCTGCTGGCCGTCTTGCTGGGACTGGCAGGTACAAGCGGCGTGTTTCTTGCGAACGGCAGCCTGAGATGGGGAGGGAGCAGGGTAAAGCTCGGCTTTAAAGGGTGTGCGGAATGGATCCAGCCTGGAGAAGGCGAGCTGGCGGGTGGGGTGGGGGCATTGTGCACGCTGAGCCCCAAACACTCAAGGGCGCAGGAGAGAATTTCCCTGCAGGCAGTGCTGCTGGAGTGGCCAGAATTACGGGGTTGCTGTGGGGACGTTGCAGGGAGGAAGTCACGCGCTCCCTGCCCAGCGAGATGGCGGTCGCCATCGGAAAACATGATCACGGGGCCCTCCTCCCCACCGTGCCGGGAAGCAGGATTAAGATGGCAGCGGGAGTGGGATGGGGAAACCAGGAGAACGGACGAATGGACCTCGAGGCCAAGGTCAGGGCCTCGGGGTTGGGTCCTGCAGCAGTTTGCCATGTTTCTTCTGTCTTCTGTGCCTGCCTCCTTCATTTCCACAGGCTGTCTCTGGACTCCATGCATGCTCAGAGGCACTCTGAGGACATGAAGACAGTGGGTGTGACTCAAGTTTTGCCACACAACCAGGTTAAAAAAACCTGATAAGCTGTTTTTTAAAGAACAAATGTGTACATGCTCAGTTCACAAAATGGTAAGTGGTAGTGAAGTTCATGGGATGGATTTTTTGGATAGTTGTGATTATGGAGCAATATTATGTATCATCGGCCATGAAGTTCCCTGCGCAACTTTGGATCAGTCACTGGCACCTAGCCTAACCTACCTCACAGGGGTGCGGTGAGGATAAATTGGAGGGGGCGAGGCTTATGAGAGCTGCCTCGGGTTCCTTGAAGGAAAAAATAATCCGTCCATCTTACCTTAACAAGCCGTTCCCTGGGCAGCCAAGAGTTTCCGGCGGTTTTGCGGCTGGACTGTTCACGGGGGGTTGCAAAGGGGATGACGGAGTCATGCTTGCTCTGTTACGGCAGAATCTTTCTCCATAAATCACTCCCCGTCGGAACAGGACTCCGTGTGCTGGCTGTGTGGACGAGATGGGACACCTTCTCCAGCCAAGCCGGCTAGCGGGAGGATGTATTCTGTGGCCCGAGGGCCCCGCGGAGCCTGCTGTCCCCGCCAGTGCAGCATTCCTGCGTCGCAGGGCCGCAGTGGCCCTTCTGATGGCAGAGAGTGCACATCTGTGGCACAAGCGCCTTTGGCTGGTGCTCTGGGGCCAGGCTTGCTGGCGGCTGCAGGAGAATCAAGGCTTGCCGGGCGTGTGGCGGGCAGGAGACCTGGAGGCCAGAATGGCAGGGCTGGGGGCAGAGGCCGGATCTGGTGCACAGAGCCGTCCTCACAACACGCCTGCTGCTGTGGCGAAGCTGCGCAGGAGCAGGATGCTTTTCCTGTGGCCCCCAGCTGGCCTGCAGGTTGGCCCAGCCCTAATCCTGCAAGCACCTACAGGGCCAGCACCACCTTGCAAATACTTGCAAGGGAAAGCCGGCTGCCTTCTCTATCGGGCCACCAGGGGAGCTGCACTGCTGGGTGGATCCTGGCACATTGAATCACGGGGCACCCTATGCATGTGTGCCAGAAATGCGCTGTATTTTAATCAGCTGCTCTGGGTGATTCTTGGGATCTGGCAGCATGAGATAAAATGGTGGCACTGGAAGTAAATTAGTTAACTTGACGGACAGTCAACTGGTCAGCTGCAACAGTTGTCTTTCAGTTGCGTTCTCATTAGTGCTTTCCTAGCTTTGCACAGATCTCTGAGTGCATGGACTCTTGGGTTTCCAGCCTTTAAGTTGTTGATTCCTCATTTTGTTGTAAAACAGAAGATGATGCAAAAGAGGAAAAGGAAGGGACACGATGCCCAGGTTTTAGTCCAAATAGCTAAATTTGCAGCCCCGTCAGGGCAAGGGGATTCAGAAGATTTCAAGGCATGTACAGGCTGCGAGCGATGAAGGCTTCATTGTCAGCTGTGTATCCGGCATACGTGCAACAGCAGGTTCCTTGCTGCATTTGTATTCCAAGCTCTTCCAGGCACGACTACTTCCAAAGAACGCCATTTCCAAGTCTTGCTCATTTATTTTGATGTATGAAGTTATTAAATATGTTCTGCCAGTTTTAAAATAATGTTAAATCAATTTGCACTGCAAGAACCTGGAGTAGAAAGTTCAGAGGAGGTACGGTCATTGTCTTCAGTGCTGTATCTCCACCCAACCTGGACAGGAGCAGCTGATTCCACGTGCCTGTCCTTGCCATTTCTCTGTCTTCATTCTTAGTTTGCTTTGATTTCCTCTGGCAGCCGGAGAGAGAGGTTTATAGAGTTGCTCTGGTTGCGGTTTTCTTCTCCTCCCTTCTCTCCCTCTCGGTGTAGGTAGAGCAGTGAGCATATTCTGTGCTTTGCTATAGGGGCTCGCAGTCCCATTTCGTGACTGTCAACATGAAGGTGAATCGCTAGCGGTAACAGACGGCAGCACTGCGCAATGCCTAGGGTTTGATTGCGCAGATCTAAATGTCCCCTGCCTTCCAGGACAAATCAGGATTGGTGCTTTCCTCCACTCAGAAATGGAGTGGGTGCGCCCTGCATCCCTGGGTTCCAGATTAAGCTCCGTTGCAGTCTCACTACCCAACATATGAAGAGAGAGAGCAGATCTGCTTGTCCCGCTCCAATCCTGCTCCCAACCCTCAGAGAATTCGAATGATGGAAGGTGTATGATTTATTACTCAGTTGTGAACCTCAGGACTGTGGACAGCCAGCCATTCTTCACGTTATTCTTGTTTAAACTGATGAAGCTCTTTGGTCCATGATTCCAGACCACCCTTGGAGGTTTGGGCCAACTTGGGTGCCATTCCAGGTCTGCCTTCTTGCAGATCCTGGTGGATTTGCAGAATCCGAAGTTCTTGGATCAAAATGAGGCATTAGCTATTTCCCTTTGTCTCGAATGAGGCTCTGGATCATTGCCTGACTCACCCTGATCCAGAAAGTTCTTCTTGCTGATCTGGGGCGTTTACATTCACTTTTTTAGCCACATGACTTGGAGCAGACCGTCTGAACAGCCCATTCCACATGATGGCTGGCGACACATCACAGCAACCTACACAGTGCACCGCACCTTGTGGTCCCGCTTACAGTACCTCCTTCAATGTTTTTCTGGGCTAGGCATTGGAAGCGGAGCCAGTTTCGGATTTGACAGTTTCTTTGGAGACGCTGGAAATGGAACTGGTTTTGGCAATGGCTTCTTTTTTGGACCTCCTGTGAATCCTGCCGGAAGCACTTCCCAGTCAGGTATTTGGAGCAGTTCTCTGCACTCAGCTGGCTTTCTCTATACACATTAGGCTCGCGAACTGGGCTGTACATCCAGTTTCGTCCCTGAGGGCCATGTTATCTGTGCTGAGAGCTGCACACACGCTGCGGGGATTCTGTTTGCTCGGAGGTGTGCAGAAATCCCCACCCTCGGCAACCCGAACGCAGATCTCTCCTTGATGTATGAAGCTGGCAGGAAATCGGGTGAGGGAAGGAAGATCGGGGCATCCCTTTGCACCCTGTTATGGGCCCTCAACTGTTGGGGTGCAGAAGAGGCATCTAGTCTGATTGAACTCCATCCTTGCATGCTGGGAGGGATGGAAAGCCATGTGTGGGGGACCCCCTATTGCTAGGAGGGCTGGTGGAGTCCACCAGCCCCATAATCCACATCGCAGCTAATCAGTAACCTTCTTACTCCTGTTCTCTTGCTGTAGATGCAAGGTACCTGGTTCTGAAGGTCGACCTGGTTTCTTCCCTGCCACCAAACAGCTCCCTGATCGAGCCACTTCTGGCCGAGGTGAGTGGCAAGGAGAGAAACTGCTATGAGGCCCCTGTACGTGGTTTTCATGCGCAAAGTTCAACCCGAGTAAATGTGTGGGCCAGGGGAAGAGGCCCTGCTTCACACCGGCCGCACTTCCAACGCTTCTGGGTGCACGCTAGCATTTCTTTCTAGATGCTTCCCAAGTACTCTCCTCGCTCCGCAGAACACTTGCCTGCCAGGTGGCCGTGCACCGGCCAGGGAATCTTGCACACGCTGCTGCAAGGTTACTTTTCACCCATGTGCCACGCATTGCCCCTGCTAGACCCATTACTTGGGGACCTGTGTGACGCAGGAGCAATGCTCTTCTGTAGCTCAGAGGCCCTAGCCTGTGGCTTTCCAACTTCCAGTTGGCCAGCCCTTTCTGGGCCATGAAAAGTGAAAAGAAAGCATCTCTTCCACAAACTGCCAAACCTGTTCTGCCATGGAAAAGAGAAAAGGATGAGGTTGGTTCTTTGTTAGAGAGCAGTTCCTTACTCCTACAGAAGTTCAGGAGAGCTGAACCAGCAGCTTCAATAGAAATTAAATTTTATATATCCCCTTGCATACCGGAATAAGTGTTGGACTTCTCCACAGTCCATCTTTCCGTAAGCGAAGGACCATCCCTACTGAGAATCACAGGAATTTTCCCCAGTCAAAGTGATTATTTTTGCACAACACTCTTAAAACAATTCCTTTGCAGATCAGAAGCCGAGGCACGTGGGTCCCCCAGACTAAGCTCTGGACCACCACCAGTCATGCGCACTCACCCCCAGGAGTCACCCACAGCCCCTGCCCCCCATCATGCCTGGCCCACTGCTTCATCCGGAGGCACATCACACCACGGATGCAGAAGTGAGCAAGAGGGGATAGAGACTATAAAAGCCCATCCAAAAGCATTCCATGCCGAGGCAGAACCAGCCGTGACTCCTCTGCAAGACGCTGGAGCATCACAAAGGGCACGATGCTTCGCTCTGGCAGAAGACATGGTGGCTCCCTGCCCAGAATACGCACATGAACGAACAAGGAGCCTGCTCGGGGGCTTCCTGAGAGCAGACACCCCCCTTCCAGGAGTGCACCCTGCATTCTGCCCTGGCGACTCAATGCTTTGGGTGCACAGCCCCCGTTCCTTGTTCAGCACGCATACATGGGCCCCCATTGTCTTTCTGGGTGCCTGCATGCGTCCTGGTGGGCGGGGGAATCTTCAACTCTACATCACAGGCTGGACCAATCAATGAGAAAAAGGTCCTGTGGAATAACGTGGTGCTGTATATGGGAAGCGCTCCAGAAAGAAACAAACCAACCATGTGCACCCTTGTCTCTCTGAAGCTTTTGTTTAAGTGCGACTCTCTGCGTGCTTTTCTTTTGCATTTGCCAGGCAAGACAGCTGCTGGAAACTGGATTTTCCACAGGCGCCTTCCAGCTGACCTGGGTTGAGTATGAAGCGAGCACAGAGTGACGTGCTTGCAGGCCACCTGGGCACCTCCGCAAGAGAGGAGAAACAGCAGCACCGACTCCTTGCGAGAAGAGCGAGCCAGAAAATGGGATGGTGTTGGGTGGAGGCAGAAAAGCAGAACGAGTGCAGTAGGGAACGACTCAGAAAAGTGCCGCGGCCAAGCCCAGGACGACTCATGCCTGAGGAACACCCCCAAAGCTCTCTTTGCAACGGTTAAAACTATCTGCATTTCAGAAGACATACAAACAGTTCGCCATCTTCACATGGTAAAAAGAAAATTCGATGTGATGGAATGCCTAAGGGCCTAATCCTGTGAATGTTTGGACAGAGAAAGTCCCACAACTTCCGTGTCACAGGGGCCACGCTGGGAGCTGCAGGCCTCTGTGCTTTCTGCCTGGCCATTCTTACAACGGTTCTTGCACCGTGTTTATACCCTACCTGTCTGCCTCTTGCAAGGAAACCAAGGTGGCTCACCTGGTCCCCTCTCCCTTTCATCCTCACAACCACCACCCAAGATACAGGTTCACAAAGGTCACTTTTCCACCCAACTGGTTATTGGGAATTCTATCCAATTCGGTACCGGACCAGCTATAACCTGAAGCTAGTGCAGAAGAGCCCTGTGACATGCGGCTCTTCTTGTTCAGTCCGTTACCTGAGGTGTGCCCAGACCTTGTGTGGGTGTGTGTGTTTTATGCCAGGGTTGCAAGCTTGCCCAGCCATTAAGATCAGGCTCAGATTCCCACACCGACTAGAGGAAGGCAGAGGGTGCGTGGAGACGGGGAACTTTTCTACACAGGGCTGTTAGTTGGCCAACTCTGGCTTCTTTTTCACTGCAGAACTGAGATCTGAGCACTAAACCATCTTCCCTATGGTTGTCCTATATAATTCGTAGGTGACACTGTGGAATAAAGCAAATCTACAAGAGGAAATTGCACGGTTTTCATTTTCACAATTAAATGCCACCTTTTCCTTGCTCTTAACAGT
The DNA here is from genome assembly GCF_004798865.1 of Varanus komodoensis. Lineage (NCBI taxonomy): Eukaryota > Metazoa > Chordata > Lepidosauria > Squamata > Varanidae > Varanus > Varanus komodoensis. The sequence continues at coordinate 7,716,194 of NW_025335854.1, forward strand.
TTTCAGAAAAATGTTGCTTAGAAACCAAAGTGAAATTGGAAAGTCACTTTGTTGTCTCGGGTAAACAACCATGAGTGCTGAATTACCGGTGCGTGATAAACGTGCTGGGTAGAAAAACTCAGGGCCCTTCTCATTTGGAATGCCAGATTTATGGAACAACCTTCCCAAAAAGGCTCACCTGGTTTGAAAAGCTTTATTTGACCAGGGCATTAAATGCCTTCAATTGTAGATTTGTTTTATTTTGAATCTTTGCTGTAAAGCTGCTCACTACGTGATTAACTGCTCTGTTTTTAGTATTAGTGACTACCAGTGGTATTTGTTCACTAGAATGAAGAAGGCCAGTGTGGCATGACGATGGGAACGCTGGACCGGGGACCCAAGAGAAAGAGAGTCAGAAGGGGCCTCCCAGGCCATCTAGTCTGACCCCTGGCTCCAGCCAGCTCCGCTCACGACATGCCCACCAAGAGATCTGGGTTCTTGTCCCCACTCAGTCATGAATCCCAGTGGGTAACTTTGGGCCAGTCAGACTCTCGGCCTTTCCTCCCTCCCTCCCTCCCTCCCTCGCAGGGCTGTTGTGAGGATAAAATGAAACTCTGTAAGTCACCCTAGGTTCTTCACAAGAAGAAAAATGGTGGGATATAAATGCAGTGCAGTAATAATAATTGGGTTTTCGCATGCTAATCTGAGACGCTTGTTCAGCAGCTAAAGAGCAGGGTGAGAAAGTCCTGAATAAAAGAAAACGTGCCCATCCATCCCATAGTCACCGCATGGCTGGTCTCAGGCACAGGGCTCACGGCGTCCACGGGCTCCCTAGGATCTGATGGGGAGAGAAAGCGAGCTGGCATCATCAGCATATATATTGCAACCCAACGCAGATCTCCGAACGATCTCATCCCATAAGGAGGCATTAAGCAGAGAGGCATCCCGAACCGTATGACACTTCCCAAGCTCCAGACCACACAGTGGACCAACAGCACCACCTTCTGACCCTCCCCATCAGACAGGGGAGAACTGCCTGAACGTGCCGCGTCTTGGGACGCCCAGTGCCCGCGAGGCACCCAGAGGGGCACGGAAGCCCCCGTCCTCCAGCGCAGGGTAGTCAAGGTGTGTCCGCCAGGAAAACGCAGAGCTAGCGGGAATGTTACCTTGGGACCGAGATATCCTGGCACCAAGGCAGAACGAAACGGAACCTCTCCTCCACATCACTTAAAGTAGAGCAGGATCTGTTCGAATGCAGACGGGACTCACGTCCTGCTCGAAATCCCGGACCATGCGTGTTTTGCACCCTACCGCTTCGAAAGGTGCCCCTTCGGCTACGTCACTCTGATCCGCACGCATTTGCCCTACGAGTGGGTGGAGGGGGATTGCTCGGGAGGTGCGATGTTTAGGCCAGAGCGAAGGGAAATGTACTGGGCGGAGGTGGTTTGGGAAGCTGGAATGTCTCAGTTCAAGCAGTTGGCGCGTTTGGGCCCAGGGCGAAGGGGAGCTGAGCTGTTAAGTTTAGAGTCGGGTTGGGGGAGTGGTCCCCAAGCTTTCTGGGCCCAGAGGCTCGTTTGGGAATTTGAGAAACTGCTGTGGGCACCACCGTGGAAGCCAGTGCGTCACTGCCTGGGTGCCTGCCAACGACTCAGGCTACCAGAAGTTTGGTTCCTACTGGGTCCCGCAAGGCCACCACCAAACTCTTGATGGCTGAGTCTGGGTTCAGCTTCCAGACTGGGGAAATACCTGAGGTTGCAGTTCAGAGCGTTCCTAGAAAAGGCACGTCCCGTCATTCACACTCCAAACGGACAGCTCAACTTTCATTACTGCAGAGAGAGGCTGAGTCCAAACTGCTTAAAGTTAAAGTTTATTTTGTAATTCTTTGTAGGAATATCAATAAAAGACCTCAAATGTATCTATATCTGTACATATACAAGAAACTGTCCAAAAATATTCACAGAACAAAAATAAATCTTCTTTAGAACAAACCCAGACAATGAAATGCAAAAGTGGATCTTGGAGACCCAAAAAGTCCAGCAGTACTGGCATAAAAACACAGGTCGTGGGGAGGGAAGGTACTATGTTAAGGGAGAAACCATGAGGAAATAAATTATTGAAAGCTAGCGTTGCAGAAACAAAGAATCCAGTCAGATAACATTCTCATTAAGGCCCTGGAGAAAGCAGATCTACTGTACGGGTAGAATTCAACATTGGTGCCACCGACACAGCCCCCCTCCCTCCCGCCCTGCCTGCCTTCTAAGGGAGACAAAAGGAATGGAGAGAATTTCTCTACACCGAGATACAAAGCGACGTGGGCGGGGGCCGGGGGGGGGGTCATCACAGCTCACAGCTTTGCACTCCGGAAGCCCAACACCTTCTGCGGCTCAGAGAGGAACCTCTTCCCCAGTTCAGCCCTGCCCCACCTGGAGGCATCGTCCGTACGGAGAGGTCTTGATCTCTCCTTCATGAGCGCCATCCATCCACCCCGCTCCAAATCAGGGGCATCGGAACATGTGGGGCAAGAGGAAGCCGGAACGGACTGCTCGGTCTTCCCCTCTCCTTCCATGTAGCCGCCCCACTAGGCAGCCTGGGCTGCCGACTCCGTGGTCAACGTGCCGATTCACACGTGTTTAAAATCTAGGGTTTGAACAAAGCATCTGATGGCTGAAAAAATAAGCTTATTGCCTACAGTGCTGTCCTTTTTTTCTTACTGTGGTTGTACAACACCACTGCAGAAGTTAAGGACTTAATTCAACCTTGAATGCATGGGGCTTTTTGTTTTTTTGGAAGAATACGGCCCCACGGGGCTAAGAACACGACCGCACTGCTGAAGGCACAAGGGGAAGGGCCCGCCACCCCGAATCCTGCCAAGACCACCCTGCTGCGATTCTGAGAGGGGTGCGTGTGCCTGCCAGTGGTGGGAAATGAAGGCATTGATCCCAGTTAACCTATTTATTAGCAAGGTTTTGTAATAGCCACAAAGAAAGGTGTGTACTAGAGAAAGCTTTTTATGCACATGATTTCGTAATAGAAATCTGGGGAAAAAATAACAATTTGCTGCTATCGCATAACTGCACTCTTCTGCCATTTATCAAACTGGCTTTCCTACAGCTAGAAGTCTGTAATTCTGTGCATGGGAAAATGCTACACTGACAAACTTTTTTAATTTACATATTGGACAAAGTTCTTGATATACAGTGAAGTCAAATAAAACACAAGACCTTCTCCCTTGCTTTTCCAGTGTTACAAATCAGGAATTAGTGATCTAAAAGGGCAAAGAATGCCAAGAAATCTGAATTATAAGAAATCGGACTGAATTTGAATGTGTATTGTTAAATCTCCATAAATGCCAAATACTTCAAGGCTCTGCAAACCAAAGATACGGGAAGAACACTGGAATAGCATTTGTAAAGCTTTAGTGTTGAGCTTAAATGTAGCGGTAAAAGAAAGCCTGCACGGACTCTTCCGGTGGCATTAAGATGCTAAGGCTGGCAGCCACGCGTGGGGCACCGGCAGAGGCTGGAAGAGTCGGGCAGATGCACTGAGGCCGGCACATCTGGCAATTAACCTGCCAGATGTTAGTGAACAGGGTGCAGATGATTTGGGAGAGAATGGGGTGCTATTTGTAATCACACATTTTCCTCTTCGGGCCAAATCAGGGGGCTGCTGACGGAGCTGCATTTGTGGAGTCAGCTTCCAAGCAATCACCACAAAAGTGGAAATGCAGGACATGCCTGGCGGGGTCCCTCGCTCCGGCCGCTCGGCTGCCCCTTGGCTGCCGTGCAGGGGCCCCTGCCGGAACCCACGGGGGCCAAAGGCTTGCTTTGGGAGGGGCAGGGGTGCGGCTGCAGGGGAAGCATGAGCAATGGGCATCCGCTCAGCGCTTCTCTGTGCTGGCTGCCCTCCTCTACTGCTTGGCTGCCAGAGACTCGTGCGGGGAAGGATGCGGGCAGAGGCCTGGGGAGCAGGCAGGAGAGTCCTAGGCGCACTAGGCCCGGCTTACTATACTCTGGAGTGAATTCATGCACAATCATTTAAAAAACCCCGCGTATTGCAGGGCTTCCTGCTAGCGACGAATCCTTAGGAGAGGCACTCCGACTTCTGGAACTGGGGGAAGACTGCACAGAAGCGGGGGATCCACCGGACGGTCTGTGGCTGGAGGAGAGGGCCGGGGCAAAGGGAAGGGGCTGGCCGTCGGCAGGTGCCCAGGGGGCCAGGGGGCAGTTCCCCACCCCGGCCGAGCGCGCCCGTTCGCAGCTGCTTGGCAGTGACGTGGTTTTGACACTGGGCAGCGACTGTGTCCCGCACAGGATGCAAGGAAGAATGTTGTTAAGGAACACAGAGATTTAGTGAGATGTTTTCCTACCAGCTGCCAAAATTGTTATTGTAAAGAAGACTATAGTAAGAACAAGGGGAAACGCTTAGTTGGGGAGCGATGAAGAAAAGCTGATTGCTCTTACTCAGGAGTGGATGAACAAGACAAGTTCTGCACGTCTATTTCTAGAAAAAGGGCAGCCACTTGAAGCCATGTTTTGGAATGAAAACAAACCTGAAGAAAGGGTATGATCACACATACTGCTTTAATGTAGGTAATTAACAAACTAAAATAACAGAAGGGTTTTCTTCATTTTATGGGTGCAATTTACATATTATATCACTAGAAACCTTAAACTTTTCAATAAAAGTTAAAAAAAAAACCCAATAAATAAAAAGAGAAAGAGATTTCCTATGTGGGGGAGGGGGAATGTTTTGTAATGGTGGGGTGGAAGGAACTGCCCTGATACTGTGCAAACAGCCTCCGTGAATGCCTTGGGACCAGGGCTGGAGTGGGGAGCGCAGGGGCTCGCAGCGTCCCTGGAAGTAAGGAGGCCACAATCCGCGGAGGGCCTCTCTGTGCTCGACCCAGAGCTTCACAAAGCATCCCTCTTTAGAGCAGGAGGCTCCGGGGTCACTTGGGAAATGGTGATGCGAGAACAGTGACCGACACAGCGCTTTCATCCAGCCATCCCCTGCACTCGCCGACTGCGCCGTTCTACTCCTGGTGGGCCCTCTGGCCAGCGGTCAAGCGCAGGCGTGGCTTCTCCCCCAGAGCTGCCCGGTCAGCTCGCTGGCAGCATGAGGGCCCTGCATCCCATGCTGGCAGCCTGCTCCAGCTGTGGCCACACCGCCCTCGGCCACGGCCAGCCCAGCGGAAGCTGCTGCCACGCTCCTGCCCCCGGAGAGGCAGCGTGGAAATGCCGAGGTGCCAGCTTTGGGAAGGAGTTCCTGACTCTCCCTTGCAGCTTGGAGGGACTCTCAGGCCAGCCTGTATCTGTGCGGGGGGGGGGGGGGGGCCGGCCAGCCGGCTGGGGAGGTGCCACACTGGTCCGTGGTCCCGGCATCCCTGTTCTTGGACTTCCCTGAGGCTTCCGGCTCCAAAGCAGGTGGCCCCGGGAAACACCGAGGGAGTCTGGGGACCTGGCATGGAGCAGGGGGAGAGGAAAGAGAAGCTGGCCGCCTGGTTGGTGCGAGGAGTTGCTGTTAGCAGCTGCTGTTTTTAAATTCACCGTTCTCCGTGATGGAAAGCTTGGTGGGGTTGGTGGGGGAGATGCCGTTCCGGGCCTGCATGCTGTAGTGTTCCTTCACCTGGGTGAGGGCACTCATTAGCCGTGTGTTGGCCGAGTCCAGGGAGAGGATCCTTTTTTCCTGCAAGGAAACACACAGTGTGAGGTCGGCACTGTCCGGGTTTGTCACAGAACGGCCTTCGTGGCTTCAGGACCTGCAGGATCCGTGTCTCGGGGTGCCATCAGATCTTTAGGGAGTCCTTCCTAGGCTGACCCAGCCTACAAAGAGCTCTGCAGAAGGACAGAGTGAGCTTGCCTCTTTCTGCTGTCCGGCTTCTCTTCTCTGGAAACTGCCAATTAATTAGCCAGTTTGGAAAGCTAATTCGGTGGTGGATTAGGTAGGAACTTTGAGGCAGAAGCTGGCAGGGAAGCTCCGAAAGGCTTAAGGGTTAGTCTTGGCAGGCAGGAGAACAGAAAAAGGCAGTTGACCGGGATGAGTGTGCGATCGTTCTAGAGGGCAGGCAGCGTGGACGGACCCCGGGAGACGCCAAAGATGCCTTCCTGGAGCGTCCCTGCAGCACACGGAACAGTTTTACCGCCAATAAATGCCAGCAGTGTAAAGGAGCAGGCGCGACATGGTGGGGAGGGGGTGGCAGCCAGAAGCTGGTAACGAGGAGTTACGAATGAGCGGGGAAGGGAGGGGAGGGGAGGGGAGTGTGAGGAGGGTGGGGGGAGTGAGGGATGGTATGCCATTGCCAAGACACAGAAACCACACGGGGCGCCTGGCTCCTTGGACCCATTCCAGCTCGGTCACTCCAGGGCTCTGCACGACCAGAAGGCGCTTCCCGCCGTTGGCTCAGAAACGGGGGCTCCTCATTCCAGGAATGGAGGCCGAGGGGCGCGAGGGAGGGCCAACACGGAGGCAGTCGGCGCTGCGGGAGGGGAGGGCCACTTTGCCGAAGCTCCTTTTGACACCCAAGCGGCAACGGGGGGCCTTTTGGTGGGAAACCGGAGCTCTCTTCCAGCATCCGCTTCAGCAGCCACCGATGCAGCATGCAATCGCCCTGCCAGCCAAACGCAGACGAGGGAAGGAGGAACGAGGGACGGAAGGGCACAGACAGGGAGGAACGAGCGAGCCGTGTCCCTTGGAAGGCAACGGCACTCGGCCTGCTCGGTGCCGCTGTGCACGCTCCGCTCTGCCCACATGAGCCCCGCGAAAAGGGAAGGGAAGGAGGCAGCCCAGCTGCCGTGAGGGGCCGGCTGGACCGGCTGCGCCCCTCCGGGGGAAGGTCCCAGCACAGCGCCTGCGCCGAGGACACTTCCCCCCATGGGGGCTCAGCCGGCTCAGCTTCTGTGGAGCACGCCAAGCGGGTCCCACGCCTCCGCACGGCAAGTGGGGAGCGGAGGAAAGGGCGGCACCGGGGCTTGCAGAGGCTCGAGGCGTCCAGAGTGCCCGCCCGCTGGCTGCCGGTGATCAGCGTGCAGCTGGACTGTCTTGCCGGAGGACGGAGCAGTCATCTTAGCACGGAGCCTCGGAGGTGTGGGCAGCCTGGGCTCCGTGGAGCCTCAAGCTGGCTGATCTGCTCCCCCAGTTCTCTCCTGGCGCACCCCAACACGCAGGCTAGGAAGAGCCGCTGCAGCCAACACCCTCGGAGCCGCCGGGCAATCGCCCAGCAGCGTCCCGAGGGCAAGCCTGGGCCAGCGGTTTCCTCTCGCTATGCTTCCAGGGCTCCTGTGAAGGCAGAAGATGCCGATCATGGGCCTTCCCTGTTTACCTGGAGGCACGTGACAAAGAAGCGCCTGTCGCGCAGGAGTTCCCTCTCAGTGCCTGCTCTGAGATGGCGCCGGAGGGCCTTGGTCCCCGGCGCCACGGAGGGGGGTTGACTGGGCGCAGGTCACTGCCGGCACAGGCTCGGTGCAGCGCGCAGACGGGTGCTTCAGCGAAGAGCGTGCCTTGCCGCTGAACGCCACCCAGCCCCTCCGTGTGCCACGTGCAGACCCCCCTCAGCCCCCCCGGCAACCTGCCTACGACTGGCTGCGCTCTGGCGTTCATGGGACGTTCCTCAACAGCACAGACTTGCACTGAAGACCGGAAGTGCTCTAGAAGGGACCGTCAGTGCCGGCCGCAACGCTCTTCCCAAGCCGCCGTCTAGTGTGGACTCTGCTTTCGCCAACGGTACGCCCCCCTCCCGCCACTGCTTTGGTGTGACATCCGTGTGTGCGAGTCGATGCTCCCCCCAACCCCCCGCAAACAGATTGGTCTGGAGGGCCTGTGCTTGGGAGGGGACGGAGCGGGGTGCTGGCGCCCCGCTCACGCAGAAAGCAGGAGCAGGGTGGCCCGCGGGCGCTGCCACCACACCGGGGGCTCAGGGAGTGGCGGGAGCTGGAATGCGTGGGGGAGGCGAGTGCGCCAGGCCAGGATGGGGTGGTGCTCAGCTAGAGAACTGATCGGGTGTACTTGCCTGCTTGCATTATCTCATCCCCATTTAAGACCTGCAATTCAACACAGGGTGACGTCACTCGCAGATGCAAACGGAAGCTCGGCACACAGTGAAGTGCTGCTCAGCCTTGGTGGGGGGCACGGGGGGCATCCGGGCTCCCCCTCCCCACTGGCGGAGAGAGGCCGGCTGGCAGCAGGGAAACGGCCAGGCTGGGCAAGCGGGCGCTCTCCTGCCCCTCCTGGTTGCGCACGGCCGACCGAGGGTGCTCGGCTTCCATGCACTGGGGAGGATGAAGCATGGGTCCTGCGAAGGGCGAGCCACGCGCTGCGCATGAAGCCCGCAGGGATCCTGCCGGGCACTTCTGCCTTGCACAGGGCCCTTCCCAAAGGGGGGAGAACAAAGCCCTTCTTCTGCAATGGTTACCCGGAAGAGATCTACACTCACCCCAGGAGAGCAGGCAAGCAGCTGCTGTTTAAAGCCAGGCATTTTTCACTGGATTTAAATCGAGCAAATTCGCATGGAAGACGCAATGCCTAACCCATTAAAAAACCCCCAATTTTCCTTCCCCAGGGCATCCTAAAATCCTGAATGAAAAGAACATTCATATAAACATCTATTTAAAATAATAAAAACTAAACCAAGGCTAAGTGTGCCCTTCAATAGGGCTGCCCCAACCCTTACCCCCTGAACCGGGAGGACCACAGGTGGCAGGATCGTGGGGGCGAGGACTGCCCCAGTGCGCCTCCCACCCCCCAAGCAGTCCTCAGTTTTGGTGCTTTGCTCCTGCTTGGGGGAGGGAGGCTGCGGCACCGCTGGGATTCCTCGCAGGAAGGCAGCGTCTCCCCCACAACGCCCGCTCCGCGTTCGCCATCGCAAGAGCACAACAGCCGCCGGGACAAAAGAACTGCAGCCACTGTGCCGGCGAAGGAGGGCGCTCCGAACGTGGAGCCCAGCTCTGACCCTGAGGGCCTTCCTGGCCACTGCAGGAGTGCCCGAGCCCCGCCTGGTCAATACGCTCGGGCCGCACGTGGCTTGCTCTTAAGAGAGAGCCATTTGGTGCAGACGGCTGATCTTTACGCATGTTTATATGAAATGTTGTGCGCCATTATTTCATAATGCCCCCGAGGAAGGAAACTGGTTTTCTGAACTGTGCCATAAATTCAGGGATGCATCAGGGCTGTCCCCTGCTTGGTCCCAGCTGCATCCATCTTCCTTCCGTGTGCTCTCCCTCGGAGTAAAGGGAGGCACCACCGTGCAGCTTCTGGGCAGACTGGCCAATGGGCCTCTGCTGCTGGGCACAGCCAGGGGAACGCGGCAGCGGCCGGAGGACGCCACGCCAGCGGTTTCCCGGCAAGGATGAGCTCCCAAGCAAGGGCCCTTCCCTAGGCACAAGGTCTCACCTGCCCAGCGTACAGGAGGAGATCAAAGCGATGACTTCATGCGGTCCCAGTCCTCTTCTCTCCTGGCTGAGCAAGTGAGAGCACCCAAGCGGGAGGCACAGGAAGTCCGAGCAAAGCCTCGCACCCGCTGCACAAGAGCACGCGAGGGGAACGGCACGTGCCCGCACGCATCTCTGCCTCCCGGTGCCAGCTGGGGCCGCATCCAGAGCTGCGCCTCCTCGTCCAGAGGCACTCCGCCACGGCGCCCTCCCGGGGCTGCCGGGGACGGGTGTGCTTCGGAGAGACTTGCTTCGGGCTCTCCCAAGCCAGCAGGCACCCCCTGGGGAGGGAGATGGCCCGACCGAGGTGCCACCTCGGGCATTCCTCACGAGCCGGTCACGGGACACACCTGGACGGGGCCGCGGCCGCCGGGCCTGGGGGCGAGAGCCCGCTGCTCCTTACCTGGGCGTCAATTATTTTCTGCTTCGTGTCGATGACGGCCTGCATTTCCGCGTGGTCCTTCTTCAGCTCCTCTTCCACGGCCATCAACCTGGGAAGGGAAAGCACATCAGCGCCACGCCTGGCTGCGTCTCGGGGCATCGCAGAAACACGATGCCCTGGCGTCTCTGTGCCTGGCTCAGGCCAAACCTGCCTTCCTCAGCGGAGCAGCCGGACGAGCCCCGGGGCCTTCGCAACAGCCGCCCAAACTCCGGGACGACTGGGGATCCACAGGAAGAGGACAAGGCGGGCTGGCGTCTGCAGCCCGCAATCCTCGCCCGCTTTAGTGTGGCCCCACCAAATGCTGCCGCGGAATAACCCCCGCAACTCGTTCCCCAGCTCTGCCGCCGGGGCTCTGCCGCCCTTGGGTTGAGCGGTTGAGCCCTGGTCTGTGTGCAAGACGAGCCCCCCCAGGATCTGCAGGTGCCCGGCGCGGAGCCCCGCCACCCCGCCCAGCGGGCGCCCCAGGCCACCGCTCACCGGCTGATGATGCTCTTCATCTGGCTGTCCTTCTCCTCCTGCTGCCGCCGCAGCCGCTCCTCGCTGTCCTCCAGCCTGGCCTTGTACTCGAGCAGCAGCTTCTGCATGTGCTGCTCCTGCACCAGGAGGCGCTGCTCGTACTCCTCCAGCCGCCGGCTGGACACCCGCAGGCGGTCCTTCAGCTGGGCGATCTCCTGCTCGTACTGCAGGGGGGGGGAGCGGGAGGGAGGGGGGCGGCAGGCGCTGCGTCACAACGGGCTGAATGGTTTTCCCCGGGCTCAGGGCAGCACACGGGGAAGGCAACGCACACAGAACAATCACAGGAACCCCGCTCTCTCTCGAAGGAAGCGGCATCCAGAACAGCGAAGCGGCCAGCCAAAGCCAGGTCACGCGGAAGGCGCCTCGGCCGCGCCCTGCACAAGGGCAGGGACGATGGTGCTCGGCAGGGACCGACTTCCCCTGGATTCCCCCTGGAGCTGGCACTGGTGGCATGTGGGGCAGCCTGCACGGGGGGCTCTCCGTGCCCGTGTGCCAGCCGGGCTGCAGAGGGCTCTGCTCATAAGCAGCAGCAGCAGCCGGAGCTACGGCTGCCTGGCAAGATGCTTGCAGCTGGGTGTGTTTGGAGCGGTTGCATCGCTGCCTGGCAGACGCTTCCGGGAGGCCTGCAAGGGCCGCCCCAGGCAGCAAGCGCTGCGGCAGTCAGCCCCGCGGTGATGCCCAGGGAGGGGTGGGGCCTGCGAAGCGGTGCAGCCGGTGGAAGGGGCTCTTCACCAGCCCTGTGCCAGAAAGAGGAGCTTTGCTTAGCACTCCAGCTGGTTCCCACAGAGAAACGGTGATGGCACAGATCACCGGCAACAGAAAGTGAGGCTGCTACGGCCACCTCCGCCTCGGCCGGATTCAGCTGCCATCCGCCATCCCCAGCACGTCGGGCCACAGCTTCCGAGCGCCCACGCTGCGCACGGCAGCAGGACCCGGATGCTCGGTACCGACGATCGGAGCCAGCTCCCCTCAGCCTGCGGGTGAGCTTCCCGCTGGAGCCAGAGGGCCCTCCAGCAGCTTCCCGCACGTGGCGGGGCCCCAGAGCAGTCCTGCGGCCGTTACCTTTTCCGCATGCTTCACTTCATCCTGGTTCTGCCCCGCGTCTTCCTCCTCCTCATCATACTGTCCGTTGTTCAGGACCCAGGCAGCCGTCCTTTCCACGGGCGACATGGTGGCAGAGTCCACAGGGGACTGGATCTGCAAAGAGGGCACCGGAATGAGAGGCCGCTCGCGGGCTGTGGGGGAACCCCATCTGGTGAGCAACCCCGGCGACCGGCTGGGCCACACGCGCCCCAGCCTTGGCACGAGAGCCGCTTTTCCATGGCGCACTCACTCCACCGCCAAAATGCGAATGGGAAGGAAGGGCGTGGATGGGTGCCGGGCAATTATGGCATTCCTTCCCATGTAAATGTCAGCAGGAAAAATACCAGATCGTGCTGCCTGTTTAATTAATTCAAGCAGACAAAGGATCAATTAATTTTGCCCCCCCACCCCCTGCCCAGCCCTGCAGCAGCATCCTCAATAGCATTATTGTTCAGGTCAGACTAACGGGAGCAGAAACACAACGGAGAACCAGTCTGCGCTGCGGTGTACAGAGTGACTGATCGGAACGTTCCTGGTGCCTTAGCAGTTGGCCATCTCTTGCTGTCGTTGCTGGGTGCCGTCACGTAACCCCCAACTTATGCCCACCCCTGTGAATGAGGACCCTCCAAAACATCCTACCTACAACATCCCTGCTTGGCTGTTCAAACCCAAGGTGGTGTCTTCCTTGGGGGAGTCCGTCAATCTCATATTTGGCCTTTCTAATGTCAGGCTAGACTTCCCTGTAAAAGGTTCTTTCTAAGGTATGCTGTAATTCCCAGCACCTTTGGATAGGGTGGTGGTGGTGGCGGTTGTTGGCTGACATCTCACTTGGATTTGAAAGGCCTCGGTGTTACAATATTTCTGTTTGCTCTGAGTGTCGTGCCGCTATTTCACTCCAGTCTGCCCCCAAGTTTCAGCATCTGCTCAGGACTCTGCCCATGAACACAGCTGGGCAAGGCGACAGGGGGAGACTTTGACCAGGCTTGCTCCATGTTTTCAGCCTGCATTGCCTCTACCGTGCTAAACCTCCGAACACCTCCCTGAGACCCTCCATTCCAGTACGGGCCACAACTGAGAGCAGTCCTAGGCTATCAGAAAGGCGTTTTGGACTTCCTGGTGGCAGACTGCGAATTCCGCATTTGGCTACACCTAAACACCTGGTGGTCCCTCGTCAGAAATAAGGAACTGCAGCATCTCCTACTGGGAGGATTTTTTAGGATCGACCAGGGAGAACGCTGTTTCCAAAGCAGGGTTTCCCCTACTTCGTGGAACTACTGCGCAACGACACGGCTTGGGGGTATGAGGGCAAGGTGATTCTCTGTCTGCAGAAGGCCAGGTGCACGGCACGAAAGGCTGCTGGCAGGCCTCGCAGCTGATGGCGCGTCTCAGCTGCAGCCCTGCGGACAGAGCAGGTTGTCCGTATGGTGGAGACGGCGTTCCTCGCTCCTGCAACGCGGGATCACCTGCCGCCCAGGAAAGGCTGTGCGGAGTTCTGGTCCGGGGGATGCTCTGAGCAGGAGGAGGAGGAGGAGGAGGAGGAGGCGGACAAGTGGGGGCGGGGACCTTTAGTCTGCTCCGTTGTGCTTCTGCACACGCCAGAGTCATTTTTAGAATGAAGAAGCCCATTTCGGAAGCAGCCTCCTCACAGTCAGTGCAAATACCCTTTTCGTCTACCTGGAAAACCAGTGTGGCTCTGTTGGCACTGCGGAAAGCCAGCTGCGGAAAGGGCCAGTGCCGTGATGCTAAACGAGGGGGAATGGAAAAGCAGACCGAGGGCAACAGAAACGCCAGCCAAAAGGGGCCGCATTGAGCTGGTTGTGAGGATGGGAGAGCTGCTCTGCCGGATCAGACCAAGTCACATCCTGTCCTGCACACCTTCCCTATCAGAAGAAAAAGGCCCTTCTGAGAAGGTCTGATCCAGTCAATGGACTCATCCGGCTGAAGTCCCACACTCTCAAGCTGCCTGCATTCCAGCCTCTGGTTCTCAGAGTTTCTGCGATGTCTTAAAAAATATACGGTGCCTGCAACAGGCTTCCTTTGCCAGCAAAGTCTTTAATCGTTCTCTCTGCCCATGTTTTTGCTCAGCATTCAGCCTAAAAGAGTTTGTCAAACTCAAAAGCCCGCTCTGTTTTGATGTTTTGTTGCGTCTAATAAAGGAAAAAACTCTGCATTTCTTCCCCACCTACTCACTCAACAGAAATGCAAAGCACAAGTGGTCCTCCTGGAGCCCGGCATAGAATTCCCCTCTGCCCTTGGAAACAAACAGCGTTGTTATTCAGCAACGGGGCGTCTGAGAAGCATCAACGCCCACAAATAAATGCCGGCAGCAGGACAGAATCCCATGGCATAATTTGCAATTAAAAAAGGGCACTGGACCGCTGAGCTCCAGAAGACTGGTACCGAGCCAGCGAAGGCTGGCGCAGAGGCGGAACTCCAGCCACAAGACTCGCGAATGGAGGAGACGGCCGGGAAAGCGGCAGTCTGAGAGGGCACCTGGAGACCAGCCTGCGCTCTTGCAAGGCCAAGTCCATTGCACTGGCTGGAGGCACCAGGAATCCATGCAGGGGGGAAGCAGCCCCCGCCATGCTTCATCATCCTATGGACGTGTAGAACAAGCGCCGCTCACTTCCTAGCAACAAGGAAACTGCAGAAACAAAACAGCGCCGTGGGAGAAGCTATCAGGTTGTGGACAGGAGAGCTTCCTGAAGTGTGCTTAGCTTGGGATTTATGGGCTTCCCACACGCAAGCCACACGGAGGCATCCATGGCACCAGTGGGAAGCGGCTGCTAACCTTGGCCCCCGCCCCCCCGCCACAAGGGCCCTGGCCGCCTATTTCTTTCCTCCCTCTCCTGCCTTCAAGCAAGCACTTGTTTATTTTCCAGCCATTTCCAGTAACGGATCCCCAAGGAGACACAAGCGCCTCTGGAGGGTGTTCTGATAAGGGCAAGACTGGCACGTACACACGTGCGTGCGCGCGTGCGCACACAGGACGTGGTCCCCGGGAGGCCCATGCGTGAACACGGCTCTTGCTGGGCTCCTGCAAGCCCAGTTCTGCCGGGGTCCCTCGGCTGCACCTGTGCCAACGGCCGGCGGCTGTTTTTGTGACTTTCCACTGGGCAGGCACAATGCAAGGCATTCGGTTTCACCAATGGGGACTGGCTTTTTAGGATTAACGGGACTGCCTAGCTGGGCAGTATTAAAAATCCCCAGGGAGTAGAATGGTTGGAACTGGCAATATATCAGCATGTTTCACATTTCTATGCTAGGATTGTTCTTAATATTGATTTTCTATATTATGTGTGATGCCGTGTCTCATTTATTTATGCTCTTGCTGCCCCGAGACACTGTGGGATACAAAATCTTTAAACAAACAAACAAACAAACTATGCCACACAGCAGCCCTCAAAACGCTTCCCACCACCACCGGGGATGCTCACAGCCGCATGGAGGTGCTTCCACCATTTCTAAGGTGAGGATTCCTGTCACCAGTGTGTCTGTGGCCCCTTCCAGGTCCCCCTGCTCGCTCTGTCTCTCCTGCACGCATCAAACAACTTAAGTGAAGGGGCCCACAGCAGTTTAGAGGAACGCAGGCAGCTTGCCTGCTCTGTCACCAGGCAACAACGGCAGGCTGCGCTTCCTCCGCCAGCGGAAGCCCAACTTTTAGGCAAACGGCCCTCAAGCCATGGAGCTACTTCTGCGCACGCGTCCCTATGCACACGCTTCCAGTGAGCCGGCGCTGCGGCCTTGCAGGGCAGGCGCGCACGGGCCCCGTCGGGATCCAGCCGTGCCTGAAGACCTGCTTTCTGTGCAGAATGAGCACGATGCCCCCGGGCAACCTGCAAACAGCTCCCCGCTCCTCCCGCCGCACAATGGAGCAGAGCGCCGAGCCTCGTGCTCACGGTGTGGGCCGGGTCAGGGGCCACACCTGTCAGGGCCGGGGCCTGCGTGACCCGGCAGGTGCTCGCGGAGCCAGGCGCGCGTCGTGGGCACTGGCAGGACGCGCCGTGGAGCAACTCTGCGGCACAGCGCGAGACCCCACAACCTGCGTCCGGGGCCTCCCTGCGCCGCTGCCCCCGGCCACAGCGGCGCGGTGGTCCCGAGGCTCCTTGTTCCACGGCCCCCGCTGGGCCCGGGCCCCGCCCCCCGCCCACCTCGCGCCAGGGTGTCTCGGCCTCGCTGCAGCCGTGCCCCTCGCTGCCCTCCCGGGCTTCCTCTGAGTAGACCCTGCCTCGCTCCAGCCCTCCGGTGAACCGACCTTGGAGCTGTGCTCTGCCACCCCAGCGCGCCTGCAGATCGGGCTGCCCTCCTCTGTGCCTCTGACCCGGCCCAGGCCTCTGGTCCGCGCGCAGCGAGCCGGCCTCAGTGCGCCCACGCCCAGGCCCAGGCCCAGGCCCGGCGCCCTGCCCTCCCCTGCCGCCACCCGGCACCCAGCCCGCCATACCTGCTGGCTCTGCTGCCACTGGATGGCCCGCACTTTGGGCACGGGGCTCTCCCGGGACGAGGACGACTGCTGCCGGGAGCGGCTGCCGTTCTGCAGGGGCTCGGCCGCCATCGTGGCGGAGGCGGCGGACGTGCTCCCGGTGCTGCGCAGGGAGGCGCTGTGGGGGAGTGACTGGGGGGCCCGGGCCCGGGTGCCCAGCCCCGCCTGCTCCCCTGGGCGCGCCGGGGCCTGTCCGGCGCTGTTCTGGCGCGGCAATGCCAGGGGCGTGGGCCTGTCCGGCGCGGCGCCCCGCCGGGAGAAGTCGTCGCCACGCGAGCTGCGCCTGGCCAAGTCCTCCACGCTGCTGTTGCTGGGCCCGCTCAGCTTCAGCTCCTCGCTGTTCTGGCTTCGGGAACTGGCCACGCTCAGGTTCTCCAGGCTGGAGTCCACGGACACCTTGGGCAGAGGCTGCGGCGGGTTGCTGAGGTGGTAGACGGGGTTCTGGAAGGAGAGGGGCTGCAGGCTGCCCGGCGGGGCGAGGGCGGAGTGCCAGGGCCTCCTGACCTGGGGGGCGCTCTGAGGCGTGCTGGGCAGCTGCTTGATGCCGGCCACCTGGATGACGGAGAGCTGGCTGCCGGACAGGCGCACGGGAGCGCCGTGGGTCATGGAGCCGGAGTCGCTCCGGGTGACGCTGGGGTCCTGGAGGTCCATCAGGGAGATGCTGCGGACGCTGGGTAGGTTGGTCTCCTCGCCTTGGTCCGAGTAGGTCGTGCTCCACGAGGAGCCTTGCTGGATCAGGACCAGCTTGCCTTTGAAATACCCTTCGCCTTCTTGGGGTGGAGACTTCAGCTTGAGCTCACTGAGGAGTGGAGAAGAAATGGCGGTCAGTTTTCATGGCCCCACGACGACGCAGCGGCCCTTTTCCCATTTGCCTAAGTATTGTCAAGGGCGTGAGATGGCCTGGGCCAAATTCAGAGGATTGCCTGGGAACCGGCATCTCCTTCCCCTCGAGAGCTGCAGCCCCGTGGAGGGAAGCCATTGCAGGCCACGTGCCACAGGCCACTCCCTGCTGAGACGACCCCCCACGCCTGCCGAGAGGGTCACCGCCCCAGGCCTCTGCTCCTGATTTTTTGCTTAGGAGCTGGACATCTGGGCTGGGGAGCAGCAGCTGACAATGGGATGGTGGTGAATTTAAGGGGTTCTCCCCTCTTGTATGCCCAGTATCTCTCCGCCCATCCATCCATCCATCCCTCCATCGGCTGAACAACCTGAAGACGCCTAGATGTTTTGCACTGCAAGATCCCCCCTGTGGGCTATGCGGATTAGGGCCGACTGGAGCTGCGGGCCAAGGCACAAGCTGCCCACCCCGATCTAGGCTCTCCCTGCCCAGGCAGGGAAATTTTCTGAAAGCGCAGAACATACTGCGGGAACCTTCCCTCCCCTCCCTAGGTGCTTCAAGGTGAAAGGGGACACAAGTTTGGGGTTCGTGACCCTCCAGCATAAGGAATTATTTATTACATTTTATTACATTTATACAATGCCGTATAGCCCATGGGCTGACAAATGCCAGCTGGACCTAAAATTTTTTGGACACAATCTAGTAAAACAGTCCAACTGATTTCCAGGAAAGAAAGTTAAGCATTGCTTCATTTTCTCATTGAAAGCAAAGTTTATAAATAAGCTAAGTTCTGGCTAGATTGTACCATCTGTATTTCCCTCACAGGCTGTCTTGACTGCTTCCTAGCCTGTACTTTCCTCTTTAGTGAAACTGATAAAGCTCAGACCATTTCCACTGATTTTCTCTTTCACAAATATTCCCTCCTTCTAGATATTAAAGAGAATTTCTTGACTGGATTTATCTCCCAGCCGCAAACTCAATCCAATTACAGAATAAAAAGCTAAAGCTCTATCATCACCCTGTGAGTTAAAGCCAACCAATAAAGCGATTTCCCACCAAAACTGAAACGGGAGACAGACATTTTGCTAGGCTGCCCGTTTCAAAATTGTCCCCATTTGTAACATAAGCAGTAGACTCCCAAATAAGCATTGACTGAGCATCTCAACCCCACTACTAGTATGGCATAAGGTTATATTCACAAGGCTTTGCTTCAGATTAGTTAATTGTGGAGTAATCCTATGGTTTTTAGAAACGCTAGGACATAAGTAGAATGAGGGTTTCACTTTTAAGCATGCACGAAAAGGGACATATGGGGGAAATACATCCCTTTTGGCCTTCCAACTTTGCTGATGGCATGAACGAAAGAAAGGGGTGACATTTTACACTGTATCGTATTGCCATTTCTGTGTTTTGTGAAGTGCTGTGAAGCACCCAGAAAACTTCGACTGCTGGGCAGGAGCGGGATGACGTAAACGAATGACCACTCCACTCGCCCCGCCCGTGAAGCGGAGGCAGAATTCTGGACCGCGGCACTTCAGCCCGCAAGTGGGGCGATCCCATTTCTGAGCGACCTCTACTCTGTGAAAACCATGCTGAGGTTCTGGTTTTAGGGGAGAGGCTGAGGTTCTGGTTAGCAGAGTGGGTGCTTGGCATGCCCACAGGGGCAGGGTCCACCCCCAGTTGAAAAGGCCTCAGAAAGCAGAGGAGGGACATAATGGATCCAGGTGGCACATGGGTCTGACTCTGCTTAAGGCTGCTTCAGTTCTGAAGCGGCTGTTTTAAGAAACTCGAAGGGCCCTGGCCCTTTAGCTGAGCGGCCCTTTTTCCTGGCATGGCAGACTCACCTGGACAGGGCGGGACGGAGTCTGCCTCAGTTCCACACCACCCCAGAGCCGCTCACCTGTCAGCGGGGTCCTCGAATATCTTCTGCAGCCCTGAGGACAGGCTGACGTTGGGGCTTGAGCTGTGATCCGCCAAACGCCTCAGCTGCTGCTGGATCGGTGTGGGGTTTGTGGTAGCCTTCGCAATGTCTGTGAGGATGCGTGGCAAAGGTCCCAGTTTTTCTACCGTCGCCTGTAGGAAGGAATTTTCACCCTGATTCGACAGTAAGCATCGTGGCATCCGCCATTTCAGTTTGTGGGGGGTTGATTTTGAACGGTTAAAAAAGAAAAATACAACGATGAACAGAGGTGGAGGAGTGGATGTTGGAAGGAAAGAAGGTGGGGCGTTTGCGGGTGTGTGCGGGAGGCAGGACCACAATGCATTGTTATGGAGCAGCGGAACCACGGCGACCGGACGGACGGATGGGCAGACGGATGGAGGAGACGAAACGGGGTGCAGCATTGAGGAAAGAAAAGGAAATCAAAATTAAAAACTGACCCCCCAAAATAAAAAGGTCATGCTAAACAAAACCAGACTAAAGCCATTCCAATGCCAACCCGTCATGCAAAGCCAACTGCATTCAAAGCGTGGGGCAGCGGGACCAGGGTACTGGTGCTGGAAGTACTGCTAATTAAAAGGGGATTCAGAAGACTAGCGGAGTGCACGTTTTCCCCCGACTCCACCCAAACAGGGAGGTGGTCAGCACGACGCATGCTGACGCATTCGGGGGACTCATGAGTGCTAAAAGCAAGTGCGGCGTGTGCCCACAGAGTCATCTGCCGAAATAATCCTTTGCCTTCAACCTGCTTTTGTGAACAGTCAACATGCCTTTAATTTGGTCCCCTTTTCAAAGAACTCTACAGACGTAAATATACGCCTTTATTGAATCCCGAGTGACGCTGGGCTTATCCCCTTGCCAGATGAGCAATGCTGACTGTGAAGAAACAAAACAATCAACTATGCGTTTATCTCTGGCCATCTCCTTATTGGAGAGATGCTCTGGAAGCAAGGGCATCAGGCCACCGTAAGAGGTGGAGGCAAGGGCGTGAGGTTGCCAGGGAGTCCTGCCTGGCTTTTATTTACATTCTGGGCCACGGTAAGAGGTGCTCGCAGGAACCGGCAGGCCGATTTTCCATGCGTCGCTGAGACAAATTTTCTGTGTCAAGTGTGCTCGTGCAACCAGACCAAGGTGACGTGTGGCCGTTCCCAGGGCCCGGCAGCAGGAGCCCGTCCCAGGATGCGTCCAGTTCTTGGGCTGGCGGGGGAGATGGCCAGGATCTGCTCTGCCTTGCTGAGCAGACAGAGTGCCCTGGCAGGGAGGAGAGCGGGGCTGGGCCACCCTTCCTGGTGGCTTGAGAAGCCCGCTTGCCAGCTGGCCACTCGCTGCTGCCGTGAGCCCTGGAGAGCCCCGGATTCAAGGGCGCTGGGACGCCTGGGAGGCTGCTGTCAGCGGAGCTCGCACACAGCCGGTCGCGCTGTCCAGGTTCATCTGGACAACCCTCTGTGGGTGACAACAACCCTCGATCAGCCCATGGGCTGCCCAGGTGGGCTGCCTGGAAAGAAACACCCCACCCTGGGTGCGCCCAGGCTGTGTCCACAAGACACGACAACTCACCCGTGATTGGTGGGGGTTGCAGAGTTGCCCGAAACAGGTCCAGCGCTCTGATCTGTTACCTGCGGCGCCCACGTCCCCCCTTTTTCCTTCCTCCTTAACGTATTCACTATTTCCAGCACTGAACTTTGTGCACAGGATCTCCTAAAGCCAATTGTTCAAAGCCCCTGGCGAAGATTTGTTTGGGAAAAGTCATAACCCCAAGGTATTTTTGAGAAGAGGACAATCCTTTAAAGTATAACATGCAAATGCCAGAAGAATCAAGGTCTACAGGCTGGTTAGATTTTAGAATTAGATTTTTTTTAAGTAAAGTTTTTTTTAAAACTACACGGATTATCCCCTTTGGCTGTGGGGCAGTATAGGAATTAAGTAAATAAATAAAGCCACACTGCCAAAGACGCAGATGTTCGGCGCCCGCGTGGACCCGAGGGTCTGCAAAACTCCTGCAGCTGCCTGGACCCTCCGAGCATTCCTGCCGGTCCCCTCAGATGAGGAGGTCTGGTCACGCCTTGACGGGCAGGCGCTGTTTTATCTGAAGGCTACCTGCAGGAACTCCCCGTGGGCAGTCGCGACCTTCTCTGACTGCCCCGCATGAATGCTCACGGAGACCAGGAGGCGATCAGATGCAGCCCCTCCCAAACTCCAGACGGGGTTACCTTGTCCAGCTGACACACAACTTCCCACAGCAAGGAGTGCAGGACAGCAACCTCCCTTCCCAGATCTATGTATCCTTCAAATCCCGGTGTGTTGGAGATTGTGTCCGCGTTCGAGATTTCTACCAAGAAGCGTTTCATGCCTCCCCACTCATGCTCTAGGAAGTCATTCATAAATGTAATGTATTCTTCTTTGTTCCCAAATCTTGATTTGGAGGAGGGAAAGAGAGAGAGGGAGGGAGGGAGGGAGGGAGAGAAGTAAAATATCACAATTTGGGTCATTCACTTCCTTTCTGGGGAGAGAGGAGGGGTTTTTGGGGGCAAAGGAGTGGTCTCAAAGGCTTGCCTGATTCACTGAACATCTAAAACCACCATTTCCACGAAGGCACGAGACCTCCATGCACGCACAGTTTCCACAGCTGCGGAAAAGACATGGGATCCCATCGGACACTAACATAAAGGATAGCAAAAATCCTCTCGCACGATACCAAGGGCCCTGGCTGGCGCAGTCGGTCTCCCTGGAAAACCCGTGGCGCCGGCCAGCGCTACTGGCATTGCCCGAGGGGCCAATTTTGCAGAAGGACTGGAATCGATGTGAGTGGTGGGGCTGCATCGGAGACTGCCCAATAATTTTAGAGGGAGCGAAAGGGCCATGAGAGAGCCAGTGCTGTGAATACCCAGGATCTATACATCCATTTGCCCCACTCCTCTCTTTGGTAAACGGGCCATTCAGGTTGCCATAGGCTTCAAAAACCTACTTGCTGGGGATTATAGCTGGGAAAAGAAATTTGGGAACAGGCAAACAATCTCTGTCGGGAAAACTAGTATAAATCTCTTACCAGTCCCCGCTTTCATGTACTTTGCCCCAAAATGAGATATGAAGGGAAACTATTCTTTACATCGACTGTGCAAATTTTTAAAAACACAACTGACCACCACCGTGGGTGGGGGCAGGGTAATTAAGGGGATCTTTGCAGGCCTGAAGGGCAGCCTAGCCCTTTCCCTCCTTGTTGCAGCCCTGGAGAAAAATATCTCCTCTGAAGCCGGTGTTTCCTTTGGGTACATATCTCTCGTTTTCCTTGAAAGGACAACGCAGGACAACAAGGTTAAATTCTAGCCTCAGGCCTGCTCTAATCCTATTATCACTTCCTCATCTTATGCAATTTTCATTTTAATAAACCCTATACATAGCAAAGATACATTTAAGAACACATGCAATTTGGCCTTCAGAAGGGAAGATTTCACTTACTCATTAAATTAGTCTCTAAGAAGCCCAGTTCACAGTACACTTAAATTGAAACAGAAGGATTTAAGGTAGTTTTAATCCCAATGGCTATGGTGTAATTAAAGTAGAATTTAGTTTATCGAATATACAAACAAATAGTAGATGAAGCTTTATAGAAGCAATTTAAGGAATATATTTCCCCTATTGGTATTTGCTGCATGACAGCGTTCCTTGATTGCTTTGCAAATCCCATCCGATCCAGTATCAGGAATTGCGTTCCGGCCAAGGAGGGTTCATCCCTTCTGGCATGCACTCCCATGTCCTGGATCTGCACCATCCAACCCCATGAGACGGGCAGCACGAGTGGGAAAATGTGCTGTCAACAGGGAACGGAAATCCATTTAGTGCAGTTTTGGTTTGCGCTCTTTACTTGCACGGACCCGATTCCTCCCTCTGCAAAATTCACGTGCGCTAAGCGACATGGAGGCAGCTGGGCTCACCTCAGAACGCAAGAACGGGGGCGCCAGAATGTCACTCGCCCCAAACACCCTTTGCTCAGTAGCTAAATGTCAATTCTAATGGGCGTGTGAGGCGCACGCGAGGCAGGCCGTGCGTGAAAATACCGCAGGAGCCTCATTGGTGGGACTGCCCTGCTCAGGGAGGACGCAACCCTCCGTGCAGCAGCATTTCCAAGTGCGCCTTGCGCTGCGCTCCTACGGAGAGGAGCAACTCGCCACTTAGGCGGGGAACAGCGAGGCCGAACAGTGGGCGGCATCGCGGTGGCGAGCTAGATCTGGTTTGGAAATTCAGCACCTGGGGCAAGGAGCAGCTCGACATTCTGCCCCAGAATGTGGCCCATCCTCACTGTCACCCCGGAAGTAGAGAGAGGGGGGCATCCCGTCTCCACAGCCCCAGCCGTGGGTTCCATCGTCAATGGCGGCAAGTTTTGCCTAACCGTAGTTTTATGACATAGTGGCTTGCGGTGGGAGACCGTGTCCTTCAAGCTGCAGCGGCTTGAGGCGTGTCCTTCGGCAGGTCCGTGGCCCTGAACCTCTGGCAGCTCAGCTGCGTGATACAGCAGAGCATTCGAGTCAGTCAGCGCGCTCGCACGTCACACTAAGCCACTGCCAAAGAACCCACCACGTGTCTGGCAGACGACCGGTCTTCTTATGGGTCGCTTCCCCCTCCAGATGGTCCTGGCACACGTCCAGCACTTTCGGGGCAACATTCGCCGTTCCCCCATCCCCACTCAATACTCCTTTTCGTTTGCCTACGCCATCCTGTTTTTTGGATCCTCAAACAAGTCCCCCACCGATAGGAGTTGTGCCTGGTTGCGGGGGCGGGTGAGGGCTGAAACGTGCACAACCCTGTTAGTAATTAAAAACAAACCTGCTGGACTTTTGTGTGTGTGCTCTTACAACGGTTTGTTAGGCATAGTCTTGCCCAGTCAATTCCCTGCCTGTTTCAGCTGTCAGAGGGAGCCGATAGCAGGTGGACAAGGGGAGGCCGCACACAGGCGGATTTGCAAACAGCTGCCGAACCGCCAGCTGAAAAGCTCTGGGAAAGGGGGAAAGGGAAGTGCGCAAGAGGGGAACGAAATGCTTTGTCAATGCAAATTCCCCTGCCCTTCAGATGCCGCAGAGGAGCCTGTGTGGGAACACTGGGCTTGGTCGACACAACAACTTGCCAAGGTTGGCTGTTGGGTCCTACGGATGACAAAAATCCAGCTGCCCCTTAACTACTGGGTTAGCTAATGTCACCTGCCTTGTGAAGTTTGCTAGGTTTTGGATAACCTTTGCGATCAGCGTGAGAGTCCGAGAGGTTCGGTCGTCAGGATACTCTTGCATGAGGTTGAAGAGACTTGGAGACATGATGGCTGGGCAGAGGAATCGGAGGAAAAGCGAGGCGCTGATCAGACGTTCGCTAATATCCTGCTTCCCCCTGTTGAGGCACTGCTGCTTCCACGAAGCGAAAACCTCCTTCAGCTCCCGAGGAAAGACACTGAAAAGCAACGGGGGGGCAGAGGAGCGTCAGGCACAGCGAGCCGGATGAGGAGGAGAAACGGCAGCCCCCCAGCGAGAGGGAGGAGCTGCGAGTGGGCTTAGTATATGACGTGGGGAGAGGGAACAGGATTAAAATGTGATGTCATACACATGTCCATCTGGGTCCAGTATCTCTGAGCATCGGTATACACGGGCTTGCTTTCACCTGCTGCTCCCTCCCTGGCTACTGTGGGATTGTAACTATCTGCTCACTTAAGGAATTGCTTCCAAGAGCCCAGACAGGAAAGCTTTACAAAATTGACCATTTTGGTCCATACATTATTTTAAAATAGGCTCTCAAAGCATTTGTGGGCAGGAAATCTTTGCGGATTGATCTGCAAGCCCAATTCCCAGCAGTCCCAGCTGGCGTGACCCATGTTCAAGACTTAGGGGATTTGTCACCCCAAATATCTGAAAGGCAACTAGCGCTGTATCCCACCTCATGAATGCTGTTTTCGCCTGTCAAATGCTAGTGGAGGAAGAGCTGCACCCCCAAACAGGACATAAAGAGAGTCCTGCTGTTCCTTCACGTGGAGGAAATCTGGCTGCACTCCTGTTGCAGCCTGCAGGTTGTCGTGATGTTGGTGGAGATTCGGACGGGGCACTGGGCCAGGCAGGCTGGAGCTTCTCGCCTCGCTTGCTGCAGCCTCGTTTTTAGGCGGGCATCAATCGGCCGGGAGGAGAAGCACCAGGGTGGAGCATGCCCCACTCGCACAACACGGGGGCCGAGACGTGCGCGGAGCTCATGAAACAGTACTATCTGCTGCGTGTGCTTCATGATTCCTCAAGTCCATTCTCCACAGCCCCGTTGTTGCGACTTTCCTTCCCAGAAAGCCTCCCTTGTGAATCTGCGATCCTCTTGCATCCATGCTCTTCAGGAAGAGCCCTGGTTCTATTGCTGGAGCCCACCTGGGTGACCTCTGCCTAGTCACCCCGAGGGACGCTCTTTTCCCCCAGAGGTTCTAGCTTCTGTTCAGAACCATCTCTGGAGACTCGGGCTCACAGATGTTTCTTCTATTCCCAAATTCCATTCTGCTCAGTAAGACTGTCTATTCCTAAGTTGCTCAGTGATCAGATCTAGACGTTTAAGGACATTAATTTTATTAAACCTATTTTTTAAAAAATCAGTAGTCTCGAATACATAATAAATATATAAATGTAAGAAAGAAAAATACAGAAGCCTTACTTCTTAAATAAAGAAGCCATGAGAAAATGAATGATACGGTTCGCCTTCATTTCTCATTCTAACATATCATCGAAATTGGGCATTCATTTCTAATTTCCAACACTCATGACAAAAATTAAAAAATACTTTTCTGCTGCAGATAGTTTGATATGCATGTATGTATACCAGGCCCTTCCCCCTTCCATAACCCTCCTCTTCCTCTCAGTCTTATCCTCATAACAATCCTGAGGCATGTTAGGCCGACTGGCTCGGAGTCACCAAAGCCACCAGGACCCAGACTTCATGGATCCCGGTCCATCGCTGTGCTTCACAGCGTTTTGTATTTGGAGAGACTAAGCCTGCCCTTCTACTGATGCTTGCAGGCAGAAACGCAACCATGCAGCTTTACATGGCAAGCACTCCCCGTGCATGATCCACGCGTGAGTGATGGGATTCTGGGTGTCCCGGCAGAGTCCGTGTGGCCGAGCCGTGGCATTTCTTCGGCTGATTCTTGACCAGGAGTCGGGCAGGCCTGTGCTTGGCCTCACCCATGTCCCAGCACCACAGACGCACTTTATCCCTTAGAAACAGCCATTCACTGTGGGAGAGTATGAAGGGGGCAGGCCCGCAGGGAGATGCATGGGTTCGGTGGTAAACGCAGCTCGTGGCCTGAGCCCAGCGGCTTGCCTGTACAGCTCTTACTTATTCCACAGGACTTAATGGGAGCCGGTAAGTCCTGCCTAGCCTTAGACACATCTTATCATTACAATCCTATCTCATGTTCTCTTTTCCATCACGCTGCAGTGTGGCAAAGACACAGATGTGGGCTTTAGGTCTGCCTGTGTGCCCAGCCTTGCGCAGTCTTTGGTGAAAGAGCAGGTGCCTAGTCCTTTTGCTACTGCGCTCACCTTAACTCAAGAAAACCATTTTTCTTCTTCCCACCCACTGGCAAGATTCCCAGGAGGCCGCTCAGTTAAACGGAAACTGACTTAGCCCATCATGTACATATCAAAAGTTTCAGCTGTGCGGTTAGTTTCACTTGATCTCTAGACCGGCTTCGCTTCAATTAAGCTGCCCTGTGCTAAATATGACCTCCAAATAAATGCGGGTTGAGAAACCTTCTCCTGCCGCACTCACCAGTACGAGTTGATGATCTTGCAAAAGGCCAGCTCACAGCACATTTTGAGGTTGGCCTGGTGGTCGGCCAATTCGCTGGGTGAACTTTTGCTGGGATCCACTTCACAGTTCTCATCTGACTCATACAGTGCTTTGATGAATTCACCTAGAAATCGGACGAGAGGACAGAGAAAAAGACGGTTTGTTGGTGTGGCTGCGTAGCTTTTGTCTACCTGCGTAGCGGCAGGAAAGTGGCCCTCTCCCTTCTTCATAACGAGTGGGGAGCACAAGAGTGCATTCAGCCCACTTCTAGAAATGGAGTGGAAATCTAATTCTCCCCCGTGAGATATAATGAAGCCCACCAGCTCTGTGATGTTCGATCTGAAGGAAGGGAATTCTTTGCTTCCCTCTGCCAATCTGCTTATCTTCAAAAGAATGCTGCCCAGTTAACCTGCTGTCATTTAGCCTAGAGACGGATTAACAGCTATCATTACCTGCTTTGGTTTATCAATTAATTCCCCCGCCCCACCATTCCTTCTTGTAATTTGGGTTACATTTGCTGCCCTTTAATTTCACTGGAGTATAATGAAAGACTCTTTTAGAACAGAACAGGCTAGACAAAGAATTACTTGAATTACTCCTGCTCTTGACATGTTTTCATGACGTCAATTATTCAAACCAGGTCAAGTTAGCTCAACTTTTAAAAAATTTAACTGAAGCATTTTTATGCCGCTGTGCAGCCAAATGAGGTTCCCAGAGTCTTACATACAGTCAATGAAACAAGACGTGTATTTCTATTCTCGTCGCCTCTGCTGCATAAGGCTAGTGAAACCGGACACTTAACTTCAGAAATAGAGCCTGTGGGAGAATCGGTGCAGTTTCTTGTTTGGATCACTGTTGCAGGGTTTTTCATATTCTCATCTCATATTCCTAGTTCACAATCTATTTCTGTATTATACTTTTAATATGCCCAATGACAGAAGGTTCTCCGGACTGCCCCTGGCCACTCTTCCTCATGCCCCCAGTGCGTGGCGGTAACAGGGAGGTGTCGCAGAGAAGCATAGATGGTGCCCAGGGCCAGTATGCAGAAAAAGTCCCCCTCCCTCGTCGACAGACGAGCACACATTAGCTTCTCAGATTCAGCAGATGCGTTATCTCCTTACTCATTTCCAGAGTAGTTGCAATTATGGATCTTGTGCCATAAGCTGAGGGTCTACAAAGAAACTTGCACATGCAGACCTAAGCAAATTTCCCAGACTCCACTGTTCCAAAAGAAGGAAAACCTGAATCCATTTTTCCTGAAAGTCAAAGAGTACATGAACCGAGCTTCCAGTAACAAGCAGACGGCTTCTTCTCGCAGCAAGTTTTCTATCTCGTCTTTCATTCTGCTCTCACACACTAATTCCATATTATGTTTAAGTTCTAAGATTTCTGCTACAGTCTGACAAAAGATGAATCCCCAAATTGAAATTCCCCAGAAAACATTATGTTTGCTTTCACTAAAGAAACATTCTGCAAATTTAATATGAAGCAAACACATTCAAGATGTCTTTAGTGTAGAAGTCTAGTTTATTAGCTTGGCGAATGCAAAGGATGGGAACATATTGTTAAAAATGGCAAGTGAAGCTACTGCTATATTAAAGGATTTATAATTCTTTTCCAAGGCTATATTATTTTGACTTTTCCTAGCTTCTTATCTGCAACCAGCCCCTTCTATAGATCTTAGTTTGTGTTTACCACCTTTGGAAAATTCACATTTGAAAGGTGGCTTGTATAAATATATATCTAAAATAAAATCTCTGCAAGTGGCACCCACTCATTATGCCATTTCTACAGGAGACTGCCAAAACTTTATTTAAGGTGATGTTCCAAAAAGTAAAAACAGGAATGCTGATGCAGCTACTGAAAATGGAAGGCAGAAATGGCGCCCCGCTCTTCGCCCCCGATGCCCCTGCACCAGTATCACTCACTGGGGTCAGGAAATCTTGAGCAACAGGCAATCAGGTTTTGAGTAAGCCCAGTGAAAAGAATCGACGCTTGCTCCACGGTCTGACATGGCTTCTGCTCATCCGAGCATTTTGCTGCTAGCAGCTGAGATTGGGCAATTAAAGCAACAAAGGAACATTTTGAGAACATGAAATAGAGCAATTGGGAGCATTTCTGGAATAGCTACCAGCAGAAAGATGCTATTAATGTTCAAAACAGGCATTAAAGGAAAGGAACATGTGATTCAGCAAAGCAAACAACAAGCTCTGGTACAAAATGGATGAACAACATTTGGCATATGACCACAATGGTTCTCCTTAAGCCTCAAAATTCAAAGGCACATTTTGGGGGAAAGCGTGTCAAGATACCAGGTTATGATGGCTGGGAATGAGCGAGGAGAACAGAACTGTCATGCCCAGGAGGGGGAAAGCGGAGAGAGGGTGTAAGAAGAAGTGATAATTGTATCATGTCCTACCAATCTACCCCTTGAAGAATGAATTCAACTGAGACCATTTTCCACATGTGTACTAAACCCTTTTAACTGAAGAGTCATTACATTAGAAATACGAATAACATTTAGAAAAAGAAGGGGAGTGTTAAAATAGAGAAAGGTATTTTGAATACATATATTGGAGAGACTAATATACTGCATTGATGACTTTGGTGTGTTTAGAAAATCTAAATTTTTGAGCTACTATGATAAATGGACCTTTTTAAAGAAAAGAAAGTAAAACAATAATTTCTCAGAGATCCACATTAGATGCCAAATTCTGTCTTTCATAATGTGACTACTGACACACAGATATTTAGGACCTCTTTAGACTAGCGCCGATAGTTCTTTTAACAGTTAGAATGTAGGAGAAACCCTGCAGGATCGGGCCCAGGGCCCATCCAGTCCAGCACTCCATTCACACAGTGGCAAACCAGCTGCCCCCGGGGTCCCTCCAGCAGGATGGGTGCTGGGCCTCCTCCCGCCCACAATCCTCAGCAGCAACGTAAATTGTCCAATCCCCATGATGGGTGGCTAAAGGCTTGTTAAAAAAGGCTCAGAGCCCAAACAAGCACCACGGCCCAGTCCTAAGTGCGCCAAGCAAGCCAGCACCCTGCCCGCCAACTGCAGATCCAATGGAAAGGTTTCCACACGCCAGGCAGGCACGGCCTGCTTCTGCAAGAGCAGCTCAAAACAAGAATGACGCCGACGTGTCATTACCGAGTGCATCTTGCAGGTACTTCTGCCCCACCAGCTTGAGGTATTCCTCGATGGCTTTGGTGGCAAGCGTGTTCTCCCTGAAGATCAGCACATCGTGGTCCCCGCAGCGATCGACCTCGGACATCACCAGATCGGTCAGGAAGTCCTGAAGGAGAAAGAAAGATGAGGAGCTGTTTTAGTCAATGCTACGTGGCTCAGTGCCAGGCAGGAAAGGTGACTGGGAGGCCCCAGATGGAGGGATGAAGGAGCTGCTGCACTCGGCAGACCAAAATGGTGGCGTGACCCGGGCGGGAGTGGCGGGGCCTGCAGGACGGAAAAAAGGGGCGGGGGGGGGGGGCAGCAGTGGCGCAAGCAGGCACATTAAACCCAGGTGCATCATTTTTTGATATCTTTTTGAGCTGAATAGAGAATCCATTTATTTTTCTTCTTTTCATTGTTCATGTTACATTCTTGATTTTTCTCCTGTTAATGACTGATGTTGACTTCCATTTAAATATGTGGTTTCTATGTTGATAACTAGTGTGTGAGCCCACAAGCTCAAATGTTACACAAAACAAACACCAACGGGAGCTAGGGCAGGGAATGACTCCTGTCCCCACTCGTCA
The DNA here is from genome assembly GCF_004798865.1 of Varanus komodoensis. Classification (NCBI taxonomy): domain Eukaryota; kingdom Metazoa; phylum Chordata; class Lepidosauria; order Squamata; family Varanidae; genus Varanus; species Varanus komodoensis. The sequence continues at coordinate 7,746,449 of NW_025335854.1, forward strand.
GTCTTATTTTCTAGGACTTGGGTTCAAATTTCCAGCTCGCTGTCACTGACAACAATCTATGTCACCGAAAAGTTGTGACGATAAAATGAAATATCACTAGCTATGCCTAGTTGAACTCGTTGGAAGAAAGGCGAAATAAAAATACGGCACAGTCTTCTAAATAAACCGCAAGCATCAAAACTAAAAGCCAAAGAAAGGGTTCAAGACTATTTATTTCCACTGGATCCCCTATTTTAAACTCTGTGGTGCATCAGACCGAGGTGTCACGGACTGCTCTGCTTAGCATTCAGGCGGCCTGCAGCACTGCCCAGAACATAAGGAAACAGTGCAGGCGCTACTGAAGGGATTGCAGGTCTCCGCACAGGTACGCTTTTCCCCATCTGCGAGCCATGCCGTCCATTAGTCGGGACAGCAACTGTGAAGCAAGTGCTAAATTAATGTAATCAAATGCTTGGGCAAGAGATGCTCGGCTCCTGTGGCGTCAATGCCATTTCCTGATGTGGATGCAGATGCCACCTGTATCCATCTTGGACCATAAAGCTGCCCAGGTACATGGAATGCTTAGATAGCCTCCAACCCAATGGCGACCTGACCCAGACCTGCTTAGCTTCAGCAAGGCCGCCCTGGGAAACAGGAATCATCACAGATTGTAAGCCTCGACTTCTGTGGGAGGTTAACATGCCCATTATCTCGGAGAAAGCATTGATTAGCTTTCAGGATTAGATCTATTCATCTGCTTGAGTCTGGGTAGACATATTTACTTTCACCATCTTGGGACATAATGTCAGGGCCCACCAATAATGCAAGGGAAGCCGATTAAACCTGCATTAAAAAGTGGCCATTGGTTTCTTTCAGGAAGTGCTACTGTTTGGCCAAGACAAAAAACAATTTCCGTCACTAAACATTCTCCAGGACATCACTTAATACCAGAAAGCCTCAAAGCATTTGGTACTTTTAGCAACATGAGCCAAGTGTTATTTTGTTCTATTTTGTTATTACAAGCGAGAGAGAATGCAGAGGAGGAGAGAGCACGTTTTTAAAACTGAACCATAAACTACAGTGAACTGCAATTATGAAGGCTGATCCAGTACAGTTTTGTACCAAAGGAAGCTGAAGCCTGTTTTGTGGGCTATTTTGGGAAAATATTACGAAGGCAGTTTTGGTTATGAACCCAGCTGGACCAGAAAAGCAGAGCATCCTAGGGAAGTGAGACCGACTGGCAGAACTCACGGGGAATGGTTTCCCATTTCCAAGACTCTGTCTGAAGGCACCTGATGCAGCAGCCTGGCTGAACCCTACGGTGCCTGACCAGAATACTGCCTGGGAATCCTTCAGCTCCGCAACAGAGGGAGATGGGCTATCAATGTAAATAAATAAATATGTATTTATGTATTGAGGTGGGTGTGGGGTTGGGTGGACTCCAGGGGATGGTGGAGGACAGGAGAACCTGGAGGAATGTTCTCCATGGGGTCGTGAAGAGTCGGCCGTGACTTTGCACTTGAACAATGACTGAGACAGACGATTGTTCAACAGTAGTTGCCTTGGTCTGTCAACCCTTGTTGTGAGTGAAAATAGGAAATGTATTTGCAGGAACACTTCTGGCTGTGCCTTCTTTCCCATTTTAAGGCACTAACCGACGGAAGCCAGCTTCACTCCCACGACCGCAGTGGCGTACAATCGGCTTGCCTGCAGTCGGGACAGACCGCTGCGCAAGTCTCAGCAGCAACCGAACCAAGAGTGACATGAAGACAGAAGCCGCTGGCGCTCACCTTGGCTCGGCCAGTGCTCTGAAGGATGTGTACCAAGGCACAAGCCATCTCCTCCTTGTTCCTGACACTGATCACGGGCTCCAAGACCGAGCACAGCACAGTGTAATTGTTGGTGACAAATTCCGCAAACTCTTTGTATTGCTCCATGGGGAGGATGGTGATGGTCTGGTACCGAGACTTGATCCGGATGGATGGCCCCGTCTTGCCCTTGTTGGGCGTCGGGGTGCTGATGGGGTACCACTTCTCCACAAACTGTCGGCCAGTCACGCTGGCTATAGGAATGTTGACCAGGCCGACGTAGTTGTTCTTGTCCTTCTTCTTCTTCTTCTCAACATCCTTGTAGATGTGGATGGTGATGCTGTAGATGGGCGGGAGGCCGGAGAACTCGAAGTGCTCTCCCCAGAAGATATTGTCGGCTTTTGTTTTGCTGGTGGTGCGAGCAAACAGGGTGTCGTCCAGGCACAGTTCGCAGAAGTACTTCTTTTTGGGGGCCAAATCCTTGGCTTCAATGATCCAAAGACGCAATACATTCTCAGCTCGCCGGCAGTTATCCTGGAGGAAAGAAGGCTTATTGAGACAGGTGAAGGCACAGAGCGTCACAGAGCTCGTAATTTTTATTACCATTGTTACGTTACTGTATTTCAATATCATCTTTATGCTTGAAACACCCTTAAAGGGGAGGGGGCTGATGACACCCAAAACATACATAGAAGCAATGATTAATTGGCCATAACAACATGAAGTACATCAGTTAAAAACAACAAACCTGGAACTTCCAGCAACAACACAGAGATGGAATGAGATTCACTCCAGAGTCAGAAGCAGCTTCCAAGTTACTAAAGGTTTGGCAGAGAGGATGAAATTTGTACGTATCGTCTGAGCACAACACAACAGTAATGAGCTGTTACGGAAGGCACTCTACCATTTGTTAAAGACAAGCTTGTGTGCAGCAGCAGCAGCATCCGCAACACTGACTCTCCAGGTGAACTCACCATGACAGAAGAGTATATGGGAGGCAGTATTTCCCACGTGCCCCAGACGCAAGCCATTGATGGCTTCTTAGTCAAATGCAGTCCCTTGAACTCAGCCACGAATTCAGTTGCGGGCACCACAGCTCAAAAGCAACCCCAGCTGCACTGCCCCGTTCTGGCTGAAACGAGGGCGCGCCTGCTTGACCAGCTGTTCCCGAACACTCTTCGAGGGCAGCCCTCGGGTCAGCACATGGTGCTGGGCAGCAGAGACCACGTCTGCACCCTCGAGAAAGGGACTCGGCCGACGAATCAGTCCAAGTTGAAAATCTTCACTCTTCAGTATGGCAGTCACATAGCCACTCACAAAGCCAAATCCAGGAGTGCTATCAAACTACAAGCCTTCTCCTTAAATTAAATGCAATCCCATTAAGACAGGCTCACTTCCCACTTCCAGATCAATGCTCTCAGACATGATTAGCATCTACGCCTTTTCTGCATTAAGTTCCTATTTATTCACACTAAGGGAGAACATTCGGGCGGTTACTCGCAAGATTCTGCCATGCCTGACGAAGACAGGGACAAGAAATACAGCACTCACCAGCACGGTGACATCATATTCTAAATCCTAGAGCAATCTCAACCGGCATCATGAGGACGGCCAAGATGGCACCCGGGAGACACTGACAGCTCCGCCTTCTGGACCTGCCGGACCAGGCCGGAGCAGAGGCACTGCAAAGCAGTCCTGTCACCCACGCCCCTGTGCAAGGAGGCGCGAAGGGTGCCAAGGGTTTTTTATGAACCCGAGAGGACAGGCACGCTTATGCTCCCCACTGCCGCTCTTCCATTACAGGCAATCCATCGAGGTAATGCAGCTAGTTTCTTTCCCAGATTTAAATGGATGAATGGCAAGTGAGGACACGAGCCTTGGCTATTCGGAGACAGGCAAGCCAAATAAATAAATAAATAAATAACTGCGAGAAGTCCAATGTGGTGGCAGAGGGGGGTGGGGGGGTGGGAGGAGTTAAGCTCTCCAGGATCCCAATTTGCCAAGCCTGCACTGGCGATGATTGACTGTGGGGGGATTTGAGACAATTCACAATTTTTCTGCTATAAGTCGGGCCATGAATTGACCATTTAAAAATAAATGCTAAGAAAATGTGTGCAAAATTGCAGCATTTCTGCAAACTGGACTTGTATGATTCAGGAAACGGTGCAATTTGTATGATCTGGAAGCTGGCATCATACGAGTGACATGTGTGCAAATCACAAAAGAAAAGCTTGACTTTCGGCTTCCAATTTGGACAAACCATGAGATTTGCAAAAAATTCCTTAGGTTTTTTTTCCCCTAAATTGGACAAATTGTTGCTGATCTCACAAGGCAGAATCCTGCCTGCACTGATTTGTTTTCCCACCATTGGATTCCAAGTTGGCAGAAAATCCACAGAGCTCAGGGAAGTTCGATTCACCAGAGTCCGCACATTCCCAATAGTAACCTTCATCACTATATAGTTGTAATATGGAAACTGGCAAAAAGGACGAGTGAACTCGCAATTGCTCCACAATACGATAGGTTCTAACTTTGGATAACTTTCCTTTTTTCATGAAAAACCAACACTGAAATTGCTAGCACCTGCCCGTTGGCTATTCTGTTGAAGAAAGTGATCTCAGCCGCTGGGTGCTTTTTGCAGCACGGCAGACAGTTAGGAGTCTCCTGGCGAAGGGAATCGTTAGCAAGGGTGGCAGGGGACCCTGTGCTGCCCTTTTGAAGAAGGCTCAGCAGAGCGTCATTTTGTGTTACTGAGCAGGTTTCCTCCTGGGCAGCCACGCTGTTGCGCATCCACCCTAATTAAGTGGGAAGAGTTTGCTCCAGCACTTGAACAAGAATGTGATTACTCAGGGTGCAGTGCAGGAATGGATGCTTTTCTGGGGCTTCACCTGATATGGTACCTTGTTCGGTTGTATCGCCCTGCGTAGGTTCTCCATCCACTTGTCTCTCTCGGCGGCAGAAGAGCAGCTGAAGCATTTACTGCCACTGGAGTAAGTTACCTAGGAAATTAAGAAAAGTTAGGATCAGCCAAGCCTATGACTGAGAAAGGAATGCGCACAGGGAAGAATGCACTTGGATGCCTCTCTCCTTTTTCATTTTCAGCTCTTTTTCTTACCTGCTGCCAAATGGTGTGACTTTCCTACTAAATAGACATTTTTACTTCTGCTTTAAAATCCCTTGCATGCGTGTTTCCTGATGCTGTACATTTGGTTGTCATACATTTTTTTAAGAAGTTAGTGCTGATTTTGGAGTTTTGCTGCAATTAAATTCTATTGATGGTTATGCATTGATTACTGAACTGATCTGGATCCAACTTACTGTGCACTTTGTACATGGAAGGTGAAATATAAATTAAGCGAGGTGCAAATGCCATGCAGGTTTAGGATGAAAAAAGCCAACAAGCCTCGGCCAGCCTAGATGGTGCAAAGCGATGTGAAAAGGGGAATGAACAAGCCTCTGAAAGAAAATTAGAGGTCTCCAAAGCTCAAGATTGGATGTTGCAGAGAAGTGCCATCTCCAAATTTAGAGCTGGAATTATCTGAGGAATTATCTGGAGGCACAATGGCACAGAAAATACGGGTTTCTCTTTTCCCTTTAAAATTTCCCAAAGATCAGAATGTTGTGATTGTTCCTTTATGGTGCTCAAGGAGAGCCACACCCGGGATCCTAATTGTGCTGACATTCTAGATACCAGCCTTGGGGGCACCGTCAAACAGCCACCTGTCGAGTCTCCTGGAAGGCTGCTTGCGCTTTCCACAGGGACTGCTGACCATAGCAGGTAACCCAGCTTAGTCACAGGGCCAACTCAGCCAGGAAAGACCGAAGCAAAGCAGAAGATGCTCCCCTTTCCTGCAGTACCAATAGGAAAGCAGGTTGAAATCTGCCTTGAGTTCTTCCTCCAGAGGAATGAAGTTGCCAGGGGAGCCTCCAAGGAAAGCCGGGACAGATTTTCGGAGGGCAGAAATGGAAAGCAGGCCAAGAACTCTCAGACAGTGAAAGTCTTCTATGGATCAACTGATTCTATACAATACAGTATTTTTAGAAACCACACCCCAAATATAGTTCTGCAAGGCAGTTGATTTCATTTAGTGTTTCACGTAATGAACACCAGAAGCACACACAGGGCCTGGATTGGCCCACATTTACTGTTAAGGACACACCTGGAAGTGTTGAATTTCAGAAAACGTATTTTTGTCAGGTTCTTCTGAAGTAATTATTTGACATAAATCCCATATATGGGAATATTTGGTTTGATGAAAAATAAGGTTAAGGATTTAAACTTAACTTACAAGGTAAAATTAGACAATCAATAGAAAAAGTTATGCTAGGTTAATGTAATATTTCTTTTAAACCCATTCCATGTAACTCAGAGGAGGATAATCACACAGCATTTTAAAGCACTATTGAGTTTCTTGAGTACTTCCTGAATTCTTTTTCAAAAAAGCACATACGTGTATGTTCCTCAATGGTTACAAAACACTAAAATCTCTTAAAGGATCAGATGCAAACCTGCAAGCAAAATGAAGTCCAGTTCGCCAGATTTTCTAACTGTGAGGCTCCAGTCCTGCCTCCAACTTCACACATTTGCAGCTCTCCTCCTTTTTAACCTGGGGAAGCATTTCCGTGGGCAGTTCCCCCTTCAAGGATTACTCTCTAAGGCAGGGACCTTTCGGGGTGCGAGCACGACGACGGAGTGCTCTCTTTCCACGGAAGCAGGCCAGGGTCGTGTTTCAAGAACACGCCTGAGACTTGTCAAGTCTTTTAATCCCCCCAAATTAATACTGCTGCTGTTTTAAGTATTTGTTTTGAGTGACTGTTTTTTTAAAAATTACCATGAAATCCGTTTTCTGTGATTTGTAGTAATTTTATTGAAAGTCTGGTGCTGAAAGGCAGGATCTGAGTTACTGGTATTATCTAATAGATGGAATGTGCCAGGAAAACCAGCAGATGGTTCAGGATTTTACTGTCCAGGCCTCTTCTAAGAGATACATGGATGTGGTTATTCCTAAAGCCAATTGCTCCCCAGAAACTATAATTTAAAAGCTCAATATTTGGAAAAAATGGAAGCTGTCACTACGGGACAGGCGACTTCAGTCAAAATGAAGCTATTGCCCAAGTTGCTGTTGATATTTCAAATGGTCCCTGTTCCACATACAGAAAGAAATATAGAGAAATCACAGGGAAAGGCAGAGCAGTTTATTAGTAATGGTAAAGGGGAAAGTCAGATACCAGAACAGAATGAAGATGGTCCATTTCTAGTTTCGAGTTGTATCTTGCAGTCGTCCACATTTGTCAGCAGATTTAAAGAGAAGACTCAATCTTTAAAGAGAGAAGGCTCAATCTGGTCTGTAAGAGGAGGGATCTCACGGAAATCTTTTACCATGAAGCTATTCTATTGATGCAAGTTACAAAATCCTCAGCGGCTGGCACCTGGGGCAATGGGTAGGCAAGCCTGCTTAATTTCAGTTTGCGCACTCAGAGAAGGACCCTGGCCTCTGTTTTTTTCAGGCATCCACCAGAAAGATTGCAAAAAGTGGCTGGAAATCAAAAGCTAGAAGAATCTGCCCACAGAATCATGACTGATGGCCAAAGATGGCTGCTGTATTCTTTGATCTGGTGCTGGGTTGCCAACACCATCCTTAGACGCGAGAGGGTAGCCCAGCTCTGGCGCCATGCTGCAGCAGCTACAGGTGGCTCCCAGCTTCCTCTCCCCAGTACTCAGTGCCATGTAAAGCAGGAAAGGTCCCTTCCTGCTGAAGGGTTGCTGCCAGCAGCCCCAAGGACCTGAGAGTCAACTGATGATCAGATAGTCCGCTCGCTCGCACTCTTCCCAGGGTAAAACCAAAGCAACTCCTTAGCTCACAGTTGTGAAATCCACAAACAGTGAGATAACCAAGCGATTTGAATAGATTAAGCAATGCAGACAGTTCCCCCGCCCACTCCTTCTTCTTAAGGGATCTCTCTGGGTTTTTGCTTTTTCTTACCTCAAAGCAGAAATCTTGACCAAGTATACTGCTATGAAGCGGCTTGACAAAAACTCTTTCTTCTGTCCCGAGGTCGAGGGTCTCTACAGCGCTGCCTGGACTCAGTAAAGATTCATGGGAACGAGACTCCTTCAGCTTCGGCAATCCACGGGACCTGTGTGAGGACAGAACGTGGTGGAGATGAAACTCCAGGAGGGGAAAGGCACTTTTTCCAGAACACCTTTTAAAGGATTGCATCCTTCTGAATATCGAGCTTGGAAATAAGAAGTTCCTGAAACATGCCAGACAAGATTTGGAGGATCTAGTAAATCCAGAAATTTAGAAATATTTTGCTTCTTTGTATTACGTATCTTGACAAATGGCTTTTAACCTAATGAAAATAAACACATGTATTGACATCTCAAAGACATGCTGGCTACCGGTTTGCACGATATCCAGAATTCTGTTAAGTAACATTCTTGCTGATACACTGAATCATTGTTCCCACACGCTGCCTATGCTTCTTCTAGCTGCAAAGTGAAAATGATATTGAAGGATTCTTTCACGCAGCCCATAAACATGTCCTGTACAGTAATAAAAGTTCTGCTCTGGAAGCTCTAATTGATTCAGATGTCACAGCTGCAGCCACTCCGTCCCCCAAGCAGCAATGCTGCCACCACCCAGTTCCATCTTTTCCACAATGCTATAGGGGGAGGTGGCCGAAGCACCGCGATCAGCTCACGCAGACCCGGCAAGCCAAGAACATCCTCGGCCTCAGAGGTTTCCCACCGCTCCTCCCAGCCCCCCTGGTCTCAACGTACTCCAGGCATTTCTGCACCCTCCGCCTGTCGGAAGGTTCCAGCAGCCTCGGCCCTCCTCCGTTCAGGTTGCTATCCAGGCTGTTCCTCCCATTCCCTCTGGCCTGCGCCATGGATACGACTATCATCACTGCCAGTAGCAATGGAGGCGGCGGCGAAGGCAGCAGTTCTGTGTAAATTGAACGCATCGCACAAGGAATGACAACAACTAGCAAGAAAGTTCAAGGCTGCTACAAGCGCGGCGGCCATTCCGCAGCAAGCCGAAAGGTGCCCATGCCCACCAGCCCAGCTCCATTAGTGTCTTTCACAAAGCTGGGTTTTAAGAAAACAGCAGACACACTCTAGTGTAACCGTGAGGCAGGCCTCGATCGCAGCACCTCCGCCTGCGCGTCTCTACCCTTCCCCATAGATGTATGAATCCATCCTATTGACCTGACGGAACTGTCGACGGCCTAATCATTAAGGAGCTTCCCATTTCTGTCCCTCAATTCATTCTAGCCTCTGCACACTGAGGCAGAAGCAAGCCGAGGGGGGTGAGCCAGCCTTCCTCGTGCTCCTTCCCCTTCTGGAGCGTATTTCCTACCTCTAGGATTAGCCACAGTCCAGTGTTCCAGCAGTAGTGCCAACAGTTGTGGTTAGAGATGTGTGGGAACTCGGTTTTGCTTGCAAAACATACAAACGTGCCGTGTTTGAAGCCCCCAAAGCAATCATGCCTGCAACGCGTGTCCATCAAAAAAGGCACTGCGTTCCCCTTTTGTGTGTGCTCGTGCTTGATCTGCACTTTCCCAATTCCCGTTTGCACAAATTTCTGCACAGACTGAATCGGCCCGGCTTTAGACTAAGAAGAAAAGCTGCACCAGTTAGGGGAAATTTACACAAATCTTTTATTGCGGCGGCTCAATTTGCACAATTCTCCTCCGCATGGAGCAAGCAGCAATCGCAAACCAGAACTTGGCAGGAGCGAAAAGGTGAGAGGAGCTCTGGAGCACCCTACGATCTCGGTCGCTGCCCGTTCGCCCATCCCTGGCTGTGGTTACGGCTCAGTGTTCCCACTTAACTCACGTCTACTCTGGTTACTGTCCGTAGTGGGGATTTGCATAATCCTGCTCCCTGCTGACTGCTGAACCATAGTTAAGTTGTATGCAGTACAACACGTACTCAGTATGTACCATTTGGAACAAACAAATCCATCAAACAAATGTGTGTGCACACAAACTTAGGCAAAATCGAACAATGGAACCTCCTCTTTCTAGCATACCATACCGTATACCTGGTGAAATCTGAAAAGGAATTGTGAGCCTTTAAGAATTTTTTTAAAAGGCTGACACGAAAACAAAGCAATTACATCAACCAGGGCTTGTCCTGTCCTCTATCAATGCCACCCGCGTGGCATCATCGTCAGGCAGCCCTGCAGCCCTGTCGCTGTAAGCAAGACTGCCTCGGCTCCAGGGGTGAACTTCATTTTCTGCTAAGCGTGGACGTTCCGATTCTGAAACCCACCCCTCCATACATTCTCCTCGCCCCTTCGAAAACAAGCTAGCTAGCTAGCTAGCTAATGCAACTTCTCCTTAAATCAGTGGATTACATTTTAAGCGATGGGCCACAACGCAGGGCTTTACATACAGAAGGTCCCAGGACTACAGATGTAAAGGCCAGGGGCGAAAAGGAAAAATGTGGGATTTCTGGATGGGAGGGAGTGGATTTTTCTATTTTTCCCCTCTACTGATTTTCCCATCTTTGTTTTTTTCTGGGCCTTCATAGCTTTACTCCAGTTTAAAAGGATTTGGTGGCAGATTTTGGGAAACAGCCTGAGAGTACGGAGGGCCACTGAGCAGGCTGGGGTGAGGTGGCCCAGGGATGCGAGCAGCAGTCGGCAGCTTCCTATGAAGAGAAAGCCTGAATAAGTACAGTATTTTTCGCTTTTTCAGAAAGGCATAGAAGAGTCTGCCAATACAGGTTCCTTAATACAGGTTCAGAAAGGCATACAGGTTCTGCCAATTTATGCAGCGAGTGGCAATGTCACACACGGATGCTCAGAGAGCACTGCAGGTCTAGCAAAACGGAGGCTGCAGATCCCGTCAGAACTTGGCCAGGAGATGGAAGCAATCACACCTATGCTATTCCGGTGTCCAAAGGAAGGAATCAGAGATTTAAGTGGGAATGAGGGGGGGCAATGTTTATTTTCTAATTTTTATCCTACCTTTGGTAGTGTTATTGCCACAGAAAGAGAGGGTTTGAACTATCTTAATAAAATAACAAGAAAAATATAAACAGGATACCAGGCATGGGATCGTATTTTTTGATGCTCAGAAATCTTTAGAGTAACCTTCATCAACATGGTACTCCCCAGATGTTTTGGACTTCAGCTCCCAAAACCCCAAGCCAGCAAGGCTAATAACCAGGAATGTTGGAAGCCAAAGTCCGAAACATACCAAGGGCATCAGATAGGAGAAGGTTGCTTAAGGGTTCCACAAGCCTCCTTTTCAGATAGCTTACTGCACACTAAGCTTAAATCCTTTTGTTGGCAGCGTGATGGTAAGCCACCTCTTCTTTCAAAACTGTGGCTCAGCTAAACTGCGCTGCAATTTTAGTAAACAGTGTCTTTGCGCAATCAGGATAGAAAGATAGGTAACACCGAAGCACGTTAAAATATTCTCCTGGATTAATTCTCTAGACCTTAAATCAGCTGCCTAGCGGCTGCAGTTTTAATATCCAGTGTCTCTTAACATCTGTTACTGAAACTTGTATCCCTTCTAAGATGGGCCTGAGCATTGTACCATCCAAACACATGGTTAGCTCTCCGGGAAAAGAAGCAGAACGCAACTGCTTTCCCTCCCAAGGTTGTCCCTTTTTCTGGCACTCCCTCTGTCCTTTGAACAGTAATTCCCATTACTCTTTCTTCAAGCCAGGTGAGATGTTTTCTGCTCAATTACCAAGTGTCAGGCTCTCAGCGGGCACAGCAGCAGAAGCAGGTTAAATGGCAGCAGTCCATATACCCCCTGCTCTGCAAAACTCGAATATTAAACACTGCTGGCCAAAACATGCTTAAGGGAAAAACCTTTAAAAATGTCCCTGTGTTTCCTGCTTTCACGTTTCAGAAGCAGCCCTGCTTTAGAAATCCTTAAAGGATAAACTGGCTGTCATTTCAGTTTATACATAGTAGATTACAAAATAACGCCAGATACCTGCTGATACCAGACGCAAACCGAAAGATTCAGCCATGCATTCCGTGTAGGTATGACCAGAAAAGCATAGCTCAAATACTAGTTTAATACTAATTGAAAGAGAGCTTTGGCTATTGTTTGGTATAGAAACGTGATAGAAAGAAGATAGATAGATGGACAGGTTTAAAAGGCAATCTAGCAAAACCCTCAATTCCGCCTATCCCCATTCTAATTGCTGCAAAGGAAGTCCCTCTGTCCAAGCTCCAGATCCCCAAAGACGGCAGGAAGCACCAGGGCATGAAGCCAAGAGCACGCGCCTGCCGCAGCCTCAGCACAGAGAGACGTTTAGCAGCAGGCACAGTGCTCCCGGCACGGCTCTGCCTAGCGCTGCTCGTCCAGCTACTCCTGAAAAACCTGGCACACCTACATGAAGCAACTGTACAGCCACCTGACCGAGCAGCCCCAGATCATGCCGGTGCCATGTGTCCCGGCACCCCCACACTTTCTCCTCCTCCTCCTCCTCCTCGGCTACATCGCAGGAGAGGGATCCCTGAGTGCAAAGGCGGCAGTGGCCGAATCCAGAAGCAGACAAGCGGCAGCTGCTTCTGCTACCGAGGTGCACAGGTTCTCCTGCAGGACGAGCCCGGGCACGCCACGCTGCCGGCACGGGCTGGGTCGGCGCCCTTCTCCTCGGCGTCTTCCGCGCGCACTGCCTCTTGCCCCTCGGGTGACACGAGCCGGGCTCCCGGTCTGTGCCCGGCTCACTCAGCCCTGGGCCGGTTGCCATGGAGCTGCATCTGTAAGGAGATTAGCGCAGAGACGCGGCCCTGGCGGCGCTCAGGGAGCCCTCGCCGCAAGCACAGCAGAGGTGACCTTTCCGAGCGAGCGAGAGGCCCCACCTCTCTCCCCGCAAGTTGTCTGGCGCAAGGGCCAAGCAGGAGCGGGCAGAATCATGCCAGGCCCCCCCCCCCGTGGCCATGTGGGGGCTGCACGGGGTGGAAAATGGCTCCTCGGAGAGGCTGCTGACCCCTCCCGCCAGGCAGGCTGAATCCTGGTCAGGCATCGCTAATGCGGAATATTGTGGCGCGCAGTATCATATCTGTAAAGATGGGATTAGGTTCATTTGGTCAAAACCAAATGAATTGTGCATATGGGAAGGATTATTTGTCGTTAGTCGTGAAGTTGCGACCGACCCATCGCAACCCCATGGACAACATTCCTCCAGGCCTTCCTGTCCTCCACCATCCCTTGGAGTCCACCTAAGCTCACGCCGACTTCTTCAGTGACTCCGTCCAGCCACCTCACCCTCTGCGTCCCCTTCTTCTTTTGCCATCTATTGTTCCCAGCATCAGGCTCTTCTCCAGGGAGTCCTTCCTTCTCATTAGGTGGCCAAGGTATTCGAGTTTCATCTTCAGTATCTGACTTTCTAAAAAACAGTCAGGTTTGATTTCCTTTAAGATTGTCTGATTTTATTTCTTTGCAGTCCCAAGAATTATACAGGCTTTAAATCTGAGTTATGTGAACTAGAAACAGACGCTTTGCCCTTTTACCAGACTATCAGCGAATGCCGAAGGGTTTCATGGTGGCTCCCTATTTGAATCTGAGCTAAAGCATCAGGATCAAGAGGGTAAAAGGAAGACTGCAAGCTACTGGAAGGTAATGCTTAGAATATAATGCAAGTCTAGTCAGGTGCCTGTGACGCAAAGCAAGGCTAGCCGGACCAGAGATGCTGAGAAGAAGCTTGAGGGCCAAGGAGGGGAGCAGGAACAGCCGTGAACAGAGAGAGTGAGGCTGCTCAGCCAGACGCAGCTTGTTCCACCATGACCATGGTGAAGCAGGCCTGGACTGAGAAGAGCCAGCCGAGCCGCCGGCTTCAATGAACCCCGCAGAAGAGCAGTAGCTCCAGGGCTGGATTCCACTGGAGAAGGTCTGTGGCTTGAAATCAGCGCCTGCCGGTTTCTTCTGTTGGCCCCATCTTGCAGTTCAGCTACGAAATGACGTCTTACAGTAACATCCGTCTTACTGCTTAGACCCATTTTTGGCTGGGAAAGGGTTTTATCCAGGACCAAAACTGCAGCAGCAACTCCAAAACTTTTCTGTATTATACTGCGCAGACAGAAAACCAGAGACAGTGCAATACCTGTCAGGCCAGGAACCGCTCGTGTCCTCAGAAGCAGTGTGTCTACGAGATGTGCTGCTTTTCTAGAAAAATAATCATCTGGTCCACCACATTACAGAAATTTCGTCTGACATCCCACAGCTGCAATTAACAAGAAGGCAATTTGCCCGACTGCTTTGGCACAGAGATAATAACTCAAAGCCATTCCACTTGTTTTCCAGTGACCAGTGGGGAAGCTCGATTGAAAGAGCCTTTCCCGTATGAGTGGGGAAGGTATTGGAAAAATGAGTGGCACTTACTGTCTCCTTGAAGACGGCAATTAATCATGACGAAGCGGGATTACTGTAAACAGGAAGATCATGGAGACACAGAGGGTGGCAGAGAGGATGGAGTGAGTGTATATTTGCACAAATCTGTTGCTTCTCAACAGCTCCATTAACTACCCAAATCCCTATTCCAATTACACTTAACCTGGATGATTAACCTTTTCTGTGTTATCCAAAGAGCAGCGTAAGCCTGGCAGAAGGGAGCGTCTACAGAAAAGCACCAGTGCTAAATCACGGCCCCACAGAGTGGAGCACAGAATAGCTAAAGTTCTGCTCTTTTGAGTACCCCAAGAACCTTTTGCTCTGTATCTCCTATCGGCATTTTTGCACAATCAAGACACTGAGACCTTTTAAACCATTCCTTTCAATCTGGAAAAGGCGGCTTTTTGTAAAAATATTTCATCCAGGGAGGCTAATTGATTCAGATAAATTCTGGAGAGTATCTGTGCATGTATAAGGCCCTGCCCAAAATCCAGATTACCCTTGCCAAAAAAACAAACCGAACCAACATCTGTCAAAACTCTGCGACCCCATAAAAGTGGCTCGCATTTTTCCACCTTCCCAAGTACTTAAGAGTCTTGGGAAAGGATAGGAAAGATGCAGCAAACTGAGAATCCAGTGTCCATCCAGTCAAAACAAGTAAAGGATCGTCACGAAGGGGGTAATCTAGTGATCACCCACTTTCAGGAGCAAAGATCACTCACAGCTTTGAGAGCTCACCTTAGGAAAACTGTCAGGAGAAAGCAGAGCAAAAAGCAAGCCTCTTTGCACCACGGCTGGGGGCTTCAGCACTTCGACCCCAGGCACTGCCCAGGCGAGGCCGCCCAGTGTGGACCCCTGGAAGCGCACAAATGTATTCCTGTGCAAGTCTGACTTTTTCTCATAAAAACACAAAAAGATTCATGCACACTTGGGGAGCCCCTCTCCCCAGACAGTGGGCAAACCAGTGACAGTCCTGCCCGTGTGTCATTGGACACTTTTGCAAGAAATTGCAAAAGGTGATCACCAAGAAAGAGCACAGGGGAGGAATAAACGTCACAGGGAACAAAAACGGGCTTGTGATCGTGGCTGGGAATGGAGATAACGCCTCTTTAGGGGCCAAGTCCCCGGCTGGAGGACCGGGGGAAGGAGCCGGGACAATGCTCAGTTGGCCAAACCATCCGTCAGCAGCACTCAGGGAAGGCTAGCCGGTTGCCATCTCCTGAGTTCCAGGTGAAGCCTTTTCATTCTCCCAGCCTTTTCATCATTCCGTTTTTAAAAACATGCTCGTCCTTTAGACACCCTGCACTGCTGCCAGCATCTGCTTTGGCTTTATTCTGCTGTTTTGAACTGTTTCCGTTGCTCATGGTTTCGTACTGTAGGGTTTTAACTGTTCTTCTGCCATGTGAGGAACACTTTGTGAAATGCGCGACGTACTTTGGAAGTTGGGCGGGATCCAACAGGCTTCTCGGCACACGGTCCGAGGTGCAACCCCACGGTCAGCCAGCGGTGAGGCGGCTGGCGGGGGCTGCTACCACCGCTCCCGCCTCGCCCAGGCTGTTCCAGGACGCAGTGTGGGGGCCCCCCAGGCTTCCAGTAGCTGCCTGGCTGGCCCACTCCGATATCCAAGCATAAGATGGGGGAAGGGTTAAAAATCAAACTCTTCTCCGCTTATGAAGCTCTCCTGCTGCTTCTGACCTATTTAAAAGCCTGATGCTGGTGCATGTGCTTCAGATACACTGATTACTATGCGGCCGTGGTACGGGCTGCTCTTCAAACAGTGTGTGAGGACTGGGAATCCCTCGGAAGCAACTGCGGCACGGGGACCAGCACCGAACCAGCAAAACCCGCAGTCAAGTTCATTCTCCACTGTTGTATATGGATGAATCGAAGGAGGATAATGCCAGGCTGTATCAGTTCATGCCCTCAGACTTTTTGATACATATCTGATTAACAATGCCACACACTGCTCTCTCGATGGTCCTCTTATGAGAGAGGTGTTCTAGATGGCTCTATGCCTCATACCCTGATTCATCCTATGTCAGGGTCATTCAGCAGACAGAAAGCGCTTAAGTTCAAAACTCAGCTTGGCTAGACACCAGACAACTTCCTTTCTCAGCAAACTCATCTACAATGGATAAAAGCCCATCTTGTAAAACTGCACTGTGATAACAAGGGAGAAGGAAATGCGGGAAGATTCAGTTCATTTGCACATTTGTATACAGTTCAGTTGATGCTGGGAACGATTGACAGCAAAAGAAGGGGTCGGCAGAGGATGAGGTGGCTGGACGGGGTCAGTGGGACGGTGAGTGTGGGCTTGGGTGGACTCTGAGGGATGGTGGAGGACAGGAGAGCCTGGGGGAATGTTGTCCGTGGGGTTGTGATGGGTCAGGCACGACTTTGCCACTGAACAGCAACAACAATACTGTTCAGTTACTGAAGGTCTCTGAGTGGTTTACAAGTATCAATATCTTTAAAATACAGTAGAGCAAACCATATACGTACAAACATATAAACAGACAACATACACAAATACATATCGAAATTAATTTAAAATAATCCCGAACAAGAATCTGGCACAGTACCAGAGTCATATCGTATACTGACAAATGCCTGAGAGAAGGGGGAGAGCTTAACCTGGCACTGAAAAGACAACAAGGCGGGCACCAGGCAGGTCTCTTTGGGGAAATGATTCCTCAATTAGGGGGTCACCATGGAGAAGGCCCTTTCCCTTGCTGCCATCCTCACAGCATAAACAAGTGAACAAGGCCGCTGCTGTTGAGAAAACGGTGTGGCTGGGCCATCCATCCATCCAAGTTGGGCGAAGGCACTGCAAGCCACTAGGTCCCCTGAGAGTCACGTGAAAAAGGTGGCTCCAGAATTTAGCTCTACCTCAGCATGACTGGCAGCAAATACATTCCTCACGTTCACTCAGAATCGGAGAGGAAATGCACGGTGACACTTCCTGCTTTACTGTGCTCTATAGTACACGCATATTCCGCCAGGCTACTCAACTTAGCGGCGATGAAGCAATGTGGGTCTAACTGCTTGCCAACGTGGGGTGCCTGCCCTCGCCCCGGCACGCACCCCCTTGCAAACAGGTGTGCAACATTTTGCAAGGAGGTGGGGAAAATGCCGAAACAAGAGGCAAGTTGTGTGATGTTAACTCCCCGCCTTTCTGGCTCATCATTATCCATTTGCACACCGTACTTGCATAAATACTGTATGTGATGCTAAACATTTTGAAACCAGGTTATGGGGGAGACTCCAGGTTTTCCTGTTGACAAATGTCACGAGAAGTTTGGGGGCCTGCTGAGCTAAGCCCTTCAAGACCTGTGCATGTATATTAAAGCCTCAATGATGTTTCTGAAACTAGCCTTAAATTCATAAATACCAAAATCTATTCCATTGTACAAACTAATTGGTCAATGTTTCTACAGATTTCCTACAAGTGTTTAAACTTCAGATTAAGTTATTTCCTTAGACCTGAGTTTTATGAATTGTATATCCTGGATCATCAGTTTGAGTTCATCTGAAGGACAAGTTCTAATTTAAAAACAAAGCAATTGTAAAATCCCAATTCAGTGTTTTCCTTTTTGCATGTTTAACGTAGATCCCTTCTTAATACACTCTCGACATAGATTACAGCTCATTAAACAGACACATTACGTGAAAGTGCCCAGTCAGCCTGGCAGCTTTTTATTCACTAACAGCCTCATTCCAGAAAACGTGCATTGCCCCTATCATGTTGCACAAGCAAAACTATTTATGGAAGGGTGGAATCCTGCCATCCTGCGTGCCTGGAAAGATGTTCTGTACATTGTGGAAATGCAGTTGCTTTGCATCTCTGGAATCTAACTCAACTGGTAGTAGGAATGGGGGAGCAGGTAACCTTCAAATTGGTGAAGTGCTCTGAACCTTCTTCTGAAGCACGTTCTGCCTGGTTTGTGTTCTCCAAAACAAGTATCTTTTTCTTATTTCCAGTTGGGAAAAATGCACATTCTAAGAACGCACAATCGCAGGAAATATACATCTTTTAAAATATACGTCTTTCCAAACCAAAAAGGTCTATTTCCCCCGGGATGGGTTATGAGAGGATTGCACAAGTGTGCACTTGTGAAAATGTGCAAAATTGCAATCCCTCCTCCACCCCAAGAATTGCTTTGCTGCTTTTCTTCACACTCAGGATTGCAAATGTAACACACTCACATGGTCTGCAAGCAGGCAAGCAAGCAAGCAACAAACATTCTGGTCCAACCCTCACTGGAGGCAGTATTTCATAATATGTAGTATCATCCATAAACGCCCGCCCCCTGAGATCAGCGGGAGAGGCCCTTCTCCGGGAGCCCTCCGTGACGGACATTAGGAGGGTGAGCACCCAGAGGAGGGCCTTCTCTGCGGTGGCGCCCCATCTGTGGAATGCGCTCCCCAGAGAGGTCTGCCTGGCGCCGTCGTTATTTGTTTTTCGGCGCCAGGCGAAGACCTTTTTATTCAAACGCCATTTTAATTGCTAATATTATTCGCTTATTTTATTCTTTGGCCAGAGCGACTTATTTTATATTGTTAATTCGTTTTATATTTTTAGTGTATTATATTTTAATTGATGTTTTGTGAGCCGCCCTGAGGCTTCGGCGAATGGGGCGGCATAGTAATTTTCTAACTAACTAACTAACAACAGGGAGATGTATGTAGGAAAGCAGCTGGCTGAGCCCACAAGCCGAATCAGAGACACACCCGGGGCTTCTACACACATTCCTTTTCAAAGACAAAAAGGCACACACTGGGATGCCTGTATATGCCCCTCGCCAGAGAAAGAAAGACATGCAAGTTTTATCTCAGAAACTGCACAGAAGAATAGCATGTTAACTGCCCTGAAAAGCACATGCAACCAACAAAAGCCTCCGCTGACGTAACCATGTAGGGGCGCAAACCCTACACCATGTTCCTGTCAGGCAGAGCCATTACTGCACTTGCATCTTTAAAAGAGATCGCAACAGATGTGCCCAGCAAGTCGAGAGGGAAGGAAGGAGCGACTGTCTCCCCCGCGCACACGCACACGCACCCCGCCGCAGAAATGCAACAGCCTGTGCTAAACACGGGCCCAATTCCCCTGCAAAGCAAGCCGCCGGCGGGCTCCCAGCCCTTCAGCCCCAACAGGGCAACAGCCACCCGTCCCATCCTGCCGCCTCCCAGCTGGGCTTCGAAGCCAGGCAGGCAAACGAGGCGGCACGCGGTTTGCTCTGCTGCCGAGACGGCCCCGCCACTAGGCTCTGACCGACAAAGGTGACGGTTCTAAAGAACGGACCCACCGATAGTAGAACGAGCTGGCATGCGCACAGCGGTATCTCTTCACCACAAACCCCAAAGCCATGGCTACTTCATCCCCTGGAGCTCAGGAGAGGCCATTCTCAGGAAGCAGGAGCAAACAATCTGCAGCTGTCTGATAATACCATAAAATGACTTTTACTAAATCAAGAGGATTCCCACGTGGCAGTAAATCCCGAGAGGGCAAAACCCTCCCAGCTGTCCACAGAGCTTTAGCTGCAGCCACTGACAGCATGTACAATCCACCGCAACCCTCATTCTCTCTCTCTCCTCACCCCCTCCAAGATAAACAAAACTAAGGGGAAGGATTACCCGGCCAGTGAGAAAAGCCTTCCATCTCTGGTCCCAAACTGACAGGACCAAACTGCTCTCTCTCCACATGCTAAGCTTGTTTCTATAGAAGCTTTCCCTGGGTGTATACCAACTATTCTTCACTTCCCAGACTCAGGATATAGTTTTTTTATTTACACACTTCTAACAAGCGTGAAAATAGGGGTCAGAGGCTGCAATGGAGCGATGAAAAGAATGCGGTGGGCAAGAGGGGGCAAGGAAAAGCGCAGGGACTGCTTCAAAATAGTGAGGCCACATATAACTGCCATGTGGCTCAGGAAAAAATCCTTTACTGAGTCGGCGACCATTCAAAATATGCTCAAGACACAAGCCGCAGCATGCCGGGCGGCATCAGACTGAGCGCGTATTGGGAGGATAATTTGCTGCAGGCTCTGCTGCCAGGGACTTGGAATAGCAGGGGGATTTTGAAGACACTGGAAACCACACAGGAAAGTGTTTGTGAAACGCAAATAGCTGGGAACAGCTGCTCACTGCAAGTCAAAAACAACGGCCTGCAAAGAGAAAGCAAGCTCGCGTCGCATCCTCCGGGCTTCTACCGAGCGGGCTGGGCGTCTGATCCTCAGCTCTTCTGCCGCAGGAGCAGTAACTTTTGGGGCTCAGTGGCACAAGCACCAGGAAGTTGCGGCACTCCGAGGAGAAACAGGCCGCAAACCCGACTACGGCAGAGTCACGCACTTCTGCGTCCGCGCTGAGCTGCCTCCTCCACTCTGTGCCACTCCTGGCCATTAAGCTCAGTGGAGCAGAGGTAAACCGATGCACCAGCCCAGGGGATAATTATGCAGTGGATTCTGGGTGTTTAGGAAGGTTTACAATGAGTAAGGCTAGTTTCTCAAACCAGGAAAACGAAATTCTGTGTTTGGAACAATAATATGTGCTGGAAGCTAATCTGAATATATGTGAATGCTTGGTTCAGGACGAATAGAGTAGCTGGTCCAGGGGAAGAATGTTTCCGAAGAATATTTTGTTTTTATTCTGGTACTGCAGTAGAAGGGAAAAGAAATCCTGAGCCTGTGCATAAGCACCCGGACTCCTCGGGCAGCAAAATGTTTTGTATCTGGAGCACCTAAATTTGGCAAAGGTTTGTAGACAAGAGGGCGTGACACACACGTCTCTATCCCCATGCTGCTTTCAGGGACCAACACAGCAACAAATACATGGTACAAATGATTCCTTCTCACTGTCAGATGCTGAGGCAGGAAGGGGAGAAAGGCAGCTAAAGAGTTGCTCTGATGGGTGCATTAAAGTCCCCCAGACCACTAATGCAGCCACGACTTCATTAAGCATTCAGTCTCTTCAGCAGGAGGTGCTTCCCAGGCTGGCCGTCATGTCTACAAATACCCGTCAATTTAATTCCAAAGAGGAGCCATTTTTGCAGTCAACTAGCACAGCACTTTCTGAACTAAGCCGCAGACTGTCTGTTGCTCAGAGAAGCAGCTGCAACCTTTGAGCGGGTGGATAATGCAGGCACAGTGTTAAGAACGCTGGTTTATTGCTACCAGTGGAGTTTTCCTATTGTTAGGTAAGGACTTTACACTTTACAAATCTCTGCCTTCATCCCAACCAGCCCATTCTGTTGTCAACCGTCAATGCTATCAGTTCTCATTGTTCAGTGTTCACAAAACGTAGATGGCTCTGCAACTTGAAACAATTCCAGGGCCTGCAAACTGATGGCTCTGCCTTGATACTTACTAAATCCATTTTAAACTCTACGGAGGCAGGCTGCACAGTGAGCGGTTTGCCAAAATCTGCCTATCGTAAAGTCAAAAGGTTCTGCTTATAGGAAGACACAGGAAAATACAATAAAGATCCCTCTACCTTTCAGTCGCTTCCTTGCCACACTCTCCCACCACAAGCTGCATAAAACACACAGCACATTTCTTCTTTTACCCCAGAAACTCTTCAAAAAAAATTGCCAAGCACCAGTTATTGTAAATCTGATGTGATCCTTTATTGTAAAGGCCCCTTGATCCAAACATTTCTTGAGCCCCTGGAGTACGAGGGAGGCCTTCTTAGGGAGGAAAAAATAGCTGCCAGGAAGTACTCTACTGGAAACTCTTCAGCTGGTACCTTTAGCAGTTTCTATCCACCAGAGCATGAGATGCACAGACGTCTCCCAACACACCTCCACATAACCTACGTAATACCCAGGACTGCATCATTTCCCATTTCTCTTTATTAAAAGGAACTGTAAAGAACCTTATTCTTTCTGCCGGGTTGGGGACTTCCCTAACATCCTCTTTGAGAATAAGGATCACAGCTCTTTCCTCCCCTCCCCTCTCCTCTTCCCTGGATTCTTTGCAGAATGAGAGCAAACACCAAGATACACTTTCAGAGGCAGAAAGTATTTTCATCTTCATCTGAGGGTTCCCACTAGTGAAAAATACTTGAGAATACCCACTGGTAGAGAATACCCACTGGTTATAAAGATTAATCAAAGATAGGTTAGCAATCTAGATTAATCATGCCCAACTCCAGCAGAGCCAAGTATCTGGAGTATCAATGCAAACATGTAGCTGTTATTATTGTTATTACTGTTAGACAGTGTGAAAGTTACCAGACATAAAACAATAGTATAAAATTTACAGAAATACTGGAACCGAAGACGGACTATGTTGCTATTAAGCTAGAGAATTAAAGGAGTCACAGATAAATGCTTTAATATTAAACACAATCAAAGCATTAAGCTAAAACAAGATGTTCCAGGAAGGAACATTCTCCTCCTCACATCAAAACTCTGATTCTAATGACTTCCGCAAATGCTGCCATGGATCAGGTTACTCACATCTCTGAGCTAAAACCCGGAGGCTAGAGGCTAGGAGAAAAGCTCTGCACTCAACCACCAGCTGTTGCACAGTAATAAACAGTATTAAATAGCCAGATTATCTCCTAGGATGAAACTATTTGTAATGATCCAGGCCTTATACTTTCTTCAAGTTTACAATAGCCAGGCAACCCCGAAAAAAGATCAGCTTCTCCGATTCTAACAGCATAAACATCCAACAAGGGAGCATATTTTGGCTAGATTATGCCTAATTCTTTTTGCGGGGTTATATGTTCAGAGTAGTAGCCTAAACTTATCAATGGATTGCACCAGCAGTTTCAAGAACATTCCAAACAGGGTTATTATGATTAACTACATTATTTGAACCATCGCTGTATTTTAAAATACAGCAATGTACAAATTTCTCCCAGTCATTCCCCCCCCGCCCCGCCGCCCTTTTTCATTAAGTACAACAAACTTCTAACCCTACTTGTTGTGCAGAACAGCTGGAAGGCACACAGCTCTGACATTCCGGGCACATCTGTCCTACAAGTGTCATTGCTCATGGTCTCCAGCCTGGCTACTCAACAACTTCGATAAACACAGGACTGGCTCTTCCTTTATCTGTACTCCTCTCCCCACTGCCTTCATAACCCTCCCTTCTGGCATTCCCAGTAGCAGAGAAGTTCATCATTATTTTTAGAATAATCCTTGAAAACTGAGCTGATTTATAGAAGTGTTGAAGTCCTGTTCAGAAGCACTGTGGATGCTCAGATTCTAGTGGAACAGAGGTCAAGAAAAGGCCCTTAGGCTTTCAGGTCTGGCTAACAAACTCTCTAAGAAACTATCCGGCTTCAAATCAGGCTTCTCATACCGCTGCTGTTGACATGAGCAGAAGGAAAGGGTAGGGCCACCGAGAACAATCTGAGATCAATTCTTACCTCACCCAAAGGCTAAGTAATGTCTGAAACAGGTAGAGTCTCTTCAGAATAAAATTATTTCACTCCGAGCACAGCATTTTATTGTTCGAATTGTTTTTTTAATGCAAACTGTCACGATTTTTAATGAGAGATGGTATGGAAAAACTTCAAATGAAAAATAAAGGTGTTTGTAGCAAAGAGGCATGTCAGCCGGCAGCTGGAGACTAGTAACTATAAAGATACTGGGCGTGGAAAAGAGCTCTGGGAAAAATCTTTCAGAAGGGTGGGGGGTACATTTTTTAGGATAAAATGAATAAAAAACGTGCTTGCTGAGGTTTTCTCGTCGCATTCTCTCTGGGGTGTAGGCGACTTGAATCCTCCATCAAGGCAAGATGACAAAAGACAGGTGTGTGCTCAGACGTGTTTCGTATTGTTCCGAAGGCTTTTTAGCCAAGCAGGTGACATTAATGCAAAGCTCTCCTGGCTGCCCAGCAGGGGCAGCAGGGCAGAGTTAGCCCCGTCCACTTATCTGCCTGGTTCTTGCACATTCATGTGTGCTTCCTAAATTATTTGGGGGAGGGAACATGGCGGGAGGGATGAGGCACGGGGAGAAAAATACCAGGGTGCTGGTGACCCACTTGTTCCTATTCTTGCCTGACCTACAGTGGGCTCCGTGTGTGAACCCCCCCCCCAACGCCGGATCCCCGACAGCCCTGCTCAGCCCTTGTGAATGAAGATCCCCAAACTCTCGCAACCCCCTGGCGCAAAGGCTGTACGTGTGCCTCTTCCACATTAGCAGTGTGGGGATTAGCCTATTTCTCCCAAAATGCAGCATTCCAATGTGCCACAGACTCCGAACCTGAACCAGAAAAAGGGTCTGGGATGCGGAGTTGAATTGACGAGGTCATTTCGGAAGGACAGCCTCTCAAGTGTGAGACGAGAGAACCAGATTGCCTCTGGTTGGAGGAACGGGGCGGAGAAAACAGCTTGCAATCAACTCCCTGAAATGGACAGAACTAATTATACAGTTAGGGGGGTCATTAACAGGGATGCTTCTTGCTAATGACCTTCACATCACTCACACTGCATCACCAAGCCCATCCTGGCTGACTAGCTTAACTTAATAAAAGACCGAAGCTCCAAGCATTTTGTCAAAAAGGAGAGAGATTTTGGGGTGACGGGGGAAAGACCACCTCATGGCAGCTGTGGAATGTTTCCAGCAGCATATCCCAATCCTGAGCGTGCACTACAGCAGTCGGATCGCTTCCTGCTCTGCCACTCCGAGGAAATGGATGGGCGAACTGAGAAAACCACCGCCACATCTTTGGTCAACAGCCTCCACATAACCTTTCCGACTGCCCTCCTGTCTCAGTTCGTGGTAATTTGGTAGAGAAATGGGCCAGTCCACAGCCCACCGTGCCTTGTTTAAGCTGCGGTGAGTTGCCGTGCGGGCCAGCAGCCATCCCGAAAATTCAGGCCCTGGTGGGGAATGCCATGAACTGCTGCATCATCCAAACCCAGGCTGCAGGGGTTGTTGGAGGGAAGAATGGCCGTGGGTTATTTATGCAAATCATTCCTTGGCTCGACATGAGCAAGAGCGTCTTTATCTCAAGGATCCGGCAAGGAATTCACAGTGCCTGGTGGTGCTGCTCTCATGCCTTCAGCAAGGCCCTGCATGTTTCCTGCAGCGATTAAGCCGATCAAATGCGTCTGGCTACACTTCATGCGCATGCTGGGGACCAGGAACAGTTCACACGTCACTCCTTGTCCCAGGGTCTTCCAGTAATCAATCCCAACAAACATGGTTAATAAACCACCAAAACACGATGGACTCTTTTAGGGTTCTATATGATCTGTTAGCCATGCTAACAACCTACCCTTCCTGGGTTTGTACAGCACAACAAACTGTGACTGACAGGCAGGTGCCAGACCTTGCCTGGCTTAATTCAGCCACAGTGAGCTGTGGCTCGGGCTTGTGCGATGCGATCCAGGTGAGCGTTAATCTGTAAAGTCGCATCGGTTCCCAAAGCAAACAAATCATTTTTGCAGGCCCCAAATGCCACAACTTGTCCTTGCAAAACACCCACAAAAGGAACAAATTGTCTCCCTTTACAATTGCTGGACATTCCAAAAACGAAAAAAAACCCGAGTGTGCCTCAATATACAGGATTCAATATTGTAGCGAACAGTCTGGCCTAGCCAAAGTCTGCCCTGTTGAATAGGTACAAATGAAGGCCATCCATCTTTATGGTCCACTAATCCCCCCAAACAGTGACTCATGAGAGACCTCTAGTTAAAACAGCATGAGTGTGATTAGAGTGATTTATAAAGCAATGTCATCCATGGGAAATCATGCCCAGAGGAAAGGCTTCCTATAAAGTACAGAATGAACAAGACAGTTAGATGTCTGTAACACTTCCCTGTCACCATTATTTTATTTAGCTAAACTTTGAACATGAAAGATAGTGCTACTGATCGGTGCAGCACCCCCTGACCACCACAAACAGTGAGAAAACGAAAACAGCCACACAGCGATGTTGCAAGCCGAAGAGGTCTGCCAGGACCTGGAGCCTGTCTGGGGATACCTGCATCCTAAGTCGCCTCAGAAGCGTGACTAGGTTTAGATCTCAGGCCTCACATGGGAAGCAGGGAACAAATGACATGGAAAATAATACAGTTCTACAAGATTTTAATTACACAGAGTTCAAGCAACTGTGGAATTTCTCTGTTCGACGGCCCTAATGCAGGATGGAAAACTAGCAACTCCTTTAACATTCTGCAGCCCTTTGCAACTTCGCACGGCCCTAGTATTTGCTCTGGTAAAACCGATGAAGAGCCTGCTAGCGCCCTGAAGGCTTCTCCGGACTGCAGTCTGCTTCATCAAGCTTGTATTCCACTAGATCTCTTCACTGATGCTCCTGCAACAGGTTAATACAGCTGCTGCTCTGGAAGCTCTCCTCGCAGGTTTTCTCCCACTTTCCCGGCTGGAACATTGCTGTACGGCAATGGCTAAAACATACCAGTCACAATAACTGCACAGCTGCACCTGTGAAAGGGACTCGCAGGTTTCACTAGGCTTTTAAATAGAAACAGGGTGAGTCAGAAGGGGTCTCCTGGGCCATCTAGTCTGACCCCCCACTCCAGCCGGCTCCGCTCACGACATGCCTACCCTGTGCATGTCCAGTCTACCTGTGAACACCCTCACTGATGGGGCCAGAACCACATCCCGTGGAAGCCCATTCCATACCCTCGGGGTCCTAACCATCGGAAAATACTTCCTGGTATCCAGATCCAATCTTGATTCCCTGAGCTTTGCTCCGTTGGAGCGTGTCCTGCCCTCCTCTGCAGGGCAAAACAGGTCTTGACCCACCTACATAAACGGCCCGCAGGAGTTTGTTTCTCATAAAAGAAAGTAACAGTGAGCTTAGCTTTGGCATGACTGCTCCTCGGTTTTGTGTGTGGTCCCCACGTACGCACAGAAGCTGCTGCTTGCCAAATGCCTGGCTGTGAAGGGCAGCATCCCTCTTAGGTTTTCACGGAGACTCCTACCTGTCGTCAGTGGGCCTAAGAGATGGAAGACGGAAGCTGGTATTCCGATCCAACTTTGACTGGCTCTTGGTTCTTTTGATGGAGCCTTTAAGCCGTTTGCTGAAGAAGCCCTAAGAGGAAAAGACACAGCAAGTGAAACAGTGCAAATTATAGCATCATCATCATCATCATCATCATCATCATCATCATCTCTTCTTAAAATGGCTTCTAAACTGAAGAAGCCAGCACTGGGTCATCGTCAACTTGGTAATCATGGGAGGGAGTCTGGTAATCTTGTATGAACGATTCTGGGCGTTTCTTCGAGTCAAAGAACAGTCCCTGTTTATCCAGACATAAGGAGGACAGTGGCTGCCGGGCTGAGAGCCTCCTCCTTTGCCTCCAGATCCCATCAAATAGCCTTTTAACTAAATGGGAATAAAACTGTAACTACGCGTGGATTTGCAAAATAAACTTGAACAGGAAGATATGACTTATGGGCTGTGTGAACTGCCCTGAGGGCTTTGGTTGTGGGGTGGCACAGAAATGCAACGAACGAACCACCAAGCAAGCAGACGGAAGGCTGTCGGGGAAGGAAGCGATGCATGGAAGCAAGTCTGCTCTCTTTCCCTAATTGATCAATTACATTTCAATAAATTTGTCTCACTGAAGCTCCGCAAAGATTACTCTTTGAGATAATAAAGGGATATGTATAATTTAACACAAGCTATCACTCCTGACAGAAAGTCATCTTCTATATCTTCTTTTTCATTCCCAATGCTAATTGTATACCAGGACCAAACAGCATTACAAAATAACACCCCCCCCCGCCCCCAGTACACACACAAACAACAACCAAGTATGATTTTGGTTAAATCTTCCACTGATTAAAACCAGCCTTACGAATTAAGCAGTTAATGCTTTGCCTGATTAGTTTACCAATGAAGGATTGCAAGTTCAGTAAATGCTGAAATGGGAGGCTAGGAAAGCTCTCACCTTCCCCAGCAACTGTTCCTTAATGCTATACAGCTAAAGACACACACACACATATCTGCACAGAGAAGACTACCAAGTCAGGGAGATGGATTTAGTCCCATTTTCTCCTCCGAAATGCTGGTTTTCTCTGCGCAGGAGTGCGCTTCCTTCATCATACAAGTCTCCAGTCATGCTCACACACTTCAGATAGGGGCTGGTCAGTTGGGGAAGTGCGAGTCCTTGCTTTTCACATTTGGCATGGAGGGAGGGGTGGGAGAGGGGAAGTATTCTAAAAATTGCCTGCCCACCAAGAATGAATTCCAAACAGAGAAATGGAACACAGCCCTGTGTGCCTGGGAATATTAAATCTGCCAGGCCGAACTCACCTCGCCAGGATCTCCCATGCCTAGTTCTCCACCAGAGCCATTTCCTTTTTCTGAAGCACCTCTGGCCTCATTTACCTCTCTAAAGCCCACAAACACCAATGTTTGTCAGTGTTTTCTTCAAAGGAAATGCTTCAGGATGCAGTCAAGCAAGCGTCTTTCACTGTATCTTTTAACAGCTCATTGGATGTTCTGGACTTCTGCTCCTAGCATTCCTGATCATGGGTCGTAATGAGAGGGGCTTCTGGGAGTGGAAGTCTCACACATCTCCCCTTCTGCCCACTCCTGCTTTGAATGGGTGGGCATGTGCCACAGCTCCAGAGTGACATGGTGCCAAAAGCTTTCCAGTACGCACGCACAGGTACGGAAGCTCTCTCAGCCCCAGCAAAAGGATGTGGATCAGGCAGGAAAATGCGAGCATTTCACTCGGTTCCAATCATTACTTTCCTCGAGAAAGAGTTGATGACAGAAATGTGCTGCTAGTGTTGCCCATACATCTCGTGCCAGCTTGGCACAACTGTCTGCTCAGCAGATTCCGCAATGATACTTCAGGGAAAGTGTGCCCACAGTTCTCGTGCGAAGATGTGCAAAGCAAGGAGTTGCTTAATTCAATCATGTGCTGCCTTATTCTTGGAGGTAAACTCTAGCAGGACTGAAATCTAACTCTAGCAGATGCCTAGTTTTGATTAGCTCCACAAAGCAAAAGAAGGAAGTGGCCCCACCTCAGGTTTTACTATACAATAAGGATTAAGTACTGCTCTGATGTGGCTCCTTTTTATTCTGTTTTTGTTTTTAAGGATTGGACTGTTTCAAAAGCGTATCGCTATTATTGCAACATCACCTTGAGGGCTTTTAACGTGGAAAAATGAAGTAAAGGATAAAGTAATAAAGCAAAACCATTTCAGCTCCCACAGAAATCCAGCACTGAAAATGAACTGAGATGTTTATAAACCTGAGAAGAATCCTAAACCAAGGTGTGGAGATTTCCTAAGTGAATTGGGACAACAGTTAAGTCAAAGAAGTAACTGAGGCAAAATCCGGACAATAATCACTTGTCAAATATGGAACCTGGACTATTTTTATTTACTTGACATCATTTTATGCTTCATATTATTTTTACAGTAGATAGGATTGTATTGCTCTATTATTTTTCATTATTCCGCATTCACATTGTTTTGTTGTGACAGTCCAGTTTGTTGTTGTTTTAACTCTTCTTCCAAAAAAAGCACAAAGAGGCAAAGAGGGATCAGTAAAACAAGCGCCAGGAGAACAACAATGGGATCTTTCGGTCACGGCAGAATAATTCAAAATGCAACACTAATCTAACCTAAAAGCACACAGTAGGGATGCCTAAAGAGGAAAGGGCAGCTTTGTTAAGGGCGGCATATTTGGAGCCGTGCGCCACATCGAAAATCAACCTTGTCTACAGGCCATTTTGGTAGAAGCTTTGAGAAGTGCCACTAAAAGGCAGATAATCAATACATGCTTTAGGCTCTCTCTTGGGGACAGTGCTGGAATTCAACTAAAAGAATAAAGGTATTTATAGAAGGGAATAGCAAGGTACATAAGAGATTGCATGCCCAAGGTGACAGCAAGCAATAATAATGGTAATAAATAATCGTTAGCATTAATATACTAAAGTGGACAGACTATGGAAGTGGGCAGGAGACAACAGGATGGCATTCAGTGTGGATAAGTGCAAGGTCTTGGGGCATAGGAATGGGTGTCATAAGTACAGGTTAGGGGACAAGTGGCTGGAGAGCAGCACTTGCGAAAGGGACCTCGGGGTGCTGGTTGACTGCAGGCTGAACATGAGTCAGCAGTGTGATGCGGTGGCCAAGAGGGCGAGCGCCACCCTTGGTTGCATAGCCAGAAGTGTGGCTTCTAGATCGAGAGAGAGAGCTATTCCTGCCATTCTATACGACTGGTGCGCCTGCAGCTGGAGTCCTGTGCTCAGTTCTGGGCCCCTTATTGCAAGAGGGATATAGCAAGGCTGGAATCAGTGCAGCGAAGGGCCACTAGGAGGGTGGCTGGTTTGTA
Organism: Varanus komodoensis; assembly: GCF_004798865.1. Taxonomy (NCBI): domain Eukaryota; kingdom Metazoa; phylum Chordata; class Lepidosauria; order Squamata; family Varanidae; genus Varanus; species Varanus komodoensis. Next base: position 7,776,885 of record NW_025335854.1, read on the forward strand.
GGGGAAGTCATATGAGGAGAGACTGAGGGAGCTGGATCTTTTCAGCCTGGAGAAGAAGGGACTCTGAGGGGATGTGTTGGCGGCATACAGGTATGTGAGGGGATGTCACACGGAGATGGGTAGAGACCTGTTCTCCCCTGCGGAGGAAGGCAGGACGCGTTCCAACGGAGGAAAGCTCAGGGAGCCAAGGTTCCATTTGGATGCCAGGAAGCACTTCCTGACAGTCAGGACCCTGAGGGTGTGGAATGGGCTTCCATGGGAGGTGGTTGAGGCACCATCGGTGCAGGTGTTCAAAGATAGGCTGGACAGGCACATGGTGGGCATGTCGTGAGCGGAGCCGGCCGGTGCTGAAGGTCAGACTAGATGGCCCAGGAGACCCCTTCTGACTCGCTATGTTTCTAAGTGTTGAAAGTGTTTATTACCTGTAATTCTTAAACAAATTTTGAAGGCAAATTTTGCAACATTACATTATCCCCATATTACATGGGGCGGGGATTAAGCCAAGGAAAAGGCTTGTCTAGGGCCACCCCACTGAATTCATGGCAGAGGTCAGATATGAACTAGGTTTCCCAGTTGTATTTTGGTCTCAGTCACTGCACTCTACAATTTTTTATTTAACTGAGTAATCTTGTTCAAGGTGCCTGTAATACAGAAATTGAAAGTAATGTTCTCTTAAAATGCTCCACTTTTCACATAACAGTTTTGTGATTTGCCCTTCAGCGATAAAAATATACCAAAAAATAATAAAAATAAAAGAGAGAATGCACAGAACTTTGCCCGGAACTTAACCAAGGCTGCAGTGCTATATAAACATACCTAGTAGTAAACCCAAATGAATTCAGCAGAGCTGATGTCTAATGAGATATGCACAGGACACAGATCATGCTTTTCCTTAAAATGGTAATAGCAGGACTTGACTTCACTTGGCTTCTCCATCTGCAACAGCCTCCATATCGTACTAAATTCCTGCCCTCATTGTTGGCTTCCCATGGCATCTCCTTGACTACAGAGGGAAAGATGATGTTGAACCGGAAACAGGAGGGCTCCCCTTATATCAGCTCCACCCCATTTGACATTCCTCTTAAAAATCTCTTTCTGGAACCCTGTTGTTTCAAGTCAAATATCTTTATAGATACTGGGCCTGGCAGAAGCATTCGCTCCCCTTGGCACTGCTGCCATTTAATGTACACAAGCTACTACTGTATAGCTGCAAAAATATTTTTATTGTGGGACAAAAACAAACTGGCTCTTGTTGGTTGCAGAAGTGTTCCCCCCGTTTGCAGTGCCAAACCTAGAGCAACGTGAACAGGCCGAACGGAATCCATCTGTGTGCGATTCCAGTTCCACTTGATCTCATATTAAATACTGTTCCTGGATGGTCCCAGAGTTTGTTGGAGAGTCAATCTAAACAAACAGCATCAAAAAGACCAAGGAGCTCTCAAAACAGTTCCATGATAAAGTTGAAGAGTAGCATTAACCAGGGTTGGATTACAAGAAATTATCTTAAACTAGGAAATTCTCCAGGGCACCTTGAAATCCATGACCACAAAATGGAAGAATATGGCTGAATTGTATCTCTGCCTAGAGGAGGCCTTCCACCAAAACTAAGCGATGAGGTAAGGAGGGCATCAGCCAGAGAGGCAACCAAAGGCCAGTGGAAACTCCGAAGAAACTGGGGAGAAACGGCTGAAACGGGAGAAACCATCCACGGAACATTAACCTGACACTTCAAAAAGCAGGACTTTGTGGAAGAGTGGGAAGAAGAAATACACTGTTGAAACAAACACACGTCAAAGCCCATTTGGAGTTCACAAAAAGGCATGTGGGAAAAGTTACTCTGGTTTGATAAGACCAAAAGTGAACTCTTTGGCTTTGCAGCAAAATACTCTCCATGACACAGAGTCAACCGTGCTGATTGCAAAATACCGTTGGCACTGCTCATTGTCAATACTGTACTCATGGTTGTGGAGATCACCAAAGCATCGTGTTGTGGGGATGCTTTTCCTTGGCAGTTTCCTGGGAAACTGGTCTTGAGCGCAAGATGGATGGAGCCAAATACAGGGTAATTCTAGAGGAAAACCTGTTTCGATCTGCAGAGAACGTGGGACTGGTGCCGAGATCCACCTTCCAGCAGGGTAATGACTGAAAACATACAGCCAAAGTAACACGGGAATGATAGAAAAACATGAACCTTAGAATGGCCCAGCTCCCATTCCAATGGACAAGCAGTGAGCCCCATCTAGGCTGACAGAGATGGAGCAGTTTTGCCGGGAAGAAGGGGCAAACGCTGCAGGCTCCAGATGCTCAAGGCAAACAGAGAGTTTCTGAGGAACCCCTGTAGCTGCAACTGCAGCGAGAGATGCTTCCGCCAAGTACTGCCTCGGGTGGGTCGGATACTTATGCAAACAACAAGAGCTAGTTCTTTTGTTTGTTGACTTAACTTTCATGCTGCAATAAACATATTTTGCACCTTCACAATGCTGAGTATCTTTGAGTACATCAAATGGTAGCAATGCCAACTAAGTCCATTTCAATAGCAGGCAGGAACAGCAAAATGTGGAGAGATTATAGGGGACAAATACTTTTGCAAACCACTGTTTGCAAAAAGTTATTATTTGTAATAAATCTAAGCCAAATGTTTACTTGTCAGAGTGAAAACCGTGGTTTGGAGGGTCAGCTTGAAACCCCCCCTTTCCAGACTGCTCTTTGCACAGCTCCTTCAATGGATAATTGTTTCATTCTTTCTTAACTGGTCCCAGTCAATCAGAAATCATTTACTGCATGTGAGAACTATACGTCCAAAGAGATTTACTGATGTTTCTGAGAGCAAATGAAACTTATTTAGGGTAAGATCATAAGGGCAATCCTCCCCATTCATGAACCTCGAAAGTCAGCATCCCTGCACTCTTAACACTGAGTACCAAAAGATGTTGCAAGAGCGGCTCAGAAATGCTTCATTCTGTATGACTGCACCGAATTAAACTCCTATCAAGCTAAAAAGTGAGGCATGGAAAACAACAGGTTTTTCAACAGCCTCCTCTCATGGGGGCATATTTAATTACTTTGCATAGCCTTGAAAATATTTGAGAGCTCCAACTGACAAAACAGACACTTTCTGCATAACTAATTGCACTTTAGTAGCTGAATCAATGCCTCAATCTGATGATCTCTGTAATGAGAAATACAGCACAATTTCTGCTGAATCTCAGAAACAAGATGAGTAGGAACCCACCAATTCACATGACAAGAACCAGGTATTTTGCGGTTGTTATAAACTTTCTGTTTTTAATTTAAAACATTTAGATGCATCCATTTAAAACATGTTAAGTTTGGAGGCAAATTCAACTGTGTGATATGATATGTTAAAAGATGCATCACCTGAGTTGCTTGGAATATGGACAGGATGGACATAAGAAACAGATGTAATGGGGAGAGACGGCTGCTGGTCAAAACATCGCAGCAGGTTTTCAAAACATATACAGTGGCGCCTTGGCTCACGAACTTAATCCGTTCCATGACTCTGGCTGCGGCCCAAACTGGTCGTGAGCCAAGTCAAATCTCCCCATAAGGGTCATTGCAAATAAGGTTAATCCGTTCTTCAACTATTTTTTTTTACTTACAAAAATTTGAAGCAAAGTGACAAAGAACAACAAAGATCGTTGCCATCTCCCCCGCTCCGCAGCGATCGTGCTGTGGGGGTGGGGGGGAGATGGCTGCAATCGTTCTCGGGGGTCGGGGGAGATGGGTGAGATCATGGGCATGCAGGGGGGGGGAGGCAGACGTGGGTGCAGGTGCGCTGTGGGGGGGGGCATGGGCTCGCTCGGGCAGGGAACACAGGTGCAGTCGCGGCCATCTCCTCCCGTGCAGGCGCACTTGCGATCGTCACCCGATACAGAGTTCGTGACCTGTGGCAAAAATTTTATGACATTTCTGTTCACGACCCGATTTGGTCATGAACTGAGGCGTTCGTGAGCCGAGGTACCACTGTATTATTTAATACAAATTCTACAGTCAAGTTGGGCACCAGTATGTGAGGAGTTGTGGTCTAAGAGCTGAGGTTGTAGAGTGGGGATTCTACGCAGAGACTTTCCAGAATGCTTGTTCTGGTCACCAGAAGAAATTTCTCCCTTCTTCCAGACTGCCTGTCCCTTAACTCTACTCCAGTTTATACCTAGCCCGGATGGTTCATGTTTTTCAGATTCTATATGTATGTCATATTTCTCAATCACAATGAGGAACAATTTATGCATGTTTTATCAAGTAAAAACCACCTGATCTAGGGGCAGCAACTGGCCGCAGCTCAGGGGCTAGGGGAGAGGTGTCCAGGAAACTGTGCATGCTAACCTGAATGCAACCTAAGGAGGGTGGCATACGCTCGTGGTCGCGTTTCCTGGCCGTGAGCTTTGTCTGCCTCTCCAGGTCACTGTGCCTCGTTTTCCTTCTGGCTGCCTTCTTTGCCCTACTGACTCCTTAGGGCAGCCTGCCAACACTGACGCATTCTATCCAAAGACTCTCGAAAGCTAAGCAGGATCAGGCCTGTTTGGAACTGGGATGGGAGACTCGAGTCCTGCACGGAGTGGGCTGCGGGATCCAGTGGTTGGAGCCCATGCTTCTAACACATCACGCGAGATGCTGTGCTTACTTCAAGGGTGTTCTCCACTGGAAGTTCCAGTTCCAGTGGAAATGCCTGGCCCAAGAAGGAGAAAGCAGCTCAGCACAAATTCAACAGTCTTAGGTTAAGGGGTGCGGATCCACCGGGCAGACTTCCCCACCTATCCAAGGGGCTGAGTGCAGCTTATTGTCTTGCGCCTTGTGCACAACTGAGCTCTCTCCTAACCTCTGACGCACACTGCGCACCAACCGGCCGGCAGCGGGCCGGGTTTACTGTGAAACAGAAGGCTGGGGATAACAGGGGCCCACAGACAAGGTATTCCTTAACCTTCATTTTTATTTATTACATCTCTACACTGACCTATAGCCAATTACAACCCTAAGATACAACATGACAAGATAAAATATAAAAGTTTAAAACTACTAGGCAATAGAAAAACAGAAGAAGAACCACTGAGGATGATCTTAGGGAAGGAGACAGCCCTGCAGGGAACCTGGCCCAAATAATTTCAGTGCTTTGAATGAGCCAGCTGGGTGACTTCAGGCCAGTTGCAGACTCCCAGTCCAGCCTCCCTCACAGGGTTGTTGTTGCAGGGGTAAGACAGAGACCAGGAGGAGGAGCAGAATGATAGAAGCCACTCTGCATTTATTGTGAGAAAAAAGTGGGATATAAATCAAATAAATGAATAAACGAACAAATAAACTAACACTTTGAATCAGGTCTGGAAATGGACAGGCAGCCAGAATAGCGCTGTCCTCGCACGGCCCTGCTTTCTAGTCCCTGTCAACAGACTTACCATGTCGTTTTGGAATGGCTGAAGCTTCTGGGCCATTTTCGAATGACAGCTCCATATTTAACACTGCACTGATCAAGACGAACCCTTGGCAGAGCATGGATGACCGTAACTAAGCTCCCTCCGTCTAGATAAAGGCAGAGCTGGTACATCAAAGGGACTGAGCCCACCTGTACCTCTAGTGACACCTACCGCCTCATTTGCATTTGACGAAGAGGAGATACAGATGGCAGCTCAGCCCACATCTCTGGGTACCTTGCAGCAGCGAAAACACTGAGATCCTGAAAAGCACAGGAGCTCGAATAGATCCCTGTGGAACCCAGCAGCGCAGCTACCAAGACCCGGAGCAATAATCCTTCGGCACCACGTTTGGGAACTGGCCATCCGAGAAAGGGCAGAACCACTTCCAGCTCCTGACCTAAGAGGACACCACGGCTGGGTGTGTCAAAAGCTGCCACAAGATCCAAAAGAATCAGCAGAGAAGCCACGTGAGTGTGACTGTGCGAGCTGCCTAAGCCACCTCTGCCTTCCACAGAGTGACCAGCCAGTGTGTATGTATGTATTTATTTATTTAAAACATTTCTATGCCGCCCCATCGCAACAAAGCCTCGGGGCGGCTCACGAGTGAGAAGGAGTGAGAAGGTTGGGAGTGAGAAGGTTGGCTACTTTGGGAAATTATTCTCAAGGATTGCTGGCTGCATCCCAAACGATTCGGAATCAGAACGTGGGACAAATTACAGTGGGGTTGGGGAGGATGGGTTATGTCAAGATTCCGAGACGGCAGAGGTGATTACCTCAAGGCCAGATGCTTTGCCAAGCCAGGCAGTTCCTGGGAACAGCCGAGATGTACAGCCAGCGGGAGGGGTCTCTGAGGATGAGGAATTATCAGTGCCAGGCACCGCCCCCCTCAATCCCACGGCGGGGTGTCAGCAGAGGTGGGAGGCCCCACTGAATGAGCAGTGCACGGAGAGGAGGCGTGCTCATTTTCAGAAAGCCCCTACTGAAAAGGTGAGCCCCAGGCATGCTCATGAGGAGAGTTCCTGGAAGTAAACACTAGATTGGGCTCAACAAACCACACTGTGTGTGCTCAAGAGATTCGTCCTGGGTGATTTGTACTCGGGAGCGATATAGAAAATTTTACAGGGAAAACAGTCTGTGGCTTTTGACTTCTCAGAGAAGGAGCCTTGGCTCATGGCAGCCATATGCACAGGGAAATCCCCCAGGATCCTCTAGAATCTACTGGAATCCATTAGCCTCCACGGGCAGCCTATTTTGAAGGTTCCCTCTCCCTTGCAAAAGGGCCAGACCTCGAAAGGAAGTGATCCAGCCACGACAATGGGCTGATTGTTAATTTCCCCTACTTACAGATCACCTGGCCAGTTGAGAAAGCCAAAATATTATGTGCATAGTGCAATTTAATATCGCCCAACAGCCAAAATCAAGCATGGGTAACTTGTTTTGGGCTGATGACGTGTTGAGACAACCCCGTGAGTGTCCCGCTGGCCATCCTGAGCTTCTCAGGATCCAGCAGGCTCAGCCAGGAAGCTGAGACAGCCGCCCCCAAACTATCACTCCAGCGGCCCCCAGCAGCAAGCGCTGGCCTGTCTCCACATGCTCAAGGAAGTGCTCGTTTTTAAGGCAATCTCTTTATGGTATAAATACCACAGATGGACCAAATAGCAAACCAAGAAAAAATGGCATCAGTAACATGGAAACAAGGCCAAATACTTCAAAATAAACAAGCCAACAACTTAAAGCCATGAAATGGGTAGAAAAATATTTAGCAGCACAGCATGCTGGAGGAAAACCATATATGCAACATTTATTGACTTATTTATGTGCAGGGCAGGGCAGATGCCACTGAGAGATTAAAAACAGGAAGGCGTGTGAAGCAAGGCAGTAAGAAAGAGCAACTGGTTTTCAGGGTGTAAGGGAATAAAACTGGGAGCAGGAATAAGTGGGAGGAAGGGCATTTCCAGAGAGAAGCACCACAAAAACTGATTTTTGCCCTGTTTCATTAGCAGGAACAAACTAAAAGGCGAATGGGGTAAATAAATCCGCTTGATGACGGCGTTCCTGGGATCTACCAAGCTAGAGGGGAAAGGCAGGAAGCATCCAGCAAGGTTAGCTGATCAAGCAAGTAGAAAAAAACGGGACTCACCAAATAGATCTGCATGATTGCATATTTGGACAAAATGATATGAATTATGAACACACACTGATATGCAGTATCCCCAGAATGTCTAAACAGGTGACTAGAAAGCTGTGCAAATCTCTTTGATCAATGCATCAAGGCAAGGAGGGAAGGGAGACTATACATATTTGAGGACAGGAACAGGGAAAAAAGCAAAACAAATACAATCTTGTTCCTCACTAAGCGTCATTTTTCAGCTAAAAAGAGAAGGGAGAGGGGATGTGCGTACACCAAACAAAGTTAAAGCGATTTAAAATTGAGCTTAGCAGTTGAAACAACAGCTCTGCTCCTTACTCTGTTTCATAATATATAAGCCAAAGACGTGCTTGATGGCATTATTCTCTTGAAAGACTAACAAAACCAACAGACAGAGAAGATTTATTATGTAGCACCAAATCAGCCTGTAGAATTCAAATAAGGTATTTGATAGGGAAATGTTTTCATCTCTCCCCCACCCTTTCTCATTCTCTCTCTCTCTCTCTCTCTCTCTCACACACACACACACAATTACACATTATGTAAATAGGAATAATATTTGCTGTCCCTTTAACCAAGCTTAAAAATAAGAACACACGGGGAAGCACAAGCTTTCTGCAAGGGAAGATCAGGTGGAAATTTTCCTCCACAGAGCCTAGCATTCTTTGTAGCCTGAAATATCGGGGTCTTGACATTTACAGGGCTGCCCAGGTAGCAGTGGGAAGGGGGGGATTAATGGTTTGAACCCGAAGTATTACTGAACAGCCAAATAAGCACTTAGAATGGCAGGTACTAGCCAGTTATAAAAACGAGTGATTAAACCAGGTGCTCTAAATGCTATCCGTTAATACTAACTTGGTGAGAAATAGCTGTGGTTACTTTAGTGTTAGGAATATTCTACCCATGCTCAAAGGTACACTGTCCCACCAGACTGCAGCTGGAGGGGAGAAAATGCTTCCTAGGATGCGGCATGCAAGGTCAGCAACCTGCCACTGAAAACTGGTTCCCAGTCAGACCTAGTTCCAATGACAAAACATATTATTGATTATAAAAGGTAAAGGTTTCCCCTTGACATTAAGTCCAGCCATGCCTGACTCTAGGGGGCTGTGCTCATCTCCGTTTCCTGGCCGAGGGAGCCAGCGCTTGTCCGCAGACAATTTCCGTGGTCATGTGGCCGGCATGTCTAAACACCGAAGGGCACAGAACACTGTTACCTGCCCACCGAAGTGGTACCTGTTTATCTCCTTGCATTTGCATGCTTTCCAACTGCAAGGCCGGCAGCAGCTGGGACACAGCACGGGCGCTCACTCCGTGTGCGGATTCGAACTGGCGACCTTTCAATCAAGCAGCCCAGCAGCCCAGCGGTATAACCCACTGTGCCACCTGCATCCTCCCTATCATTGATTATGCATTGTGTCATTTTTGCAGAATTCTGTTCAGAGAGTTGCAACATCTACCTACGTAAGGCATAAAAGTAAGAGAGAAATGCAGAGTTAAGTACAACAGGAACTTCAGGACAGAGCAATGAAGTTCTTGTTGATGTACCTTTTTATAATGCAGCAAAACCATATTTTTTAAATTGCAGCTGCTTTGCCAGGTAATGAGCTCTTTATATATTGTCACCCCAAGTTTTCAGTAGGAATTGAAGAGAATGGTAAAAGATAATATTTTGTATTAGAAAGCCTGTTCCTAAAACCCATTAGTTCTGATCTCATATGCATATGGAGATCAGAAGCGGGCAAGGTACTCTCACTAATCCCATCATCCCCAACAAACATTCCCCCTCTTCCTTTCAGGCCTGTTCAGAGACTGCTCATCCCTGCTAGGTTAGTGAGATGCCCTTCAAGTGCAAGGAACGCCACCTTGAGGACAATGGCTGAAATGCAGGGCAAGTGCCAACCCCTAGCCACCGAAATCAAGCCATCCAGCTTCTGGCATGGGCAACTGCTGGTCTCCGTATTGCTCACTCGCGCTCCTTCTTTTGACCACTTATTTCCAGGGCTGCCAAGCACAGGGTGTTTAAGCATGCAGGTAAAATCGAACTTAATCGTAGGAGCAGTAAGTGATGGCTGATTTCATGACCTTTCCGATCAAAGTGGCTCAGGGAAAAGGAGGAAAGTCATTCACAGACATAAGAGACAGCACGACAGAAGATCAGGAAGAAAGCTGAGAAATCTGTATTTCAGCTTACAGAGCAAGAATGCAATATTTCTGGCTGAGATGTTGGAAACAAACAGAAATTATGAGAGGAAGCATCAGCTATCCCCAGCAGGAGCATGGCTGCAGCACAGAAAAAGAGTGTTAAGATGAGCGGATAAAGCAACTTAGGAATACCTTCGCAGCGTCATCCGAATAGGCAACACTAAAGTACACGTGCATTTGTATGTATACACGCAGATGTGCAGAACTCACTAGGAGAAATGCTGCTGCCAGTCCACGAGGCAATAGCCTGATTTCATTCACGACAGCCCCCATAAAAGCACAAAACTTCAAGGTCAGTCATTTGGAGCAAATTCAGGAAATAGCCTCACAAATAATTCAATAGCTCACAAGAGTCGTTTGTCGGGGCTGGTTGGTTAAGCTACTGTTCAAAAGGAGGAGTCGTGATAAACTCTGCCTTGCTAGAGATCTGAAAAGCATGAAATCAACCCAAGAAGATGATGCTAAACTGAAACAAATTAGTAGCTCTAGCATAACAAAGGGAAATTTAGGACACATGTCAGAAAGATTTCCAACAGTTATGTCTCATTAAACATTGACAGTTGCTCTCAAAACCCCCCAGTGAAAATTCCAATTATCCAAGTATTAACTGGCAAATTTGCAGCTGAGAATTTAGGTGAACCAACAAGGAGGGTACACGATATGTGCTTTGCAAGCTGACTTCTTGGGCACAGGAACAAACAACATTTCAGAAGAAACGTTTCATCTTTTGTTTCACTTGTTTTATTACAAGTCTATCTATTGCTATCCCTGCATGTTTTAAGTAACGCTGTCGAGACCGAAGGGCCACATGATCCTCCTCGTTAGTCCTTCAAACAGAGAAAAGGCACTTAGCTTTTCCTTATCAAACAGTTCTGTTTTGCGCTGCCTTGAGTGCTGGGGGCGGGGACGGGGGGCAAATCACACACACACACAACTCAGAGGAAGCCAGTTCCCGGGACTGGCTTCCTCAGGGCAGCTAGGTTACTAGCTTCTCTTTAGGAATGCCCATCTGAGCCTCCAGATCACGCTTTTCTTGCTCGGTGGTATCTGCCTTGCCTTGGATGGATGAAGACAGTGGAAGGCGGGAAGTGGGGACTGCAGCGCTCTCGAGTGGGAACTCCCTGCTTCACAGACCGGTGTCTGAACCAATGCGCTAAATGTCCTTCCCATCCTTTCAGTAAAAAGCCACTTCTCCAGATTCCTGCCGGCAAGCCAAACACCTGCCTTTCTTGCAGGAAATGGCTTTATACAGAGTCAGGCTGTTCATCCAACTCAGCATGGCCCATTCTACAGGAACCGAAGTAGTTCTTCTGGCTCCCAGACAGCCGTTCTTTCCGACCCAATCTAGGAATGCTGGAGATGAAACCCGAGATATTCTCCTTGCAAACCATGCACTCTCTGAGCTGCAGCTGAATTGCTTGCCAAACAACCTTCGTATTGCAGGATATTCCTCATGCAACAAATTGACATCTCAAAAGAAATGAAATATTTAAGTGAGAGAGGAAAACCAAGTTTAAGCACTGAGCCTCTTAAATATGAGTGGTTCCCATTCTACAGCCAGAGAGCTATCTGAAGAGATCCTTCTAAAAAGGGAAAGTGAAGGGAATAATCCGCTTGCTTATAGTACATTATGTAACTGTAAATCAAATTTCTCAGTGCTGGACAAAGGCCTATTAATGTTGCACAGATGAGTGACTCTCTGTATGGATGCCACTATTTGCAGCCTAGACAGAGAACTGTGGAAAATGTGCTAGAAGTGAATGTTCTATTCAGAACTGGGTTTTAAAATAGCCCGTCTGTAAAAAGTCAAGAAAAAAAGAAAAAAGGAAAAGCACACTCCCTGAATGCAACATTTTTCTAAATTCCTTAATTGTGAGACGGCCCATCTGTTTCTGAACATGATGTCATGCTTGGTCCAGGAAGTGAGGGCAGAAAGAGGTTGGAATCCAGGTTGTTACATTTCCATTCTGTTCCTTCCTCCGGGTCAGTTCCGTTTGATCCTCACGACCGCTCCTGGGAAACTTTGCCGGAGCCAGTGGCTGCATGCAGACTCGCTGAGGATGCTCGTCACTCACCGCTGGCGTGCTCACGCCCACGCCCAGCACAACCTGCTCAGCTTCCTAGCAGCAGAAGCGGCTGAACAAACTCTGAAGCAAAAGGTTCTCAGTGTGCCCTAACGCGAACCCTGGGTTTGTCTCTGTCCAACAAATCTCGGGGCTGAGAAATAATCTGATTCCGGATCTCCCTGTTCCAAGTCCAACCAAGCCCACTAACCTGCGAAAGGCACACAGCATTCTTGCCTTCTGGCCACTCTGTGCTTCTTTTGCTGAACCATGTCCTGAGATGATCTCTCTTCTGCCAAATTCCTTAAGAATGGGCATTCCATGTGCTATTGCCTTACCCCAAATCTGCTGCTGTTCAGAGAGTATGCGCCTCTGCTTGGATATGCTGATGCGGTTTTTGCACACTGCTCCATCATATTTTGAATTGTGTGATTGTACATGAGCGTGGAAGCAAGAGAAACAGTACACACATTTGCCACACAAAAAGCTCCCAGATAATTTCAGTGCAACGGCGATCTGCTCTACAGAGTAAACATTTTAATGTTTTCATGTTTAATCCAGCTCTCTTCTGAGGGAGAGTTTGAAAACCTTTATCTCTGGCAAGTGCTGATGTGCCTGTGACCATAACCTCTCTTGTCAAGGAGTACAAACTTGCCAAACTAAGAGCACTTGACTGCAACGACTATGAACATTTTCTTCTTGAGTCTGTTCCCGCAACAGGTCTCAGGATATTATTCCCGAACTTATTACAGCAAAACTTACAGATCAATGAGAAAAATGTTGGCACCGGGAGCATCATGTGGTCCAAAACCCCTTCACCATGACCCCTTCCTATTTACTCGATCCTGTGGCAGATGGGTCATGCTGTGAAGCCGAAGACAACAAGCAGTTGAGGTGGCTTGCTAGCCACAAGAGGAGTGTGGGCTTCATCTTTAATTGGTCTGAATGCTTCTGGCAGGCTGAGCAATGGGGCACTTCCAATCTGAAAACGATGCTCAGGGGCGCCAAAGGTACTGAAGCATCAGGCCGTGTAAGCCCATCCTTATAAGCTCAGCTTAGAATGCTGGGAAGGTCACCTTCTGAATTTCCCCAGATCCAAATTCTTCTTCATTGCTAGCTAAGTAGAGCAACTGGGATGCCATTTTTCCATTATACTTTATCATCCTTTTTAATGAGAGCAGGAGAGAGGAAAACTAAGTATGGAGGAGAAATCGAGTTGAGGTGTTCAGGTTAACTTCAAAAACAAGCAGCTCTACTTAAGCATATATTCCTAAGAACCGTTTCCAAAGTTCTCCTAGAAGCTGCTCCCGGCTGGCCTGCTGCCACCCTCAATTCATGCGCTGGCCCTTGCAAGCGTGTTGGTGGGAATCACTGCCATCAGCCACTCAAACCTCCACAGAAATACTCAAGAACACGAACACCTCTCTCATTTAGCCCTTGGCCTTTATGGAAAAACTATGCAAGAGCACCAGTGAGACCAAAAGGCCAGAAAACACATGAGGGAACTACCCCAGTGCGGAGGCGCAGCAAGTCCGTGTCTTCACCGTGTGCACAATGGCGGTGTGTGTGTGTTGTGCGCACGTGCACCGTTGCTAAGACACACATCCCTCAAGAAAAAGGCAGATCGTGCAAATCTGGGGCACGGTGCGTACAACTGTGTGCAGGACCCCCCTGAAGGCAGGGAAATGAGGCTATATGACGAGTGCTGTGCTGCGGGATTGAAATGTGTGACTGCAGCCCTTTGGGTCTTAGCGCAAGACGGAGATACCTGATCTCTAGACTCGAGAAGAGCGGGCGTGCTTAAGTGCCGGACAAACAGCCTAAGCCGCTCCATCAGCTACAGCCCACAGGACTCCTGAGGGACGAACGAGACACTCTCGCCCCTGCGGGGGGAGGTCAAGTCATGTGAATGGGTCCCAGTCCTTTGAACACTCCTTGCGAAACAGACAAACCGCACAGGGCAACGGAGGCCTTTGGAAACAGGCGCAAAAAGAGGATTGCCTTCCGTAAGAGATGGGGAAATATGGCTGATCCTGAGCTGCAAAAATTGTGATTGCATCCACTGAACCCCATTGATCTGAGACAGACGGATCATTGCCAGGGCTCAGCAAAAACGGAACAGGAGGAGGAGGAGGGAGCTATCCCAGTGTGAGTTCTCAGGAGGCGGAACAAAGGGCTTGCCTGGCTCCCCGGTCAATAGCGCAGGATGGCGTGCGCCGATTCTGAACCTGACCATTCGCACGCGGTGAAGCAGCGCATCGAGTCGCCAGGCCTGTCCATGGTCTCAGATGGAGCTGCCCCCCATTTAACAAGCATTTTTAGAGGAGCAGTTCAAACACCGAGCTCATGACTTGGGTTGTGATTGCAGTGAGCCGACTGGGGCAAATTACTCCTATTAACCGATGTCACAGTACTCTGGGCATGACTAAACCAAGATCTAACCCTTGATCTACAGGACATGTCTAATATTCATTAAATAATTATATACCACACATAAAGAATCATTGAGACAGACTTTTGCTAAGATGAATCCATGATGGATATGTGCATTTGTATAAGGCAAGATTTTAAAGGGGACTAACAGATAAATAAGCCTAAACACAACATAAATAAGCCTAAATATAACATAAATAAGCCTAAACATAACATAATAGCAGTGGTTAGCTAGAAACAACTATCCTGAATATTGATAATGGGGAAAGACGGAGAAGGGCAAAGCCAAGGGGGAAGCACAATAGTAAAAGAAAATACTAAAGTGATGTGAAACAAAGGCCTTTCCCCCAGTTTATTACTGACCATTAAGTAGATCATAAAAAAATCCCAGAGTACTATGGCTGAATGCTGTCTTTTAACAAGTGTAACTCTAGTTCAGTATATTGTTTAAAAAGCACTTTAGCTTTAACCTGATTTGTGCTGTAACTGAGTCTCCACTCTGTATAACAGTAGAAAAGCTACAGAAATTTGAGAATAGCTGTGCTGTCTATTTTGATGCTCTAATTACTGTGTAAAAAACAAAACAAAACAAAACAAAACAAAACAACAATCTCTTTGGACTGAGATTAACAGAATGAAGTAATTTACAACCTTCAGGGATTACCAGCGTGGCCTTCCAATGATAAATTCCCCTTTGCATGAAACCAGGGTGCAAATGCACAGCACTGCTTTTTGGCTTGCTATGAAAGGAGGACCCTCCCCATGAGAAGTACCCAAACTCCAGTTCAGGTTGGAATTGCAGGCTGGCCTTTGGCAAACATGTTTTTTAAAATGTGGGGGAACGGCATGAGCTCCCAGACCCAGCACACAAGAGCCTCTTCTCGTTTGTTCCTTTCCTGGGAAAAAAGAGGCAGGCCGATCTAGAGTTGGACAAGTCTAAAGTCCATCCAAGGATAAACATTTGTCCGATAACTTTGGACGACACATCTGCTTTCTGATGGCTGAGTTCTCAACCCCAAGCGGCCGCCGCAGCCTGTTGTTTCATAATGAGCATTCTAGCCCTAGCCTGGCGCTCAGGTGAGGGGCCCACCACGAAAAGGAAGACTTACTTTGAACGGGGACGTGTTCGATGCATCGGAGGGGTTGGTTTTGTCTGATGTGCTTGTCCCTGAGATACTCCGCCTGCGAGGAGACCTTTCCGCGGGGACTTCTGCAGGGAAGGAAAAAGTAGGTGAGGAATAGGAAAGGCTGTTGCACCCAAAACACAGGGCGCGTTCTTCACCATTACAAGTTACAGAAAAGTTATCTGCAAAGCAAACCTTTCCTTGCCTGCCATTCAGAAAACTCTGGTTTGCCCAATGCTCGCTTGGCCAATTTACAACACACGCTTTACCTGCGACTCAAGAGCACTCTGCTTCGAGCCAGGCATGCAGAGAGTTAATGCTTGCAAATGAAATCCTGGAAAGGAGAAGCTCCGCATATAAATTGCACTGGGCACAATCAGATAAAGGTCAGAGGTCGGTCTCGTGCAGCTTAATTCAGGCAGTAACAGCTCACATCTAAGCGTATCTTTTGTCCAGCTGAGTTAAACAGAACTTGGTCCAAAGTATGCATGCATCGGATTGCAGCCTGTGGCCAGCAAAGTATTCACTCTTGACGCTGAGCAATATAAAAACATCTCTGCAGGCAGGCCACTTTCTCCTTGTTCTGATAGCATGAAACAAACCAGACAGAGTTTTTCCTGGTGTTACCCAGTATCACATGAGCACATTTTACAGAGAAAACAACAGATACCTTTATCGCAACTGCTGCCCATCGCTAGTTCAACGGCATAAGCTGAGAGGAAAGACACTCAGCCCAGGAGAGCAAAAGCCTCATCCTAGGTCCACTGTTATCTCCCCGACCGAGCCGGGGCCGCGCGGGCTCCGGCGCCCGGCATCTTTTGCTCCTGCCGCTCTTCTTTCGAGAGGCAGATGCGGCTCAAACTTCCATTTCTGGCCTCCCGGCCCTGGGGATCCGCGCTCCTTCCGCGCGAGAGAAAGCCGGTGTCCTCCCGGCCCGCCCCCTCCCCTCTGCACCGCTTGCAGCGAGCAAGGAGGAAACGCACGAGAGAAGAAGACTGCAGCTATTCACTCATCCCTTCCGAGCGCACATGCTCCTCATCAGTTACTCTCTGGCTATTACCGGGCGCCCAACAGCCAGCATCGCTCAGTGCCGGAATACTTCCGCGTCCATCGCGCTCCCAGGCATCCGAGGAGAGGCTCAGTCGGTCGGGTTCAGGGGCACAAGGGTTTCTCCACCAGCAGATAACCACCACACCTCCCCCCAGATCATTCTGCAACGTTTGCTTGGGATGCTTTCGGATCAAAGATTCTGATTTTATTAATTCAGTTGCACGGTGCATCCATGAAGAGCGGAAGAAAACAACACTGAGACAGTCATGGGAGAAGAAAAGGGGTTTCTGCTGAATTGTTAGAGTTTCACACCAGCAGATAGGTGGGTATGTCTTTCCTCCTCATTTAAATGTGAATGTAGTTAACTCTCTACCAGCAAGCTGCACAGAAGGGGTAACAGGCAAGAGACTTGGGCATAGCTTCCAGAATTATTTGCTTAGATAGGCAAAGAGGGGTCACAAGAAGAAACGGGCACATCACCTGGTTTTAAACTAGAGATAGCAAGATCTGAGGATGTGGATTTCTTTATTTGAACAGGGGGAAAAACCTTCTGCAACAGAGATATTTAAAGTCCAACAAGCCTTCAGCATAAAGTGACACTGAACACAGGGGCGTCTGTCTCTCCCCCCCCCCCGAAATGAATGGTATGTCTGCTGTTTTCTTGTTCCAGAATTAGTACTCTTGAAGCCTCTGAAAAGCTTTGCAGAGATGGTTTGTTTTGTCCCAGGTTACAAGCTCTACCTCTGAAAAGTTAAGGAGTCACACACACGCGCGCACACACAAACACACACACGGGGGGGCACGGGGGGATTGTACTGCTGCACGTAACACATTGAATAAGATCACAGATTTTATTTTCTGTTTTGAAAAATGAATGGATCAAACAACCAGTGTGCATCTGCAACAGAAGATGTGGATTTATTCCAATCAGGGCATCATCAAGCACCATCAGAAGCTTGACTGGTCCTGCTCACACGGAAAAACTGCACCGCACCATCAAAGCATCTTCAGTAATTTGGCACAGTCTGCTGAGTTTTGCAGAGTCATACAGAAAGAAACAGGAATCCTATTACTGCCATCCATGGTCAAAATCGGAAGCCGGCTCAGGCTAAGCCAGAGGCTGACAGAGAAAAACCTGCATTTGCCTGCACAGCTCCCACCGACCAGAAATGCGTGACCTTGAGATCAGCCGAGCCCCACTATTCAGAAGGGCCACAGATGTGACTTAAAGAGGGGAGAGGGATATTCTCAGGTGGAGATAAAATACAAGTTCACACTGGAATGGATGGAGGAGGCACTGCCCCCCAAGAAGGCTGCAATCAGCTGCCCCAGGTATTACAGTGTGCCCATCAACATGCTGAAAATGCTGCAGCTGCAGCTGCTGCTTCTGCTTCTGTGCCCTTAAAGTGGCTTTTCTGCTGAGCTGGGTGGAAAATCTATACTATTGTGACCAGGCCAAAATTAGATTGGTGCCCTCCCTCCCTGTTACCAGGCCTGCTGCACAGTGCGTCTGCAATATTTTCACCTGCTGTAAAAATCAATGCACCTCTCCATCTTAAAATATTAAATTTCCACAATTCACTGCAGGACCACGACTGAGGCACAGATCTTGCTGTCTCCACACGACAACCTGAGCCGAAAACCTTTTATCTGTCCCCTCCCTACGGCTGAAAAGTGAACGGGAATCTTCAACACCAGTGCACAAACCTCCCTCTCTCTCTCTCTCTCTCTCTCTCTCTCTCTCTCTCTCTCTCTCTCTCTCACACACACACACACACACACACACACACACACACACACGAAAAGAATATTCATCTTTGCATGGTTTTGCTAGCAATACTAGTAGAGTGAAACAAGTTCAAGAAATGATTCACAGACCTCTGCACAGCAAGCAGTCATCCTCATACAACAAAAAGGATGATGTGCTTTTCGAGTATACAGGGCATTCCATACACCTTCACGTGAATTCTCTTAGTAGTTCTTACAACCGCCCTGTCAGCCCTATTATCCCGCGTTGCAGAGAGGGGTGGGGCAGAGCGGAAAGGTGGCCGATTGTCCAAAGCGCTCTCATCACGGCTTACTCTCCTAGCAAGTGCGCTTTGGTGACTCTTCAGAAGCAAGCCAGGAGGAGAGTGGTTCTCTTCAAAGCAAAGTGCTACAACCACACTGTAAAGAGTTTCCATTAAGGCAGTGATAAAATATGAGAATCACATTTAGCCCTTAGACTCTAATCCTTGGGGCACCAAACAGTTTGCGATCAACCCTCTTCAATCCAATATCTAGCCAGCAGGCATCTGCGTTTCCTGAAAACAGATCTTCTGATTTAGGGCCCTTTAGTAATTGTGTTTGAGGCCTGAGCTACCCTGATCCCTGATCTACCTCAGGCTTAGCAAGTTTACCTTATTCAGGCCCAGTCTTTCCAGACTGAAGCTCAGGAGCATGTTTTACCACAATTTGCTGAAGTGTTCAGATGTAGTGCTAAACCATGGTTAGGGAAGCCGGAAATGATTAATGGCTGGGTTCATACGACAGAAGAACCCACACTTGAAACTGAGTATGAGGCGTTATTGAGCAGTGGCTTGTTTTTAAGCATGGGCTCTTGTGCTTTGTGAACTCAGCCCTCTAACAAACCATGGTTTGTTAACTACTAGCAACCCATGAACAACCCAACACATGGTTTGTTGCTGGCTGTGAACTGTTGGCTCACGATTAACCAATTCACATAGCACAACAACTTGCACTTCAACAACAACCAACTCTTAAGCCACCCACACTTGAGTGTGAGTTCTGATATTGTGGGAACCCAGTCACAGTGCGCAAGGGGGACGTGGTTGACCACACAGCTCACTCCGGATGGCTGGACTAGCATCTAGGGAGTTGATGTCCAGGGAGCAGTCCTGTCCTGTTGCAACAAGGGAGTTATTTTGGTGCACCTGCTCCTGCTGCTCCAGAATAAAGAAAGGCAGAAGAAGGATGGACGATCTAAGACTTACGCAGAAAAGGCAGAGGAAGGGCCAGGCAGAGTTCGAAGGACTGCCCACGGAGGAGGAAGTACGAAGAGAAGCCAGCATTGGAGTGGATCCGCGGAGTGAGTAAATAGGAACTGCCCTGCTTTGAGCTAAACAAAAGCCCAAGATTAGCATAGTTGTGGACTAGGCGAAGCGCACAAGCACAGAGCGGCTTGCTGGTATGGCTGCAGGGATGGGCAAGGGAAACGGACAGGACCCTGGTCGGGGCCACGCAAGCTGCAGCAGCAAGCAGAAGGCAATGGAGGCTCTGGCATGATGAGACCCGAAGCTCATCCTGGCTGATGGACGGGGCAGTGGATGAATGAATGAATGAATGAATGAATGAAGGAATGGAGGAGACCTTGCAACTTGCCTTTGGTAGAAAAAGTCTAAATCAGGCCCTCGAGGTAGCACGACAGCTTATTTTCTACCCAGCAGCAAAGGCAACGAAAGTTATTCGAAGCCAATTGTGCTGTTTTGTTTCCAGTCCCTCAGTTTCCCGTACGTTTACACCTCCATAAGGACCTACGAGGTGCAGTGCAGACAGCCCTGAGCTGCGGTTCAGTGCAGGAGTGCCGCGCGGGAGTGACTGTTGGCCGCGTCTCTGGCACAAGGCAGAGGAGACCACCGAGAGTGTTCGGGGCCTAGTGCTATGTGGCGGAGAAATCCAGCGCTAGGAAAGGGGTTAACCTCCTCCCCTGCACCATTTTCCTGCTTAACACACTGTGATGAAAACGGTGCCTAAAGCTGCTCTTTGCCCTATGGGGAAACGAGGGTACACCTGCCCCCAGTCCTCCACCGGACTGCTACATAAATGCTGAGCAGCAGCAGCGCCACTACTGGCGCTCTGGTTGTCCCACTTGGCTTGCTTTCACCGTTTCCGGAGCTCTCCTCAGCAGCCGGGGGTCTTCCGGCTGGTGCCGGAGGTCAGACTAGATGTCCCGGGAGCCCCCTTCTGCCTCGCTCTGTTTCTATGTTTCCACATGGCTTTGGCCTGTGGGTGTTGTTATGCGCATCAAGTCACCTCTGCCTTATGGCAACCCTATGAATGGAAACCCTCCACAATGTTCTGTCTGTGATAGGTGAGCTCAGCGCTTGTACATTCAGGGTTGTGGCTTCCTTCCCTTAAGTCTCCGCCAGCGTGGCCAACGGTCAGGAAGTGTGGGAACTCTAGTCATCACCATCTAGGGCAGTGGTGGCGAACCCACGGCACGTGTGCCGCCGTGGGCACGCAGAGCTCTCTCTGTCAGCACACAAGCCAAGTCACCCCAACATCGCCTCAGCACCCGAACATCGGATAACAGCGCACATAGGGGCCATGCGCACGCTCGGAAAGGAGTAGCGGCGCCAGGCGATGACGTCATGAGCCGCGACTCACTAGCCGTGACTCATCCAAGCTTTCGCATGACCGCTCAGTGTGCTGCCAAGGAGAGAGAGAGATTTGCTTGGCCTGGTTGTGAGTTTTAATACATTCGTTTTTATTAACACAAGATTTCAGTTTTGAGTTTTCATATGAAAAATTGAAATTTAATATCTAAGATTTAGCAGAGATGTTCTAATTAAGAGACTGAGATTCTTTTAATATTGTGCTGTCCCCCTGGCATATTTGAATCTGCAGCATCATATTTAGCTGTTTGTGAAGAATTTAAGAAAACGAGAGTAAGGATATATATATCCTTTGTGGGCATGTCGTGAGCGGAGCTGGCTGGAGCTGGGGAGTCAGACTAGATGGCCCGGGAGACCCCTTCTGACTCGCTCTGTTTCTATGTTTCTATATTTGCTTGGACTGGCTGTGATTTTAGTAGAAGCCCCCACAAGGCAGGAAATGCACTCAGATGCCTTTTTCAGAGCAGGCAAACACATGCCAAATGCAAATTTTTACCTTCCAATAAAAACCTGTTTGTATAACTGAAAGCTCTGTTATTGTGTTTTTCTTTTAAGACAAAAGATGTTAATGTATGAGTTGTCTTTTCTAAACAAAAACCTCAGCTTTCGGGTGTTATTGCAGTGTTGGCACTTTGCGATAAATAAGTGGGTTTTGGGTTGCAGTTTGGGTACTCGGTCTCTAAAAGTTTCACCATCACTGATTTAGAAGGCTCCAGGTTGCCTGCGACTGATCTAGAGTATTTGTAACATCTTATTTCCCCAGCTGTCATAAGAAAAAATAGCTATTTTAGCCCTACGCCTGGCTATCTGGAACTGAAGAAACATCTTAAAATGAAACAGAATGCCTGACATTATGAAAATAATAGACCACGCATACAATTCAGATGTAAAGCATTTTCTATTGTATTAGTTTTTTATAACTGCAAATAGAGTTCCTTTCCTGACAGGGAAGATGAATGACAGCTTGGGTTTTTACTTTATGAATGCTGGTGATCTGAAAACAAGTTGTAATTCACACAGGAAAGGGGGATTCCTTTGGGCCTTCATTCTCTGCAGAATTTTATTATTGTGCGGCTTTTGTCTTCTGCTGCTCCTTTGCCATCTAAACAGTAATAGTGGGTCAAGGAAAGTAAACCTGTTTGAATCGTCCCTGGAATGACAAAAGGAAGAAAGAGGTGTGTGGGAGCAACGGTGGTGAAGGAAAGAATCACACTTAGCAACAACCCACTGAATTGGTAAGAAAAGCTGGAGGTCATCATTCAACATCGCTTAAGCAAAATAACAAGCTTCTACCCTGGCTGCATTCTAAAACAACACCAGAGGAATCCACCTAGGCGACCCTCCGGCTTGTCCATTCTCCATTCCTTTAGGGTGGTTCCAAAGGGAGATCAGAAAAAAAATCTATTCTGTTCGCGGCTGAGTATGTTTACATATGGAGATAAACTGTGGTTAAAAGTTAACTATGGTTAGCAAATCAGGCTAAGTTCAGATTGGTTCAGTTTGGATGCCATAGTTTATTGTGACGCTCATGAGCCATAATGACCCTCACATTCAAGTGTTTCCCCTCCTCCTCTTCCTCCACAATGGAGTGATTGGAAGCTTTCACTTTCATTTTTGATTAGCTGAAATTTAACGTTACTTCTAAGCCCTAAACTTTGTTTAATCCTAACCATGGTTTCTTGAACCAAGCCAGCTTCAAACCACTGTTTACAAAGCTAGCTTGGTTCAACAAATACACTGTAGTTGAGATTAACTGCAGTTTGTTAGGTTCAGACAAAATGACAAGGTGCTATTAATCCTCAACAGGGGCAAAAAACTTGCATTTTCCTCTTCATGCCCACAGTAGAAGAGTAGAGGAAAGAGGCTGTATATCAGCCTGAGTCTCACTTCAGCTAATTTCCATCATAAAAAACTATGGCTTATTGTAAGTCTGTGTTCAAACATAATGAGTAACTGCGGTTAGTTGAAAATGGAAGCAAAAGTTTCTGCTACTCTCTTGTAATGCCTGAGCCAATATGTTTGTGTTGAGACCCTCTATGAATACATGATGAATATTATTCTCTGTTCATTGTTGTTTTAATACCAGGTTGGATTGGACTAACTATAAAACCTAATATTAGGGGCTACATCCAGTGTCACATGTCACATATCTAAAGGAACGCCTGCTGCCATATTTGCCCTCCTGCCCCTTGAGATCGGCGGCAGAGGCCCTCCTCCGGGAGCCCTCCGTGAAGGATATTAGGAGGGTGAGTACCCGGAGAAGGGCTTTCTCTGCAGTGGCGCCCCATCTGTGGAATGCGCTTCCCAGAGAGGTCTGCCTGGCACCGTCGTTATTTATTTTTCAGCGCCAGGCCAAGACCTTTTTATTTAAATGATATTTTAATAATTATTAATATTATTTATTGGTTTTAAATTTTTAGCCAGGATGAATCCAGATTTTATATGTACTTGTCCGTAGCGTGTTTATTTATGATGTAGGAAGCCGTCCCGAGGCTTATGCGAATGGGACGACATACAAAAATTCCAAATAAATAAATAAACAAATGAGTGGTCTTCTGCTCGCATAGCCATTTTCTCCTTCCTAGGAATATAAAAAGCCACGCTGGAGCAAGTTCAATGGCCCATCCAGTCCAGCACTCTGTTCCCATGGTGTCCAAGAGCTGCCCAGCGGATTCCGCAAGCAGGATGGGTACAGGAGTTCCACCTGCCCAGGCTCCCTAGCAACTGGTACACGGAGGCATCCTGCCTCTGGGAACAGCTGTAGCACGTCCTTAAGCAAGGTTAGTAGCCATTGAGAGCCTCCTCCTCCGTGAATTGGCCCCTTTTGTCACATGCCGCCCATCTGTTCCCCACCCTTCCAGAGCAGACGGGGGCCATGCAGAGCGCTGCACGGGAACGTCTATGCCACCAATTCTGTCCTCTCTGCTGGCGCATGGGCCCCTTTGGATTCAACCTTGTGTGCATCGCTTAGTCACTGCCTGCATCACAGTGCTCCTTAAACAGCTAACTTTCAGCTCAGTTGTCCCAGGTTTAGTTGCACGGAGCCTAATAGAAACCAAGCAAACCATTCATGGAAGGAACAGTGAAGGAAGAAAACCTTCCACTTACGTGCCACTTACGTAACGACCCCTTAGACAGAATGACTCAATGCTAAGAATCAGCGTCATGAAAGTTTTATAAAGTACTCTCTTTTACTGATATGAACAGACAAGGCATGGTTCTTTTAAAAACAGGTGGCATCACGTACCTTTGGAGGATATGTAATTAACTAACAAACAAGCTACATAATACATGAAGGCAACAATCCTGAAAGATTTTGGATGGCCAGCAACTACCAAAACACATTCGCTAGCGAAGTTGCTCATCAAAATACATGCGGTTACTGCTGGTAGACAAAGTTTAGCTCTCGAGGCCAAGAAGAATTGATTCCAGGCTAACAGACGTGGTGGCTAAGAGGTGACACTTGAAATGGTGACCCCCCCCCCCCCGGGCAAATCCCCTCCCCAAAAGCAGCTCATGAGCCTCTCCAGACTAAACTCTGCCAGTCATTACACAAATACAGAAAGCGACTTTATACTGGGCCGGAACACCGGTCCATTCCACTCCAACAGTCGTCATCTTTCCCAGCCTTGCCACCTCCTTTCCCATAACTGTGGGTCCCAGGAATTGAATTTGAGCTGCTGCTGGTAAACAGGAACGCCCACCCTGGCCTCCCAGCCTCGTCCGTGAACCACAGTCTCCCTGCTCCCCATGCCAACGTTGCTGAGCAGGAAGGCATCGTGTTCCTGCATTGCAGGAACAATACCGTGCTGCTTCCTCTCCTCCCCACACTGTGCTGGAAGTTTTCGAGCGGCACACGGAGGGAGAAACTTCTTCAAAACAGCTGGACAGCTCTCCTTCTTCTGTGGGCCGCAGGAGCAGTGGATTAAAAGCAAAGCTGAAAGGCGGGCGAGGCATTCCTGCAGTACCCCCGTCATGCATCAGCCCTGGCTCAGCATCTCTTTCGCTTCATCGGCAAGTGGACATATGGAGCTGTCTTGAATTGAATTAGGCCCTCGCTCCACGTTGCGCAGGGAGCGTTCCTGGGCTCGTGGCGCTCCTCCAAGGAATGCAGGCAAAAAGCCTTCCTAGGTCTGTTCCCTGGTATCCTTGTAAAGTGCGCTCAGCGACTGTCCCTCCTCCCGTGCTTCATAAAAGGCCAGCTCCCACAACGCCCACTCTCAGTTAATCTACCTCAAAGGGTTGTTGTGCAGTTAAAATAGGGGGAAATCTATATTTGGTGTTTTGAGCATCTTGGAGAAATAAACGTTTACTAAGAAAGATGTAAAACATGAAATAGCTACCAGAGACCAATTTCCCAAGTATTTCAGATGCTGAACTAGTGTGATGGGGAGAACAAATGTCAGCCTTCCAAAATGCCCCATTTAAGAATTTCAAAAATCTCTGTTCTGAAATTACACCTTGCAGTTGTAATTTGTCTAGTACTAGAAAAGCAAATGGCCAATCCTAAGACTTGTGAGTATTTGCTCAAGTCACAATCTCTTTTAAACAGCCTCAACAATCCACTAAAAAGCTTTAAAATAATGACCACGCCCCGCCCTGCCCCGATGAAGAAGACATGTAAAATCTTCAGTATTCCTATTTCACAACTAACTTTTTTGCTTAGCATCTTGGGACCCTCCTGATGCTGCACTGCAGCCACAGGAATATTTCTGCATGGGAATCCGAACACATCACGCGGTTGTCAGCCCAAGCATTCCTGCAGGGCCAGCTGCACGATGAACAGCCGTTCTGTTAAGCACGCTGACCTGTGCTCCTCCTCGTAGATGGGAATTCACCCAAAACATGGTGACCAAAACTCAAAAGTCGCACATGCAGCGAAGAGTGAAAAGGAAGCCACAGAAGTTAGTTCTGGTGGGCTCTTAAAGGGTCACCCAAGCTATTAACTAAATGGAGCTGCCAGGATGCTGCCGGGCACCAGAAACGGAGCGCTCTCCTGAGAGAAGGCCATCAACACGCCCAACTTGCACAGATCTATCCCAGCTGGGGTCTGCTGGACTAGGCGGACAGCACTCTGGTCCAGCAGCGCATGCCTTACGCAAGTGACTATTTCTTCTACTTTAAATTATCTCAAAGTTTACCAAACAGATGCAACACATCAGCAAAAAATGGATTTCCTCTTGTGAGTGAGCTAGGCACATTCTAGTAGGCCAACAGAGCAGCAGGCTAAACAGGATGCTATAGTTCAGAGGCACAGTTGATGTAAACAATGCTGTGATACATACCTATCGCTGCACCTCTTACCTGCTGAACAGAGGTGCATTTCAAGTTGAAGTCAAACTTTACACCTCATACCTGCTTACAGAACGTGACTAAATGCATCCCTCTGACGATTCCCAAATGAAAAATCAACCCATCTCCAGACGTCTCCGCCAATAAAATGGTGAAAAGAGGATTCCAAGCCTACCGTACCAAGAAAAGAGAGAAGGCTTCGCTCGTCTTCTGTGCTGCTATCCAGCCACTCGGCCGCATCTCCGGGAGAGAGGAGACTCATCCTCCAGCCAGAAAACTTTTCCATACAGAAGACAACGGCTGAACGAAACAGGGGAGGGAGGATGGGAAAGTGCAGGTGGCTCTGGGCTTCCAGTACTTGGCCTATTAGCGCAACTGAGCAAAACGGAATAGAGAAAAAGAGGGGAACCTGGCCTTGCTACGAACCCCCGAGCTGACCGGCCTTTCTGACGAAGGGGGCATGGGCAGCGGCGGCAGGAGCGATATGGCTGCAGCCCCGTCCCACAAAAATAATGGGGCCGGAGTGGTGGTCTATACCTTAGGGCAATAAAGCCGCATTTGCAAATGGAACAGCACAGACAAAAGAAACGGCCCCAGTGCAAGAAAGACCGGCAAGCCACACAGCACAACCAAGTGTCACATATGCCTGCCCTCCTTTTGTGGGGAAAGGGTAAAATAAAATTTCAGGAGCTTTGTGATGCAGTTTTCCAAAGGAAGCTTAAAGCGCGTTTAAACCCCCTGTGAGCAAACAGAAAGACCCACGTCGCCACCGGTCCCCTTCCTGCTCCAGCTATTATTACGATAGCATCTCAGCCTCTCTCGCAACGCATTTGCTCGTGCAATGGCAGGTTGATCAATCTGTGAATAGGAAGAGCCCCTCCCTCTCCCCCTCCCTCCCGCATGGCGGCCGCATTGATCGACAATAATGGAATCTGTTTCTGACTGCCCACAGCAGCATTAAGGATATTAGAACAGCTCCTCTTCACCAGAACGAGAAGCAACCTGACGGCACAAGCCCTGCTCGGCTCCGGCCCCCTCGCTTAATAGGGCTCCCCCCACCCTTTGGGGAGGACAAAGGAAAGAGGGGTCAGGAAAACCGAGTCTTGTGGGGAGGAATCAAAGGAGCCATCGCTGCGAAAGAGAGTCCGTTTAATTGACAAAGGAAGGGAGCATTACGGAGCCTGCCCTATCTGGCCAGCGCATGCCTGCCCCGCATCTGCGCAACGGTGCTTACGAGGGGGAAGGAGGTTGCGGAGATGTATTTTATATGACCTAAAGGGTAATTTTGCAGGTTTGTACAAATGAAAACAAGGATGAGCCCTGACAAATGAGAGACGCCTGGGCCTCACAAATCAAAAAGCGCCTTTGTCCCGGGGGACCAGACTGATGCTCTGAGAGAGAGAGAGAGAGAGAGAGAGAGAGAGAGAGAGAGAGAGAGAGAGAGAGAGAGAGAGAGAGAGAAACTGCTCTCTTTAAAGAAGCAGGATCCCAGTTTACTATTTTAAAGCAGATCTACAAAAAGCCCCCATCCTTTCACTGAATGAGGCGCTACCATCAGCCCCAATTACAGGCTGCTTTTTGGCAGCAAATTAGGAAAGGAAAGCAAAACAGACAATTGAGTAGCAAGGAATTAAAGAAAATCCAAAGGTCAGCAAAGCAAAGAATTATATTCAGACTGGCAAAGAAAGGTGGGGGTGTGTGTGGAGGGGGGGCTATGCTCTTTGTAGCTACAATTGTTTTCTCTCTTTATGGTCTGGATTCGTGGAAATTTTACAATCAAAAGCTATTTTTTGCCAAAAGGAAAGACAGGGAGGAGCCAGGCATCAGCAGGGGGAAAATTCCAATCACTTTGGAAGCCTGTTGCCCAAAACATTTGCCGAGGGGGGAGATTTTCGTCAAGTACCAGACCAACAGATATTCTACACACTCTTCCGTTCATCCAGGGGATGGGGGCACCGTGTTGAAGAGGAAGGGCCCCGGCAGAACCAAAGGTCAGCAGGTGGGTCACTTGCTTAAGTTCTGACAGAGATGACTCAGAGAGTATTTATTTATTACACTCCACGCTTTCCTGTTACCCTGAACAGGCCTAACCTTCTATGTTTCTCTCAGCCCATCAGAGAAATGCTTAATGCATAAAGTAGCCGGAGTTAGCCAGGAAGTAAATTAAAAGTCCTCCCTCGCTAATTGGACAACGTGGTGATCAACCAACCCTAAAGTAAGAATGAGCCAACGGCTATCTGGTAGAGGCCCGCCAATTCTTCCCGGCTTTCTAGGGGCTTTAAAGAGGGCGATTTGGCCCTCTTTGTTTTGCCAGTGTGTGAACAGGATTGGTTTCGAAAGCAATTTGTTCCCCTTAAGGAAGCACAAGTCTTACTGTAAGTGGTAAAACTAGTTTGCTTACAAACAGATTTTCTGACAAAGATAGTACGGTTAATTAAAAGCTACTTCCTCGCTCTTTCAGTGGAAATCTTTAACAGAAGACTGAAGGGACTAATCCACCAAGCGCTGCACCCAATCCAGTGCGACAGAGACACAGGACAACTGAACTTCTGACACAGACAGTTTCAGCGCTGAGCACCAGCTGCATCTGTGAGACGAGGGGGGACGAAGGTGCATCCATCCCAGGCCTGCCAATACAGAGGCTTCTTGCTGCCTGCCAGTCACCGGAGCCCAGGCTGCGTGACACTGGTCTCTCTGCATGTGAGAAGGGCCCCCAAAGCTGTCCACATACGTTTGCAATGGTCTAGGCTAGACCCCAGCTGAGCGGTTTCAAGGGCCCAATCCAGATTTGACACAGGAAACGGGGACCAGATGTTCCAGTGGATTTTCACACAGCGAGCTCTGCTTTTGGCCAGAACAGATCTGCTACAGAAGACAGTGTTTAATATTTCTCCTAGATACTTTTTTCAATCTAACGCACTTCCCTACAAGTTCTTAGCCTTTCTACATAAAAATACAGGCACCATACAGGACTGTGAAATTCGACAGGGGTACTTAGATCAGGAAAGAGGTTAAATACCCCGACTCCTGCAGTCATTTTTCTTACCAAGATCAAAAGCCCTCGGCATTTTAAAAGTAAAACACCGGACAATCCATCCAGGGATTTCCTGCATTGCATCTATTTTGGGTTTTGAGCCCCGGTGACCCTTTGCATTCCTGGCAATGCAGTGCGGCGAGGAAGGGTGTGAGGCAAAAGGTGGATGGGGTGGAAAAGACACGCAAAGCAGCCTCAGGGGAGGATACGGGTGCAGGAGTGAGGCGCCCAGTCAGTCACGAGCCGCGACGCGTTTCTGTCATCTGGATAAAGCCGACACTGCCTGTACCACGCCAGGGGCAGGTCCCTTCCACACAGGCAGGCTCTCACCTGACAGAGGGAATTTCTGTACAGAGGACAAACATGAGAAGACTGGCTGGTCAAAGAAAGGTCCCTTCGCATCAAGCACGCCCACGGCAGGGGGGCTTTCACTCTCGGTCTGTGGAGGTTTTCCATTCTCCAGCCTTAAGGTCATTTGATTTGATTCTCCATCCTCATCAATTTAAACACTCCTCAATTTTTTTAATGCATAAGTCGTGCATTTCATGTGCATTTCTTCATAGACACAGGGTTATTTTTCCGTTCATATTTCCCAATGGAACGCATTTCAATAGCTTGCTCCAAATACATACATTTTGTACACTTTTTGTGATTGGAGAATTGTTTCACAAAATCTGGAAAACTGAGCATCAAAGCGTTAGTTGCATTTCAGTTTGCATATTGAATCAGCAAGTGTGACGTAGGTAAATGCATATTAAAATGCAGGTTTAAAGAATTTACATTTTTGCAGGGCTCAATATATTTGCAAGATGACATCATGCACACACTTGATTGACCTTGCACAAGTCAGAAAGATTATTGTGTACACATTTTATCAAAGAATATCTACTAGGCAAGCTATTTGTAACTATCACCCCCCCTAAGCACAAAGTTTTTCCAAGTAATTTATTTAACTTTATTTTATAACTGTTGATTCCATTTTTGTCCTTGTCAGGATATATTCTTAATTCTTAGCCCTTTCTTGATATAGAAACACAGAAACAGCGTGAGTCAGAAGGGGCCACCCGGGCCACCTAGTCTGACCCCTGGCTCCAGCCGGCTCCGCTCACGACATGCCCACCATGTGGACGTCCAGCCTATCCTTGAACACCCTCACCGATGGGGCCTCAACCACCTCTCGTGGAAGCCCATTCCGCACCCTCGGGGTCCTGACTGTCAGGAAGTGCTTCCTGGCATCCAAATGGAACCTTGGTTCCCTGAGCTTTGCTCCGTTGGAGCGCGTCCTGCCTTCCTCCGCAGGGGAGAACAGGTCTCTGCCCATCTCCATGTGACATCCCCTCACATACCTGCATGTCGCCAACATATGTGCACTGTTGGCAGAAGTTCCAAATATTAATAAACTTTCCATTTTTCAGCATATCAAATTGGATCTCTGTTCTCACTCTTATTTAAGCCATGCTAATTCAGAATGTGTATTGGCCAGCATTTTGGATAGGCAACCTCCCAATTGGATTTGTTTGACCCTTGCCACCATGGACACCCCAGTCACAAACCATGGGTTGTGCGCTGTGGTTCACTCTGGCCTAAGCAACCCATTGTGGGCTGTTTGGATCATGCAAACTGAAAGTTTACAAACAAGTTGACAAATGGTTACATTCGGAAAGTGGAAGGAAAACACACTTGTTTTTTGTTTTGAAAAGTCTGTTAACCGTATGTCTAAAGACTTATTGTGATGATTATACTGTGGTACCTCATACTTCAAATTTAATTCATTTCAGGAAGCCGTTCGAACGCTGAATCATTCGAAGTCTGAATCAACTTTCCCCATTAGAGCTAATAAAAAGTGAACCAATTCATTCCCAGACCCTAAACAGTACCCATTTTGATTAACTTAAACTGCAAATATGCATAATTTAAGGGAGAAATAACACAATTACATGCCATATTTATTAAAACTTGAAAACAATTTTTAAAATACATAAATATGTACTGTATAATAAACTGAAAATTGCATTTACTGTACTGCATGAGTATTACACAAGAGACGTTTCACAGCGAGAGACAACTTGGATGCACAACAGGTGGGCGTTTACACAGCAACCGCATTTTTTTCACTGCACGTGTGGTTCGAACATCGCATTGTTTGGACTTTAGAGCATTGTTAGAATCATTTGAACTAGGAGGCAGCGCTGTAAGCAAAGTAAGAAAAACCTGAAATGGGAAAGGCCTTTCCTTCCTTGTGAAACTAAGGTAGCCAAAGTAACTTTATAGTCCAGAGTAGTCATTCTTTTTATAAAGAGACCCTTAACAATTTGAATTTATCAGTAGAAATTGAGACAGGATAGAAATCCTGCATTCAAATCCTTGCTCTGATTCAGATTCTTAAAAATCTCTTTATGTGAAACCAAGTATACCAGAAAATTTAGGCCAAGTCTCAGAAATAAATGCAGAGACATCTTATCGCAGACATGAATATACAACTTACTACATCTGTGCATATTTTGCTGCCCTGTGGAGCTACATGTCTTATTACTGAAAAGCAAAACTTCACGGAAATTTAGTTGGGAGCATTTTACAAATCTCTTAAAATGATGGTTCATAATGCATGTACACGCTGGAGTTCTGACATACGCGTACACACACAGCGCGAGTGCAAAGAGTGCACAGTGCTTTAGCATTCTATGCATTAAAGGAATCAAAAGAGGCTGCGATGTGGATCGCACTCCGGCTACTCCAAGGGGTCTTCATGGACGAGCTTTGCTGCCGTCAATGGCTCCTTTCATGGAAATATGCACGATCGATACCGAGACACCACTGAAGTCATCCTTAATAAAACGTCTAAGGTTAATTGAGCGCTGGAGGAAAGTGATGTATTTAGTGGAGTGGAAGCTGTCTGCTTCCTCCCACTCCGCCATGGCCAAAGGGACAGCCAGAGCTCATCAGCGCGTTCTTCTGCCTTTGTTTTACACTAGAACTTTAACACAATGGGCCACCGACTGGAGCCTCCCGCAGAGGGAATTCAGAAGGTGGCTCCACACCTTCTTGGAGGGCTGCCTCCAGAAGGTGGGTGCTTGGGGAATACTGTTCAGCCCCGTGGATTCCCCAGCATGGCGTTCGCCAGGGGTCTGTCCTGCCCCCGTGCTATTCCACATCGGCATGAAACCACTGAGTGGAGTCACCCAGAGTTTTGGCGTGTGTTGCCATCAGTATGCTGATGATACGCAGCTCCACCTCTTCTTTTCTTGGTCGGCAGGTGAGGCTGTGGATGTCCTAAACCGGTGTCTGGCTATGGCAATGGGTTGGACGAGAGCTAACAAACTGAAATTCAATCCAGGCAAGGCTGAGCCAGACACCTACTACCAAGACTGGTGGTAGATGATTCCTTTGACCAGATGGGGGGTGTTCAACCTGTTCTAGACGGGGATGCTCTACCCTGGAGGAGCAGGCTCACTGCTTGGCGATGCGCCGTCTTGGTCCATATTCGTCACCTGAGGTGGTGCCCCAGCTGCGCCCCCACCCGGGCAGGAATAGCCTGGTTTCAGTAATCTATGCTCTGATAATCTCTAAGTTAGATTACTGCAACGCACTGTGCATGGGCTGCCCTTGAAGATGGTTCAGAAGGTGCAACCGTGCGGAGTATGGCGGCCAGAGTGGTAACTGGGACCTGGAGGGCCAAACATGTAAGACCAGTTCTGGCCCACCTGCACTGGCTGCCTGTGTGCTTCTGGTCCCAATTCAAAGTGCTGGTCCTTAACCTATAAAGCCCTACATGGCTTGGGATTGTGAAACCTGTGGGAGCTCCTCTCCCAACCCCAATCTACTTCTGGGGCCTTCCTCCACCTGCCAACCTGTCAGCCAGCTTGGAGGACGGCAGCTAGGGGGAGGCCTTTTCTGTGGTGGCACCCCATCTTTGGAATAACCACTCTGCCGTGGCCCACCAGGATCCAAAAGTGCCCTCTTTTTGGTGCCAGGTTGAGACAGCCTTCTTTACAGAGGCCTTTAAAGACCACCCTGGTCATTCAGGGGCCTGACAAGATTTCCAGGTGCCTCTTTTTCTTGGCCGGGTGTTTTTATTGTCTTTTAATCTGTTCTATGCCATCTTAAATAATTTTTAAACTTTTGCTACTGTTTTCATCTATTCTATCTTATTGTTTTTATATTTTACGGTGAACTGCCCAGGCAGGTTCAGCTATGGGCAGTATAAAAAATGAAATAAATAATAATGATAGATATGTTATTGTGAGCCACCCCGAGGCTTCGGCAAATGGGGCGGCACAGAAGCTTCCTAAGTAAGTAAGTAAGTAAGTAAGTAAGAAAGAATGTTTGCCTTATATTCACATTTGCCTTCCCAGCATCTAGAAACCCCATTATTTTATTTTATTTTATTTTATTTTATTTTATTTTATTTTATTTTAATTTAATTTATTTATTTATTTATTTATTTATTTAAAACATTTCTATGCCGCCCCATCGCAACAAAGCCTTGGGGCGGCTCACAACACATAAATACTAAAATTATACAATAAATAATACAATAAATAACACCCCCCCACCCCAGTGCATTCTCGCCCCCCCCCAAAAAAAACAAAACCCTAGTTAATAAATAATTAACAGTTAAAATAAGTTTTAACTAAAAAGGTCTTAGCCTGGCGCCAAAAAACAAATAACAACGGTGCCAGGCGGACCTCTCTGGGGAGCGCATTCCACAGATGGGGCGTCACCACAGAGAAAGCCTCCTCCGGGTACTCACCCTCCTAATCTCATTCACGGGGGGTTCCCGGGGGAGGGCCTCTGCTGCTGACCTCAAGGGGCGGGAGGGCATATATGGGCGCAAGCGTTCCTTTAGATAACCAGGAGCGCTTTACCCATCAGCTCCTCAACAGCCGTCGACAAATGGATGACTTACTTTTGAAATCGCCCTCTCCCTTCCTCTCCTCTACAGACCTGATGTTGGTTCATAGACCCATGGCAGGCTGAACTGGCTGGCTCCCGCTGAGCAAACCAGATGTTCTCAGAATTAAGGGTGGAATCTCTTATGTCAGACATCAGCTCTGCCCTGCTCCACTCCTCCTGTCCTTGCCTGCTCCTTTCGAACGGCGGGGAAATCGCAGGGGTGCTGGATGCAGCTGGACGCGACGCTCCTGCTCTGCTCCGCCATGACGGGCCCGGCCACAGCGATCAGTAAGGCACCGGCTGCACTGCTGTTAGCGCCCTTCGGCCGAGCGCCTCCCCGCGAAGAGGAGGGACCGCAAAAGCCTTCTCTGCCCTAGCGCCTTCAGTCCTAATTTCACCGGCCACGAAGCGGAGTCGCGATGCACAGCGCTGGCACAGCACATGCTTTTCAAAATCAGCCCTAATTTAACCATCCTGGTAGCATCAACACCAAAATAAAGAACTTTCGCATTAACAAATCAGTGCTCAGACTACTCCCAGCTACCCAGGTTTGTTCCAGTGGGCACTTCATCTCGAAAGAGGAGCGGCTTTCCAGTGGAGCTTTACATACTGGACAGAGAAGGCTGCATTTGGCAGGACTATCCCAGCTCATCCATGCATGTGCCTTTCCAAGGATGTTATTCCAAATATTATTCCAGTTATTCCAAATTCTAATGGTCTGGGTTAAGAGATATGGCTAATTCCCTTCTGAGTTCTTCTATTGTTTTAATTATTTACATCAATTATTGGGGAGTTTTGCATGGCCTTTGACTGAAAAACACTGGCGTGGACTCACCCAATGGCACGCACAAAGTATTTTGTCTCACCTGCCTTTTCTGGAGGTGAACATGGGAATAATGAAGGCATTGAATCAACTCAGATTAGTGTGTGGAAACTCTTGCTCTAGACCGGAGGGGGAAATACTAGTTTTGACTTCAGGATGCTACCTGTCTGCTGTAAAATAAGATGCACCAGTCAGGGAACCATGGACTGCCTGTGGCTCCTCTCCAGAGCACACCTGGAACGCACCTGGTTTTGCCTGGGTGTGGCATGAGCCTGACTGAAGCTTTGCAAGACATCTGGAGACGGCTGTGTGTCTCGATGGAGACAGTCAAATTGGCCTGTGTGCTTATTTACATTTATTTGCGTGTTTTGGCAAATAGAAAGGTGGGTGAGGTTCAAGGTGAGACGGGTGAGTTTTGAGTCCCTTCAGCTATTCCAGAGCACCAGCACGACCGGAGAAGAAAAACGGGAGGGCGGCATCACACTGTGACTCCCTGAATATGTTATTTTAATTGTGCAGGGAGACAGATCTGTAGTCTCCAATCATGTGGTGAGCCAGGCAATTCCATGTCCTCTGATCCACTGATCAGGCAAACATGTCCTGGGATTTCTGAGGAGATACGGGGATGTGGCGGTCCTGGAACTGCTGTGATACCAGAGGTTGCTGGCAAGTACCTTTCCAAGCGATTCCAAGTTGGATATAACCGGTGGCAAGGTTTAAAAAACCCAGAAATTGTGCAAGTGATTTCATCCAGAGGTGAAGCTTACCACTGCTTTTAAGGATTTTTAAATGGTGCTTCATCGACTTTCTTATTTCTATTTATTTTATGTATACCCCACCTTTTTCTAGCAAGGGACCCAAGGAGGCTTAGATAATCCTCCTCTCCATTTTATCCTCACAATAACCTGTGAGATAAATTAGGCTAAGTGTCAGCGACTGGCCCGAAGTCATTAAAGTGAGCTTTGTGGCAAAGTGGGAATTAAAACCTGGATCTACTAAATCACAATCCAGCACTTCAACACCAAGCCACGCTGGCTCACGCCTCTGGACTGTAAAAGAGATAAACGACTATTTCACTCTGCATAGTTAGTTCGCTCCACCTCTTTCTGAGCAGGTGTCAACATAACAAAAATATTCTCCCAACCAGTCTGTCTAGCTTGAAACAGCTTGAGCAGGAGACACAACGAGCAGAATGTGGGGAAGGTGTGCTCTTATGTCATGACAGAAACTCGCAAGACTAATGAAGGAGCAGCATTGTTAAGCTATGAGGAGAATCCCCACCCATGTGCTGCTCAAAACAACAGAGCTGCCCTTCCCTCTCCCGGTGAGGGAACCTGCCCACCTGGCTATTGGCCTTGTGGATTCGAAGCACAGACCCTGTGCTTTTCGACAGGGTCGAAAGCTGACTGGCAACCGGAAAATGTCATCCCAGGAAAGGTTAAAGAAGCCCTGTATTATTTCACGCATACCACGGCCTGCAACGAAACGTTGCCATGTGGGCAAGAACGCACCTAGCTGGCCAGGTGCGTTCTCTTCCAGGACACGGCATTCCATACCTCCTTCTCCAGGTCCTCTGTGCTCCCACCACCCTGAAGGTCTCTGTACTTTCTGTGGCCAAGAGAAAGCTCACTCCTCATCGGCCTATTTCAGAGAGAGGAGCTTAGTTTCTGGTTTTTTAATTTTCCCCATTTCTACAACCCTTGGGGTTTTCCTGACCTCCCTCCTGTTTCCCAGCAGCCCTGTTCTGGCTCCACAGTCATTACAGCTTGGCACCTAGTATAGGTTACATGCATCTTTAATGTAAATTGTCAGAAGTGTTTTAGGAACACTAAACATGAGGAGAAAAACTATTTAGAGTGCTAATATGCTAACTTTGTACATAAGGTATCCACCTACAAAAGGGGATGGGATTCTGGTGCACAAAAGAGGAATTTTCAATAGGTGCAGCTTTTTGCAACCTAGCATGACAAACTGTGCTTGCCAAATTTTTCTTCTATACAGCTATAAAGAGCACCTGTGTGTTGTTGTCTTTTCTATATGGCCACTGTTAGCTGCATGCATAACATGTAAAAGGCTTGGCAACTATCATTCTTCAATAATTTTAACTATTTGCTCTACAGATCTGTAAAAACTTAGATACATTAAGCTAATATACAGTTATGCAATATACAGTAATATACAATATCATATATATACAGTATACACAATTCAGCTGAGAAAACTGCAAGGGGAAACAAAAGTCTCACAAAGACTGCTTACTTGCTTTTGCTTTCTTTAGTTAGATGTGTGACCTGTTTATTTTAACACACTGATAAAGGGAAAATACCTTATTTCTGCACTGGCTGCATTTCAAAACCCTCCCCTCTGGTCTAGGGCACTCGATCAATTCACCAGGAAGACAAGTGAGACCATTAAGCATTAAGAGAAAATACCACCCAGAGCACGCATCATATGGTGGCTGTCAGCTATTCGCCCCGGTCGCCAACGCCACCACAAGCAAAACTTGCTGAGCACCCTATGTGAAGCAGCTGCTCCCCCAGCATCAGGGCGATGCGACTCTCTCGCCCCACAGCGCTACGCTGTGGGACGGTTCACTGCCGCGACGCCTTGTTTTGCCACTCATGCTCCTCCGTGTGGGAGCAGCTGAAAGGGGAGACCTGAGGGACGCAGGAGGCGGAGAGGGGCAGGCACCCTCGCCTCACGGGCAGCTTTGGGTAAGACGCTTCGCCCTCCAGCAGAACGATGGGCTGTGCAGGAGAAGAGCGCGATGGCACGTGCCTCCCGAGCACTCCTTCCTCGTTCTTCGCTCAGGGCACCCCGACCATGGGCCTTCCTCCCCCGGCCATGGCCGCAAGAGAGTTAAGCTCTTTATTTTCTGTTTGATTTAGCGACCACGTGGAAGGTTTGATCCAGCTTTCCCTACACAGAGGAAAATTCACGACTGCAGGGAGCACGGCTGTCCAGAGAGCAGGGCTGGGACTCGGGAGACGCGTGTTCTGGTGCCCTCACAGCCACGGAGCCCCGGGTGACTTTGGGCCACTCACAGGTTCTCAGCCCAACCTACCTTACAGGGTCGTTGTTGTGAGGATGAGATGCTGAGGAAGAGGAGGAGAGTGATGTAAGCTGCTCTGAGTTCTTTGACAGGAAAAAGGCGGGATATAAATATAAGACAGACAGACGGGCGGGCAGACAGACAGACAAAAATGATGCTCCCCGTTCATCCTCTTTTCCACCTACCGGCAACACATTTGCAGGTAAAGAAGGGCCGCACAGGCCGCACACTGCTGCCTTTGAGGAAGCCAGTAGTTACCTCAGTAACTGCATCCAGCAGCACGAATTCACAGCATGGGACGATTGTCCTTGGATTTTGGTAGCTACGTGGCAGGAACCTGTTCCGCGAGAACAGAGTTTTGCCAGAGGTAAGCATTACATTATTAGTATTTGTGTTTATACAGTGCCAGCAACGCACGCCCTGCTTCCCAAGGGACCGGACAGAAACGACAGGCACCTGCCCCCAACAGCATACAGTTTAAGCTCTGCTGCAGGGGGAGCTGCGGAGGGCGGGAGAGAACGGCCGGCCTGAGGGGACACAGCAGGAAAGTGCGTTCGGTGTGTTTGCAGCTACCTTGGCTTCACTTCAGTGGGGATGCGGACCGAGGGGTTTGGCAAAAGACTGCTGAAAAGGTGGGCTTTATGGAGGAATCTGAAAGAAGGGAGGGAGGGGGCATTATGTGGGCATCGCAGAAGAGGATTCCACCCACAAGGGGCAGCGAGGGAAAAAGTGCCGGCTGATGGATGGGCAGAGCATCAAAGGCACAATTAGGAAAGGACAACAAAGGCTTTGAAGGTATGGGGCGGGGGCGGGGGGGGTCTTCTGGATGTAGGAGCACATGCAAAGGCACCGTATGAGTAACCATAGCGGCAAAGTCACATCCTGACTGGAAGAAAGAAAAACGCTAAGGTAGGGTAATGGTCAGAAGCCATGACAAGCACTGCAGGAGGTGCTCCCCCCCCCCCGACATTCGGTGAAGAAGAGGTCTTTACTTTTCGTCCCATGAAAACGTAGGAGCTTCTTCCAAAAAAGTAGCAGCAAGAGCAGCCATTTTGCTATTGCCTCCCAGACCTTAATTTAGAACTCTGGAATGAGTTGAGTGCTCCCGCTAGATCAAAATATACCAAAAGCAAACAAACGGACACTGGGAGATACCTGACAATGGGAGGATGCATGTTGCCAAGCCACAGTCCACAACAGGCAAACACTTTAAAGTGCAAACTTAACTTTGTGCTGTGGCTGAAGAGCTTGTCAAGTTCCCTGAACAGCTTCCCCATGACACTCTCCCTCTCTCTCCCCGCCTCCTAGTAAGCTGTGCCTAGTTCAAATTGACACTGATTATAAAGTTAATCGTGCCAGCTGCTGGTTGCCTATTTTGATTTTCACTACAGGTGTTTATACAAAATCAGTGAGTATTTTGTCCCTAAATCCCACCCCATGTTGGGCTTTGGGCTATAAACAGAGTATTTTAAAACATACACCATTCCTTATGCCTATTTCTTTTTCACGTACAGACAGAACAGTATGTATTTCTGTACTGGTTCTACAGTACACATATTCGTAAACTGCTGATTCCTATAACTTATAGGTACAGTAAATGTACAAAGGCACTTTAAGGCTGCAATCCTGCGCACATATGGGAAGGAAATGCCACTGAGCCCAGAAAGGTTTACCTCTCGATAGACATGCATGGGATTGTGCTGCGAAAACAACCTTAGGGTATCAAAGAGATGGCACCTGACCACACACCCGTAAGAAATAAGGCAGCAAGTTCTAGTAGGCCAGTTTTGGTCACTAAGGCCACGCGAGCTGTTCAGCTGCAGGGGCTTTCCATGCCTATGAAACTCGGAGTCTGCACAATTGATTCCGCACAATCGAGGGGCACCTTCCCTGCTTGGTCTTTCCCCTGAGATCTCACAGAAGTATCAAAACACCTTCAACTTCTGCAAAGGAGGCAGAAACGCAGCCAAAACTCCTCTCTCTTGCCTATTCCCTTAGGGCAGGAAGGGCCAAAGAGACACAGCCGATTGCTACGAGCAAGCGAATTTAGTCAAGCACTTATTTTCCAAAAGAGGCACTTTCCACCCAGGTGTTAAGAACGGTGCGCCCTCTTCCTGGGCCGTGGCCCTCCTGGAAGACGCAGGAGCTGCCCGGGGGGCTTACCTGAAGCCTGCATGCTGTGGTCGTCCCAGTGCCTCGGTCATGGTCCTGCCCACATGCCAGCCCCGTCGAGCAGCACCTCTTCGGGCTGCCACACTCCTTGTCTATGCTCCGCCTGCGACGGCTTGGAATGCAGAAAAGCCAGCACAAAAACGGAGGCCACGCTTCATTATTCAGTTCCTGGGCTCGGGGCACTTCAACAATAGCGGCCCTTTCTTCTTGCGCTCGTTCGCTCCCACTGCATGGGAGTACGCAGGAATCCCAGAGTGTGAGCAGAGGCAAACGAATAGGGCCGGGCTTTTCTTTTTCCTCTCCCAAAAGGGGTGTGTGCATGTGAGAGCAGGAGGCGGCTGCAGGCAGCCAAAACATGAGCTCAGCTAATGATAAAGCAGCGCGCTTTAAATTGCTCCTGGACAATCCACTTGACACAACTCCTTCCTAAGCCATCTCTGCAACTCATCAAATCTGGATGGAGGAGCAGGCGCCGGAAGAAGAAACATTAGACAGTGACTAGAAGGCTGACTCTGAATCAAAAGGTTTCACCTGCAACTGAATCAAGGCAAAAACTATTCTGATTCCCATCTCTGCACTTCCTCTGCAAATCAGGAAAACAAACAACTCCCAACGAGTAGCTCAAACACACGTGATGCAATAGCCACTCCTGCTTGTCATCAGGTTTTGAGCTGGGACTTTATGGGAACCAGAAAGCATCTCTGCTGCTCCAGCAAAAGCAGCAGCAAAAAAGCACATGAACTCTGCACACACGCTCCTTTCTCCTTTCTAAAATGCTGAGAAAAGCAGGGGGAAGGAGCAACCCTCCCCTACGTTCCAGTTTTTTTGCTTCCACTGAACTATTTTAAAGACATAAAGATGCCCCTGCAAAGAAAAGAATATTGATTTTCAACCATTTTAAGGAATTCCGCATTTTGATTCCCACCTGCCATTCCACTGGTGCTGAGAATGGACCACGCGGAGGAAGGTAAGAATGTCCCTTGCGGACGCTTCCACAAACCACCGGCTGATTTAGACTAGGGGAGCATCTGCCCCCGCGACTGCCATCGCCCAGAAGCTTCAGCACTTTTTCAAAGCGTGCACATTCCTGTTTCCTTCCTCCCAATTCACCAGGTAACACGACCTCTTCTTTGCTGAGCTGTGTCTCTCCTTCCAGCGCCCTGTGCTGTCTTTCCTCTTTTCCTCTTGGTGCAGATTTCTGATAACCTTCCGTTCTTTTGCTTATTACGCAACAGTCTTCGTGCCCTCACATTCCCCCTCCCCAGCCCCGTTAGAAGTGGAAATAGCAGCTATTCCTCACGAAGAAAACCCAAGAGAAAGCCTCATGGGAAGACTGTGCACAAATCTAACCAGGCAAACAAGGACAGACTGGAAACTAAGACTGTCTTCCTCTCAAACAATCTTTTTGATGAGGAATTTGAATTAAAAACACAGGGGCAGAGCCTATGGGCGTGATGCACAAAGACCATGAAGAACGACCATGGTTATGGTTGCCCCTGGACCTCCAGAGCTGTGGTGGCAGCAGTAAACTTCTACAGCTTACTAGGGTTGGATCAGTTCTCCCGGGTTTGGTTCAGAACTGGGCTCAGGTACATCTCACGTCACCTTCACTGCCACCATAAACAAAAGTATTTCTCTTGTCCAAAGCCCAGTTTCCATATGTTGGAACCCTACTGTTCATTAGGAGTATGATAAAACTGAAACGCTGCCTCCCGCACCTGCACCCCCTGCTTTCCCCTTCACAGCACCCCCCCCACCATGGCGGGGGTAGGGGTTCTGCGCGAGGTCCCTGGAGCCCACAATGCAAAGCGGCACCATGCCAGGGACCTCTGCGTTCGGATCTGGGCGACTGCTGGACTTTGTGCTTCTCTGCCACACAACCCACGATGCAACCGGAGGCCTGCAGCAGTCCTCAGTTTCCGTGTGGGGAGAGTTGAAGGCAGTGGACAATACGAGATGGATCAAATCCAAAAGGGAAGCCACAGCCCTGAACTCGAGCG
This sequence comes from Varanus komodoensis, assembly GCF_004798865.1. NCBI lineage: Eukaryota > Metazoa > Chordata > Lepidosauria > Squamata > Varanidae > Varanus > Varanus komodoensis. The sequence goes on from NW_025335854.1 coordinate 7,818,992, forward strand.
AGCTGAGAGGAGCTGTCCTGGACGGGATATTTTGGAGGCTTGCTTTCACAGGCCTGCCATAAATCAGAGGTAACGCGAGGGCACATCACTACAACCAAGTTCTGCCCAGGTTCCTCAGAGCTCATTAAAAATCTCAGATTCCAGAGAACAGGGCAGTGATCGGGTGGGGAGATACCGCCCTTGTTCTCTTTTGTGTATTTGCAAAAAGCACGCAGAGTCCTGGCCAGTCTCAAGCGGCCGCAGGGGTGCTGTTCCTCCTTAACGCTGGCAGGGCGGCGGGGCGTGGGTGGGAGACGGCGGAGGAATGGAAGAAAGGCGGCATGCGTGCCATTCCCGGGAACGCACGACGGAAGCCCCCTCTGGGCAGCATGCCAGCAGCATGGACGGAGCTGCCGCCTCGCCTCTGAATGAAAGCAAGTGCGTGAGTGGCGGACACCACGCCATCGCCACCCGCACGAGCGGCCACCCCGTTTCATAGCAGGGGTTCCCTTCCCCCTGGACGGGGGGTTAGAAGGGTGCGTCTTGTTTCACGGGGGTGGCAACAGCCCCCCCCACTTTTTGACCTCAGGAGCTGCCATGGAGGCTGCGACCCCAAAGACAGTTTACAAGGCAGTAATCATAGAAGAGCAGAGTGGGAAGGGGCCAGGTGGTCGTCAGGTCCAGCCCCTGCTCGCGGCAGGACACCAAGTCACACCATCCCTCTCAGAGGGCTGCCCAGTTGCATCCTGAATGCTTCTTGTGTGGGGGAGCCCACCACCTCCCAGGGCAATTGGCTCCATTGTTGTACTGCTCTAACAGTCAGTTTCTTCCCTATCCAGCCAGAATCTGGCCTCCTGTAACCGGTGCCCTTTATTTCATGTCCGGTACTCTGGGATTATTGAGAAGAGATCCTGTCCCTCTGCTTTCTGACAACCTTTCAAGTACTTGTAGCGTGCTATCACATCTCCCGTCTTCTCTTCCTATCTCTCCTTAAGGCTAAACATGCCCAATTCTTTCCGTCTCTCTCACACGGCTTCGTTTCTAGTCCCTGGATCATCCTTGCTGCCCTCCTGTGAACCCTTCCCAGCTTGTCTGCAATCGTGGTGGCCAGAACTGGACACAGGACTTCAGACAAATCCCAGTGAAGAAAGACAGCAGCACTTGCCTCAGAGTTAACCAGTTAGGATCAGCCCCCCGGCCCATGTTAAGAGGGTCAGAAGCCCCTGCCAGGATTTCCCCAGTACTGGCTCAGCTGACGTTACATCAATGTCACTTCTGCCCATCTTCCTCAGAACTTTGCTCTTCTTAAAACTCCTTGGGAAAGAGATGGAAAAGTGGGGATGGGAGGGAGATAAAGATATCTTTAGCTGAAAATAAAACTTCAAAAATAAACACAGAAGAGCCGGCAAGACCGGTCATTCTGACAGGGGGGCTGGAGTGGAAATTGAGGTGCCCTCACCTTTTTACACTGAAAGAAGTGGGAACAATACCACCCTCACCCCTCTATTTTCTCCCTGCAGGAATAGTTTATTTTAAATTTTAAATACTGAACATTCAAAATAATTTATTTTGAATTTAATTTTGGGAAGGGGTATAATGATGAGTGGGGTAGCTAATTTGAAGAAAGAATTGGTTTGGAGCAGGAAATCAACGCACTGAAGGGAAACTCTTGGGGTGATTGGAGCTGGGCAAATTAATTGGAGAATCTATCTGGGGTGACTGGATAGGGAGTGAATCAGCTTACCTTCTGTAAAAATGTAAATGTAGCAGTTATTTCTAAATGTGTTCTCTGTAGTGGTTTGGCATATGCAGATTCTGATGGAACAAATCTTTTTCTGGTGATGGAAGAAGTGATCCTGCTACCAAACAAACACTGGCAGCTTGAAATGGTCCCAGAAATAAATCAAAAGCCATCGGACTTGGCAAAGACTGGAGCAATGGGGGTCTGATGAAGAGAGCAATCGGACTGCTGCATCCTGCACCATCCTGCAATTTCTGGACGCTTCGCAAAGGCCCTTCCAGACGGGAATGTTGCAACAAACTAATTCGGAGGTGAGCAAGGTCTGAATCGCAGGAGACAGATTCATCTGTCCGGGAGGGGGTGTAAGTAGCCGAAGCTGGAAACGGTTTTCATGGGCACAGATCCCCCTGTGCGTTCGATGGCAAAGCTGGATCCAAGAGCACTCCCAGAGTGCACAGCTGATCCCTCACAGGGAACACAATAAATACATTGGAACAGTTCAGAATAAATAAATAAATAAATAAGCAAGCAAGCCGGCCAATTCCAGACGAACTCTCCTATTAACCAAGTGTTCCCCTGTGTTGTCTGGGCTGCACTCGACCCATTACCGGCCCCAATCCAATCCCATTGCTCAGATCAAAGTTCAGAACTTGAGATCAGCGGCAGAGGCCCTCCTCCGGGAGCCCTCCGTGAAGGAAATTAGGAGGGTGAGTACCCGGAGGAGGGCCTTCTCTGTGGTGGCACCCAATCTGTGGAATGCGCTTCCCAGAGAGGTCCGCCTGGCGCCGTCGTTATTTGTTTTTCGGCACCAGGCGAAGACCTTTTTATTCAAACGTCATTTTAATTGTTAATATTATTTATTTATTTTATTCTTTGGCCAGGGCGACTTAATTTATACTGTTAAATTATATTGTTTTATAGGACGTTATTTATTTATGTTTGTGAGCCGCCCCGAGGCTTCGGCGAATGGGGCAGCATAGAAGTTCCCTAAACAAACAAACAAACAAACAAACAAACTTCCATGGCCTCACTGGCCTGCGTTGCAAACGACAGACAGGCGTGGGCATTACGTACAAATTCGTGAGATCTCACCCCCACCAAGAGAAGGTGCTGGATGCTCAGTGACCGAGCAGCATGGGAAGCTGATGTTCCGATGGTGGAGAAGAAGCAGCCGTACACCGATTGCAAAGCTCCAGTGTCCTTCGTTGTGGCAACTGCTGTGGAGAACATAAGCACTGCCTTGGTGGATAAAACCACCGGTCCAGCTTGCCCAGCCGTCCATCTCCAAGAGCGACTGTGCCAGAACTCTTGAGAAACCATGTAGGAACATGCAGGCATTTATGGATTCTTGCTGCTCAAAATTTCACAGGTGTATTTGTGCAATCGCCACTGGCCACACGATAGCCTTCAAGGAACAGACATATAGCCAACAGAAGGCACTACCTTTTCGATCTTGCATTTCTCGCTCTGAGACCATTCAACCGAACAATTCCTCCTCCTTCCTGTTGTACGCAGTAACCTGGTCTGCCCATCATCACTTAATCGACCTGTGGAGAGTGTCATATCAGGCCAGGTACCCACAGGTTTTTGTTTTCTATTGTGTTGTGCGATTGCAGGCAGCGAGGGTTAGGTAACCCCAATACAGCCCATCACCTTGTAAGGCTTGTTTGAAAACGATCAAAGGTCTGTTGTCTGGAGTCACATGACACAACAAGCCATGGCAAAACAGGGACATGTGGGTGCGCAACACAGCAGCCCCGACAGGTAGATGAAGCCACGGCAACTGTCCCGCCATGCAAACAGGCTGAGCTGTCTTCTTGACGCCTCCAGAATTAACTGGTCTCTTTCCAAAGCATGAAGTATGTGATTGAGGAATATTATGTTCCATTTTGAGTTCCATCATAGACTGCACTTGGTCTGTGCTTTCGGCTAATAGGACCCCCCCCCCCCATATGAAACTGCTGCCCTTGGTTAGGAATAGGTTAAACTCCATTTTCATCCTTGTTCTCACTTTTAAGGATGCTGATTTCTGGTAATCTGAGATGCTGATATCTCCACCTGTCAACTCTAAGTTTGTTTAACCTGCAAAAGACAGGATTCCTGAAATGCCAAAGCGGCTTCCTAAAGTGATCAGTTTCAGGGCTTTCTGTAAGCTTAACAACAGCAACAGGGAACGGGGCTTGCAGGGCGGGGGGAACAACACACAGAACGATACAGCTTTCATTCCAGACGCTGCCAAATGAGCAAGCTGGCTTGGGACTGCAGCAGGGTGGGGGGAGAGCAGCCTATCCAAGAACTATATTTAGCGCCCTGTGAAAGTAAAGGCTACTTTAGACGGTTAAATAGCAAAGTTCTCATGCACAACCGCCATCCTTCCTTTAAGCGGGGCTCTATCGTAACTGTGTGAGCCGTGCAAAATGTCAAGACTGTTATTCATAGATTGTTTTGGAAACAAGGAATGATGATATACAGCCAGGAGATACACAGTTGCTTGGTAAACTGAGGTAAGGACGGATTTAGACAGGCGAGGTTCTCCCAGGAAGTCGTGTGAAAAGAGCTACTGATAATATCCTCTGGGCCCACGGCATCCGAAAGGAAGCCCATAAAAGGTACCAGCCACAAGGAAGGGGCAGCTCCTTGGCTCACTTCAAAAGAAATGGCAAAAGCCGCGCATCGGGTGCCTTAAGGCCGCTTCATCTGTTGCACACAGGCAAACCCAGGTTTGCCTCTGAATGTCTGGATGCTCAAGGTGCGGGTGCAGCAAATGACCGTTCCCCGACAAAGGTGCCTATGTGATTCACGCATTTTTACAATTTTAGTTCTACAGTTAAGCCGTTTCAACTGTTTACCCATATTACTTTTTGCAAAGTCGATCACCTTCTATACTAGAAAGGCACATGTTTGCTCTCTTCTATTACAAAAGGGGGATCAGGAAGCCCACTAGAATTAATGCATCGATCCTGGAATAACTGGTTACATAAGAAGCGTCGCAGCTCTGCCTGCAGCGCAGCTTCTAGACGGGGTGACTGTGCACCAGTGCAGAGCCACTGTACGGAGGAGGCACGCATGCCGTGGCTCCCAGACAAGCTCCCCAAGGACGCCACATCGTTCTCAATTTATAGCACGCTGAAAAGAGGCGCAAGCGCCAAAGAGAGGCAGGTGCGGCATACGCCAGTCCACGGTGGCACGCTGTGCCCTCTGAACCTGGCAGGGCAAAATTGATCCTGGGTTGCCAGGATCTGCCCAGCCAGAGCAGCAAAGTCCGTGGCTACTCCTCGCCTTCCCGCTCGCGCCAGAGCTGTCCTCCCTCATCCCGTCTCCGCAGCCTCCACCCCACCCTCCTAAAAATAGCCAAGAATGTACAGTGGAGTGTCCCAAGCACTTTGAGACCCCTTCTGCGGTCCTGCGCAAGGGCCAGGAGCATATGACAGCTGCCTCGGGTCCCGGGCAGTTTTTCAAGGCAACTTGCCGCCTGCCTGGGGAGCGGTACAGTCTTGGGGTTCGTTTTAGCTCTCCACAACATTGTCTGTGCTTACCGATGCCGCTGACCGCTCTGTAACCCTGAGGCTGCGACAGCCATCGACAAAGGCGGGCAACAAGCGGGATGGCGGGGAGGGAGCCCAAAGTGGCTGGAGGGGAGGTGCTTTGCGGTGCTTCCGTGCCACATGAAGGGGCTTGCTCGCGAGGGAAGCCGCCACGTGAGAGACCTGGGTGCCAGTCTCCATTCAGCCGTGAGGCTCGCTGGCTGGCCTCCTGATGGTCACTGATTCTCAGCCTAGCTTACCTCTCCGGGTGGCTACGAGCAGGAGGCCATGCAAGCTGCCTTGGGTTCCTTGCAACGGGGGGAAAAGGCAGGTGAGATAGACGTGTAACAGCAGCATCAGCACCAGCCGCCTGTGGAAGGACACAGGTGGAATGAAGGCAACACAAAGCCCAATTGTCTTACTTGTAGGGTGGTTTAGGGCGAAGAGAGGGAAAGATGGCAAAGAGACCGTTTCCAGTTCTTTTTACGGTTTCACTGGTATTCTACATTTCCCTCGTTTAATGGCTCATTTAGCTTACTTCCATCAGCTGGGGAAAGGGCTTTGGCTCCATGACAGAATCTGAGTGCGGGAGGGTCACTCCTCCAATCCGGCCAAGCCCAGGAAAGACCCAGCCTGAAGCCCGGGAGAGCGGCTGCTGGCCGGCATTGGTGATGCTCGGACAGATGGGCGAACGCTCTGACTCAGCCTGAAGCCGCTTCTGAAGTCTGTCCGTGGTATAGCCACCTCCCATGTGTGCCCCCCAAGATTCCCGACTTTTCAGGTCACTAGCTGTTTTCGATGTCTTTGTCTACATTGTTGTTAAAGTCTCCCTAGACTTCTCCCCACCGTGTGTAAAGCAGTGGTTCTCGAAATGTGTTCTTTTTGCTCTGGATGTAATACATGCTTGCCTGCACACGTGCAGGGCTGTTCTTTAAATCAAAGCACATGCCTGTTTAATTCATTTTAATAATCTCAGCCTTGCCCTTGTAATACAGTGGCTGTACTTCCAGACTGAACATGAAGAAAAATAAAAGAAAAACAGAGGGGCTTGTTGGCCTGTTTGAGAGTCCACTCCTGTTCAAAAGGTCTTTCAATTCTCTTCTTATAAAAAACAAACCGAGTACAGGGCCAGATAACCACAACGGTCCTGCAGCCTTTACGCAGATCACCTGTACGGAGAGCGCCGACTACCCTGCCTCTGTGTAGCGCTGCTTCGGGAGCTCCTCTTTTGCCACCCTCCTTGATGAGCGACTGCTTGCTTTGCTCTCTTCCTTGGCTTCCCTTCTTTGAGCCGTCCACGAACCTCTTCCCCAGTGCTCCGCCATTTCAGTGTGAGGACTTGCTCCCAGAGAAAAAAACCCTTTCCTGCGCAGAACCTGGACTACAGACTGGTTTGTGCTGTAAGTTGGAGCAGTCAAAAAATACTCTCCAGATGCTTTGGACTTTGATTCTCAGTATTCCTGACCAGTGGCCACATGGGCAGGGGCTCCTGCAAGTCCCAAACATCTGGAGATGTTTAATTTATTTATTATATTTACATCTCACCTTTTAACCCACCCTGCCCCAGGCTGTATTCTGAGCTGCCACCATTAAATCAGTCAACCAATGTCAGAGGTTCTACCATTTTCTCAGTGCACATGATAAAGTATGCATAATGCGTATGTGTATTTGTTTGCATACCTACAGATCCAGCTTTCTCACCCAAGCCGATAGGCAACCTGATGCTATCAGGAATTCGGAGGCAGACTTTTCATCTTGCTACTTCCTGCAAGGGGCTCCAGGTGACCTTTTATCCTTACAAGCATTCTGTCAAGTGGGCTTGGCTGATAAAGCAAGTAATTTGCCCTGCTTGCCATGGAATCTTCTACTAAAGATTGCCTACGGATGTTACAGTTTCTTAAAAGGAGAGGAATGTTCCACCTCAATTTGTGCCATCTTCCACACACGCCAGGAAGACAAAACTTGGCACAAACCTCGACGGCGCTTGACAGATTCATTATTCCTTGGCCTCGCACCACTCCAGGCTCTGCGATCGGTCACCCAGCCTAATTGGCTGCACCTGGCATTGAAGCAGAACCCCACTGCTAGCGGCCAGCAACAGATGCCAGCAATCTCTCCTGCCATCTCGGGGATGGCACGCCTCAGACGCGGAGTGCTCGTATCGCACGCTGCACCAGGGCAGGCCCTCCTCAAGCTGAAGGGACAAGCCTCTCCTGCTGCTGCTCCTCCAAAGGATCGGCCTTATCACAAAATATACACCTTGGCGGTCCAGTATCCAGAGCTTGTTGCCCTGCTCTGTTAGTGGCCCTCAGGAACTCTGGCAGGCAGTCCCACACCCCGAGAAGTTGGTGGCTGCCATTTACATTTCCTACAGAACTCCAGAGCGATGCTACTTCGGGGGAAATTAGGAGGGATGGGCGTGGAGGTTGCATGCAGGAGCTGCTGGCGATGCTGGGCCAGTGGGGAAAAAAGAGGGCGGAGAAGCTGGCCGCCGATGCCAGCCTCGCTTCTTTCTTTACCGCAATGATGCCTTCTTTCTGCATCATGTTTCAGGCCAAAACTGGGAAAGCAGCAGATCTAATTCCTTTCAAGCATTAGAGTTTAGGCATGTGGGTGAGAGCGATGTCACAAAAGCTTCATGACTTTTAAAAACTTCTTGGCAAGCTTTGCCAATTAGAAGGCTGCTAGGATAATGCAGAAGGACTGCTCTGAATATTCAGCCACTCTGTAAATCATCCCTCCTTTGACTGCTTCTTCCTATTAGCTGAACTCCTCAGGAGTTTCAAATAATGACTTTTATTACGGTATTACTGAGTTGCTGCATGTTATATGCCACCAAGCTCACATTTCCGTTAAAGGGATGGAGCACTGCCGGCATTTGTGAGCTGATAAAACGTCACCCTCAGCAAATGCAGCATTCCAGTATTGTTCCTGGAAAGGAAGGATCTTTCCCCAATCTCTGCAATGGAAGGCATGTGAAATCATAAAGCCATAATCTTATTTTGCCTCCCTTCCAGTTACCGCACTATGTAAGAGTTGAGATTTTGGCTACTCCACCAGATCCCTCGAATTAGGTTGGTCAAGAGAGTTTGAGTTTGTACCTCCAGGCAGGAGGGTCCCCTAAGTGGAATTCTGTTAAGGCACTCTCAAGAGTGGAAGGGGTTTATTTTATTTTATATATTTAAAACTTTTCTAGAGCATCCTTTACCGAAGTCTCGGGATGGTTTGACAAGACAACAATGTGAAAAAAAAAAATCTGGTCCTAAAAATTCCAACTAAGAATAAAACCCCAATTAAAACAATCAGATCTTAAAACATTGGGAAAATAAAAAGGTTTTGACCTGGCGCCGAAAAGAATAAAGTGCCAGTGCCAGGAGAACCTCACTGGGGAGCAAATCCCACAACTGGGGCGCCACCGCAGCGTTATGGGGAACTTGCAGGGATACCCCCTACTACTTTTGTGCTCCTCAATTTTTGCGTGAGAGCAGAATGCTCCTCCCGAAGAGGCCTGCAGCATGGAAGGAACCCACCAACCATGCCCCCCCCCCCCCCCCGCCCGTTTTGCCGGCCAGCAGGATCCCCGCTCTATTTTGACCCAGTCTGTAAGCCAAAGTTGCCCTGGCGGATCACTCCCTATGCTGGGGGAAATCCAAAATGGCGGGCATGCAGCCATGCAGCGCCGAGCGCCATCTCAGCTTTGCGCCGCAGGAGAGCTGCCCGCCGCGGCAGCCAGCAGCTCGTCTTGCCGGCCCTCCCCTGGCAGGTTCCCCTGGGAGCAGCGATGCTTCCGAACGGGTGTGGAGACGGCGCTCAGTTCTGCTCCTGTGCACCAGTTCTGCCACTGCCTCCAAGAAGCAGCCCGTGGTGAGCTGCGCCCCCATTAGCGAGTGGCGGGCTGCAAGTTTGGTGGGGTGGAGAGTCTGGCGCTGCGGCAGACACTTAGTAGCCATGAGAAGGCCCTGGTGCGGCAGCGCCATGGTTAAGAGCAGTGCTTTTTTTGTCATAGAACGCACCGGAACAGAGTTCCAGCACCGTTTTTTGATGGATTTTCCAAGTTTAAATTTAAAGTAACTTTAAAATTTAAAAGTAGATTTGATGTTTGGTCCACGTGGATTTGAATCGCCCTGTCGAGCGTAGCAGGTCGGCGGCAGAATCATTAAAACGGTGCCTGCGGGCTGCCTGTGTGTTGAATCCGATGCGTGCGTACTTCGTCCGCGCTGGTTGTGATGGCACCGCTCGGCTTGTGGTGCTGCGTGGCTTGTGAGTGGTTGTGTGCTGAGTGCTTACTGCGGGCGGCGACCGTTATGTTTCGTTACACAACTGATGTGTGTGGATGTGTGTACAGTGATTGACTGCTTGCGAAAGGTAAATAATTTATTTTTAAAAAAGCTGGTGAACTGAAAATCTTTTTTTAATTTTTAGTGTAAAAGTGTGACCCCAATTTTAAAAATGAAAAAAAATACTAATTACTTCTCAACCGCCGGTCCTGCTAATAAAAAGGCCAGAATATTGACAGACACAATGACAGAACACATAGATACCAACAGCAGGGAAAGGAGTGGAGAAGATTTGTCGGACGAGAACTGGACAAAACTTTGGAATTTACTATGAACATTAGCCTTAAATACAATAAATTAAATTTATGTTAAGAACGGAATATATAATTTTTTAAATAAAGGATTAACAAGATGTGAGTTCCAGCGCCTTTTTTCTTACAGAAAAAGCACTGGTTAAGAGACAGCTGAGCCAACGCCTGGCACCAGCCGCGTAAAGTGTGTCATCTACTGTGGAACGATGCCGTCGCTAAAGAATAGCACGCACACATCTGTGCATGAGTCTCACTGATCTCTGCAGGACCTCCTTCTGGCTGAACCCAGAGACCTACGCAGGGGCCACACTGGGCAAAACAGCCCCTCCAAAGAAAGCAAGCACACTAATTATGTGTCCTTCAAAAGCAGCCACCTGCAAGCTCCAGACTGCCTGGCCCACAAGCCGGATCCATTCCCCATCTCCCTCATGCCACCAATTAGAATCGATTCCGTTGGTCCCTCATCTACTTTTTAATAATTTGGCTCATTAATCCAGGATGTGTAAATACACATGCACATTACCAGTACTTCAATCGGTGCCTATTTGAGGTACGGAAGGAAATGGAAGGTAGTAACTAAACCCAAAATAAGGCTTTCTGGTAGGACATCTCTTAAGGCACCCTTATTCAGTTCCTGCTGTAAGAACAAATCATGACCCACATATTCTCCCCGCAAAATGTGCCTCTGACTTCCAGATCCGGCAATTCAGATTTGCTTTCACAAATTAAAATTTACCTCAACGTAATCAGCTAGAATTCTGGTTTATCAACAAACCGATTAAAAATGTCAATTCTACTTAAACCCCAATTAGCTAAATAGTACATGTTGCTTGGAATTAAGAACATAAGAAATAAGGTCATCTGCGTGAAGCAAAATCTATTTTCGCAACAGCTGCCTATTAAAAGCACATAAAGTATCGGGCGCTATCCATTTAGAGCCACAGGCAGCTGGTTTAGGTTGCGTTATCCCTAAATATGCAGGTGGAAATACTGGGAAGAGGTTTATGTACACAATTGGAGAATGGGATGTTATTTCTTTTCTAATACGTAAATGCAAAAAAACTCCAGCCACGTTCAAATAAGAAAAAAATTAAAACCATCTAATCAGATTCTTTAGAGTGAGACAGGATATGCTTTTTTAAGAATAAAAATGCAGGGATTATGTGCCCAATATACTGAGAGTTAAGATTATGTGTCCACACTCCAGTTAATCCTTGCTCTACAGAGATTTATGACTTAAACAGATAAAGTTGCTCCCACTCCAAACTTGGCATTAGGGGCGTAAGAACTGCAGCCGAGATGTTCGATTCCTATAGGGTAAATTCTTTTTCTAAAGGCTCTACGTGACATATTGGGATGACAGAAATCTGGAAAAGTGGTCTGTAACATTTTGCAGATAAAACCAAGGAAATGCCTTTAATACCCCAACCCTTGTACCAGGCATCTCCGCCTGAATTTGCTGCTGAAGCCCGACTGTACCTGTTGAATTTTGCAAGAACTTTTCTTCCACTGGCGGAAAAGCCAAGCAGGCTTGTTCTTTAGATTAGAGATTTAACTGGAAAATATAATTGTTCTGCAATACATTATCACTAACTCAAAATACAGCTGCAGTGCATGGAATGGTATACATGCAACAACTCATTCAGATCTGTGGCTGAAATCCAGAAATGCAACCATTTGCCTAGATACTATATTGTTTTAGAACTTTGGCATTTGTTCGCAATCTTCTGAATTAGGCAAAACCATTCATCCTGACCACGCACACGCGAGTGCCTCTGTGCTAAAGACCTCAAACAGTAACTCAGTCTTCCTCCAGAATTCTGAGAATTAGAGTTGGCGGAGCGATGGCTTTTGAGCACTGCCACCACATTACAATTCTCTAGATTATTCGTGGGAGGGCTGTGGCCTGAAACGGAACAGCGATGTGTGTGCTATATGTACACACACAAAGTTCTGCACCAAGAGTTTATGCAATCTACATAACTATGCAAACTAAGCAGATTTGGAAAAAGTCGTTTACATAAATTATGTTCAGCCGTGCACCAACATGACAAAACGGAACGCCATGCTCCTGAATCGAAGGAGAGCAAAGCAGTCGGGTTTTTCTTGTTGCGGACGGCAAAGAAAGTGAAACTCCACTCCCCATCATTGACGGTCTTAACTCATCTCTCCGGCATTTGAGATTTCAGGAGACTCTGCCTGCCTGCTTTCCCAGAGCTTCCTTACTGCATGCTTTATTCTGCAGGTTCTCCCTGAGCTCATGAAAGAACACACCCCAGCTGCGGCTACCCCTGAAGTGCGGAATTTCCCGCACTGGCAAGTTTCCACTGACACTTTTAAGAAATAAAAGGCAGGCGTTTATCTCTTAGGCAAGTAGGAGAAAGCCATTTAGGGTTTTAGGAGAGCACTGTCTTGAAAGTGTGCTTGGGAGACTAAACAGCAATATTTTTTTCAAGTATGCCCTGTGCAGCTCACTGGGAAATGCTCCCGACTGCCACCTAATGTAACACTCGCTTGATGCAACGCTGTGGAGGAAGAAAAACACGATGCATAATACACAAAGCCTACGTTCAGGCACATAAACAGAGAGCAAATCAGTACAATCACAGAATTCTGGTCCTTCGCAGTTTGTTTAATGCGATTTTGAGTTGCCCCGTCCACTCAATTAGCACTCAAAGCGATTGATGATAAAAGCAAGAAGATATAAAGATTTCAAACAAAACAGTGCACTGAGGTAGGAGGGTGAACAGTTTGAGATCTATTTTAGTATTTTCTAATCTAGCTTTCTGTCAGAAATGCCATTTAATTCCCATCTTCCTGTTAGGAATATGAACGTCGCAAATTCAGTAAGGTTGTATTTATTTATCTCATTATCTAAGATTGCCAACAGCACCGGTCTCAAAACAACGAGCTTTTTACCGTTCGTATTTCTTTTGATTCATATTTCTTTTGCCTGATTAAAATCTCGAACAGCCCCACAAGTTCTCTGAGCCAGGAGAGCGTTCCCACGAGGGCCGGCTGGTTTTATTTATGTGGCGTTACATGGCCTAAGACAAGCCCACCTTCCTCTACCAGTGGGCTAAAACTGCTAACAAGGGATTTCTGCCATGCTAACAAGAAATCGGAAAAGTAACTTATCAGGAATGACCGCCGATCTGTCAGCTCACCAAGTTCCTGAACCCACCTTCCTCCCTAAAAGGTCCCTGACATGAAACAGTGCGCAGAGTAAAACTATTTTGCGTACAGCTTGGTGCATTTCCCTGCCTCAGATCCCGGCTCCTGTACTCCCCTCTTGACTGAGCCCAACTGGTGCATTGCAGGTGGATGCCTGAACTGGGCAGACTGTGCAGCTGCTCTCTCTCTGGATAAAAAGGCTTGATTTAGCAGGAAGAAAAGCCCTGGTCCTCCATCCGTGTCGCTTAAGGCTCAACTGCCTCGCACAGCCTTAAGATAATACCTCAGGCCAACGGTTCCAGGCAAGCAGAATATTTCTTGTCAAATATTGGTGCCTCAACTACTGACAGACAAGCTTTAACTCTTCCCTCTTTACCTGATGACATGTGGCCCATTGGCTTCATCGGTGCAATCATGCCTCGAAGCAAGGAATCTTGGCAGTGGCTTGCAGTTCTTAGACTCGCATTCCAAGGTGCAGGACAAAACTATTACTTAAATCTCTTGCTCTCGGCTGCTGTCCCTTCTCCTAAACCCCTGGAGAGCCAGGATTTCTGTATAGCTGACTGATCACCTGCTAGGGAAGCAGAGAAGTACGGATTTGGCAGCTCCGCAAGCTGGTGGCTCTGTTTTATCCTCTCCCTTAATACAGCAAAATTCACAGAAATGGGATTTGCGTGCAGCAAGCAGAGATGGCAAACGATAGCCCTGCGCTTCTGGGGTAAACAGGAGCGTTCTGTGCATTTGGAACAAAATGTCCCTTAATGAACCTGGTCGCCCATCACAGATGCGCAGGGAGGAAGAGCTGCAAGAACTCACTGTGTGCATTCTCACTTCTCCCCGCACTAAAGTTCTCCATTTTACTGCTTGGTGGTGGAAGGAAGAGCAGGCGTATGGATCGAGCCCGCTCAGCAGTGGCCTTCTACAGTGGCTGACTTGGATTCTGATTCAGAAGAGGAGGAGAAGCTGGCATTCGCAGAGGACTGGCAGAGGCCAGCGAATCCGGGGTCAACCCAGGCAGTCCCTGGGAGTCAGACACGGTCAAGTTCTGTGGGAAAGCATCGTGAGTTGGCTGGTGAGGGAAGGGGCAGACCTCACATCACAGTCTGGTCACACAGCTCACAGGAGTCAGGTGAAGAGGGCACCAACGGAGACACGTCAGACACTCCAGGCTACTGGGCCGACAGCGGCTGCTCTGCCTTGGAAGGAGAGTCGGCCCGTTTTGGTTTGGAATGGAAGAGAGGAACTCCGTTTAGGACCAGCTTTGTGTAATTAAGCCACAGTTCCCCAACGGCCAGTATTCTATCAGGAAAGCTTGCTTCTTCGGACTTCCGTAAAACTCTTCTTTGGTACCACAAAGCCAGCCTAGCCAGTTGGCTTGAAAATGGCAAAGACACATAGTTCATACAGACATTGTCCTGATCTGCTTGGAAGGAGTGCGGGAAGCATCTCTCTGCCATGAGCCGAGGTTCCTCCTTCAAGCACTCAAAAGCCACAGACCTGTTTTCCTCACAAAACTTTCTTTATTGCTCCCAAGTACGAATCACGCAGGACGAATCTCTGAGCACGCACTGCGGGGTTTGTGGAACCCAGTCTAGTGTTGACCTCCAGGAACTCTCATTATGCACATGCCTGGGGCCCTCCAAAAGTGAGCATGCCTCCTCTTTGAGCGCCAATAATTTAAGTGAGCCATCTGCCTTTGCCTGACACCTCATCAAGGGCTCAAGAGCTGGGGCCACCTGGTTTCCGTCTGAGAACCCCTCGTTCCCAGAGACCCCTCCCACCAGCTGCACATCTTGGTTATTCCCAGGAACTGGCCGCCTTGCCTCGAGAGAAGCACGTCCTCCTTCGTTTCAGGGTCTTGGCATGTCCCATCCTCCCAAGTTCCCCTTTGAGCTGCTTGACATGCCAACTGAATCTTCTGAACTGCAGCCACCAGTCCATGAGAATAAGCCCCCAACACTCTCCGTCATGCCAGGGTTCTAACACCTTCATCTGCCAAGACCCAGTCTAGATCCGATTCAAAAGGTCCACAGTGAGCACCTCCGGCCTTTTAAGAGTCATGCCACATCCATGGTGCCCACCTCCAATCAGATCAGCTGCTTCAAAAGATACTGGACCACCAGTACTCAGACTGTTCTTCATCATGTGAATTTTGGAGCTGGGGGGGTGTGTCCTGTTTTGAATGCACAGGGTCACCTACAAAGCAAAATGCTTAGATAATGTACAAATACTCTTCTGTTGATTACTAACATACAGTTAATGGAATTTATTTATTTATTCATTTAAAACTTTTTTAGGCCATTCCTTACTGTCATCTCAAGACGGTTGAACAGCAAGACAAAGATAAAAATAAAATAAAATACATCCTAATCAAATTCTTAACCAGCCAACTATAAGACCCATATTAAAATGATAGTCACACCTTAAAATATTGGGAAAATAAAAAGATTTTAGCCTGGCACCAACAAGAATAAAGTGACGGCACCAGAAGAACCTCTGTGGGAAAATATAACATCGTATCGTGATGGGTATTTCATTAATCAAATTATTGCACTTGAGATACAGCCCAAATATCATGTTCCTCAATCATGCCTCTTCTCCACTTTACCTTAAAGTAGGCTGACGGGGGGCGGACGGGGGCCTTGCTTGGAATTTATCAGGATGAAACCGCCTTAGGGAGAAAGATGCCTTGTGTGAGATACGAATGAGCATCTCTCCGGCATAATCGCCCAGCATGGAAGTGCAGGTGAGCGAGAGGAAGAAATTTCCGAGCAGAACATTCACCAGTCTGAGCAAATCTTTAATCTTAATAGTTTCACAGGAAAGAATTTAAGAGGCGTGTTTTAGGAAGAAAAATAAATGTCCAGTAAATTCACAATAGATCTTCCCTACAACCAAAACCTTGATTTTATTTAAACAATATTTTAATAATGTTTAATATTATCTATAGGTTTTAATTTCCAGCCAGAATGAATCGGGGTTTTTAATTTGTGTAATTTATATTTTTTGTATTTGTATTGGGCACGATGTTGTCTATTTATGTTTATTTATGTAAGCCGTCCGGGGCATTAAGAGATGGGACGGCATATAAAAAAACCCTCTAAATAAATAAATAAAATTACAAGGAGATCTGCCTTGTTGCCCCCCAGCTCTCATGCTGCCCTTTTAATAGTATACGAGGGAAAACAGGTACGGCTTAGTCATCGCGCTGGATTCTGAATGCGAAGGTTTTGCTTTGTGAAGTAGCTGCAAATATTGATGGACTGGAACCCACGTCATGGACTGTTAAGAGACTTATGGGAGGTGACTTGTCAGTGATGCTCTGAGAGAAATTCATGGTGTGAAAAGCTAAGGCTGTTTCATAAATCAGTTGATTATTAAGACCAACACTGAGACACTTGGAAGATCCCAAAAAGACTGATTTCTAAAGGCGTTACTAGAAAGTCGGGTTGTATTTATTTTAGTCTGAAAAGTACTCAGCTAGAAAGCATTTTAAAATGTGGATAATTTATAACACACTTTCTATAGCAAAAGGGGCACACAAGATAACATAGAACCTTTAATCAATACGAAACAAACCCCTTCTAACATACAGAAAACTGTACAATAATATTTCCACATCAATTGGCTTAAAAATATAGTATGTTTGAAAGATGACCAGAGACATAGCTGGTCTACCACAATGTGAAGGAGCTACAGATTCCTTCCCCTGAAGTTAGAGATGTAATTAAAATAAGAAACATTTACATAAAAAGAATGGCAACAAATACTGGGACCCCATTTTTAGCCATGATAAGCAGCAATGACCTGGAAATGAGCAAGCAGTTTGAAATTTGTGAGTTTCCCACATTATGGTTCTGTATTAAGGATGGCAGTACGAGTCTGCGGGAGCTCCGCATTGGTCTAAATCATGACCAATTATTCAAATTCATCAGCAGGAAGTTTAATCTTTTATTCCTTAAGATGGATCCCCAGCTGAGATTGCAGAGAGTTCCAGCTCAGCCTTTCTCCTAATCCATGGGTCCTCAAACGACAGCCTGGGGCCGGATCCGGCTCGCCATGCCCATTTGGACCCACCGCGTGCGCACGCGCCACTGCCCGCCATCTTAACGCCTGGGCCTGATGGGCACTTGCCTGTGGGCCCCATACTAATCTGTGTATGTTAACCCTTGGAAAATTGGAAAACTTCCAAAATTAACAGCAGTTGTAGTTGTCGTAGGGGCCCAGGACACTGCTTTGCCCGGGGCCCATCATGCTGTGAAGACGGCCCTGGCCGCGCCAGCCTGCGCACTCCGCCGGCACCGCCTTTCCGGCCCGCGGCCAGCACTGGCACCAGCACCTTTCAACTGGCCCCTGGTTAAAGAGTTCGAGGACCCCTGTCCTAATCCGATACTTGGTGGCCTCCAGACGTTTTGCCCACCAAAGCATTTCAACATAACCCCCCCCCCTTGCACCCTCTCTTTATACTGTTGGAAGGGAAACGGTCTCGAAAAAGGTCTCTCTGCAAAGGGCGATTGATGCCACAATAGACTTTCACGACTCGTGATGCTCAAACCCATGAATCTGGAGGGATTTGAACCCACAACGCCCAGTGCAACTCAAGCGCTGGACTACACAGGATAACGCAGAACAGATCTCGATTCAGGGCAGCCCAGAGCATCCCGTTCAGCTAAATTATAATTTATAACCTTCATAAATTATATCCGTTTATTAAGACGAGGCAGACTGTGTCCGCGTTCACATGTGCATGCGCACGGGTGGGGGACGTTCTAGTCTGGCTATTTTATCTCTCCTCTTGTGCTCTGGAGCATTTGGTGTCCATTCCAAAGCTATTTTGGGGGCAGCTGTTGCCTGGACGGCCGGCTGCTGGCTGCTATCTGTTTTCCCTTTTCGCTTCAATCATACCCAGCGAACTCCCTCAGAAGACCTGCTTCACATTGTAATTTCAAAAAGACCCACACAGGCATTCCGCTCATTGCTCACCCAGCAATGAAATTTTCCCAAATGACAAATCCTACATGATCTCAAACTAACGGGAAGATAGCGAGTGCGATACACTGATTTGGGCATTTCCTCATTTTTCCAGCGGCTTCTTCTGTTCTTTCCTTCCTTGCACTGCCACGGAGCCGCCTAACGCTTTCACAGTGAAGCCTTGTGTCCGGCGATATCTGATGCACCGATAGCATTGCAACACGTTCAGAATCCATTTGGAGGTGCTGCACAGACTGAAATTTCAGTGAGCTCCTGCCCAATTAAGTTAGGCACACAAACATAACAAAAACGGGGGATCAACCATGCTTGATCACCAAGCAGGTGACAGTATCGCTGGAGTGACAGGACACTGTACGAACAGCTCGCGATGTGCTTTGGACATGGTCTGTTGCAAAAAGTCTATTAGTTTGCCGGGGAGAAGTACAGTTCATTGCACTAAGCGCAGGTCAGCTTAGCGATTGATGTTATGTTGCTGTGCCTCTTGCCCTCTCCTATTTCTTTCTCCCAAAAATAAGTCCCTGGGACTGTTCAGCGATGAGTACATTGTCCAAGAAGCGCAAGTCAGGTGCTTCAAAAGCACTGCCCTGATGACGACCACAAAATGCTAATTACTAAGATACAAGTGCTCTGCTACTCTTTCTCAATTACAGGTTTTCAACCACATAATTTGATGATTAGAGGTGCCTGGAAAGCGAGATCAGAAAGAGCACAACTAACCTCTTATGCAATCCGCCCATCAACAGGAAGTCGCTTGCAACTGCTTGGCAGCCAGGCGCTCAAGGCGCCCTTTGCCTGTGCTTGAGCCCTTCTGGAGCAAGTCACCCAGTGTTGTCCTTTCCGCAGGCAGGGCCCGACGGAGCAACGGCGTACCTGTGCAAGAAGCAGGTGGAGCAGGACCTACAGGTAGGTGCAGCTTCTGTACCGGACAAGTTCCAGGGACCAGGCCAGAGGTCTCTGCCAGGAGACCTGCTGCGAAGCATCAAACTAGACACAACAGGAAAACAGCTCCTCTGTTTCCACGGGCACCTGCCTTGCTCATGCACCTGATTTCCATAGGAAAGGTGGGCTTGGGTGAAGGAGGATGAGCTCCCCCCCCCCGCCGCCCACTCATCACCTTCCCCTCCGCCCCCAGCCTGGCTTGTGCTTTATATTAGGCAGAGCCAAGCCAGGGAGGGAAGCACAGAGGAGGAGCAGAGTCTTTCGATCCAGCAACCTTCTTCCATCATGCCTTTCGGCAGTAACGTCCAGGATTCCGCTCTACTCATCAGCACAGCTCAGGTTAAAATCAGCATCCTGCTGAACACGGCAGACATGCCTGGGACGAACACACGGAGGCACAGAACGCCCCCGTCCTCCCTGGCATTACACCTGGCCCGGCCCTTGGCAACACGTCACCTGGGGAAGCCTCTGGGATCACTGTAAAAATGAGCCGTGCCCCCTGCTGTGTCAGCACGAAGGGGGCAGCTTATCTCTCTCCTTCCATCATGACTCGCATGACCTCCAGAGAGAAAAGCAGAGGACTGTTTGGGGTGCTTGAACCCCTAGCCCTGATCTTATCTCCTTATTCACTACGCCACCAGGATGGAGAGGAAGAGGGGCTTATAAAGCAGCAAGGCGTGGGAATTCATGTTCTTGCTTTTTAGCTCTCCCCCTTCCCTTCACCCCTTTGCTGGGGCACTTTTCCTTCTCTTCCCTTCAAGATGAGCGTACTTTTAGCATAGATCTGCCTCACATGGGCTACAAAACAGTGAACCTCTCAGACCTACATACAGATTGGAATCTAGTCCTTGGAAAAACCCAGACAATATGAGACCGAAACGAAAACACAGTCAGAACAAAGCAGCCTAAGGAAGGGCCAGAAACCGCTTTAACCTGCTGCTGAAACTTATTGTTCCACTGATACGGGTTGGGAGACACGGCTGTGCATGTCAGGCTTGCTCAGCACCAACCGAAGAGCTTGCTCTGTTACTGTGGAATAGCTGCTCCTGCTGCAGAACATACCAGAAAGGGCCCCCGTTCAGAGAAGTCTCGATACCTTGCGGTAACTGAGCCGTCCACACTGAACGGGCAGCGCTGCTGCCGGGTGGTGTTCACTGAAACACGCCAAGCGGCCGCCCATCCAGACAAGACGATGGCCGCGCACGGATCGGATCATGAGCACGGTGCGCTAGGCGGCACGTCCCGCTCGCATGGCTTACCAAGCTTCGTAGCCCCCTCCGGCGGATACTCGGGAAACTGGCCCTCCGCAGGAACGCTCACGGTGCGCCGCAGGCAACGCCCTCGGGGAGCCTCCGGCGCCTGCTCCAGCCCGCCTTCGACCGCCATCTGCAAGCAAGCGGGACAGGGTCCGTCAGAGCACTCTCCCCACGTAGCGGCCGGAAGCCAGAGGGAGCCTTCGGTGCCCAGGAGCCCTCGCGGTGGCCCCGGCTCCAGAGTGCGCTTGCGGAAGTGGACACGCCAGAGCTGGGCGGCAGCTGCCCCACCGTGCAGTCCAGAGCACCTGCGTCCGACCAGAGCAGGCGGGCCTCTGAGCGACGCCGCCAGTGCAATGCCGGGGTGCGGCAGAATACCAAGCTTGCCTTCTTCCCAGCACCAGCTAGGAAAGCCCATTCCCAACCTTCTCTTTGCTCCCAGTGGAATCTGAAACGCTGAGATCCTAATATAAAGCATATTCAAGGAGAGTGCAGGCAGGTGAAAACAACACATGAGTAAAAACACGCCGCTGTTCAACTGGAGATTTAACTAAAAGTGGTTCTTGTCCGTGCCAGCGTGTTCTCTCCTGAAGGCCCTCTCTCTGAACTACAAAGCATCTGAAGTGTCCAAATACCATTTGTTTTGGCAAAGCATTTTAAAATGCCATTGCAATCATAACCCAACTGTTTCCTCTGGCAAGAAACCCAAGGAGGCCTACATGGTCCTCCTCCATGTTATCCTCACAACAGCCCTGTGAGGTAGGAGAGGCTGAGAGTTAGTGACAGGCCCAAAGCCACCCTGTGAGTTTCACTGCCAAGTGGAGACTAGAACCTGGGTCTCCCAAGGTTCCAGTCCAAAAACCTAACCACTACACCACACTGTCTCCCGATGCAAGCTGAAATGCAGGAAACAGATTTACAGTATAAGGAAGCTGGGAGGTGGAGTTTGAAAAATCCTGCGTCCCAAGAAGCACAGGGCAGCTGTGCACACGGCCGGAGCAGAGAACCGCTGGCGCTTCGTCTCCCCGTCCTGCTCGCCTGCGTGGCTGCACGCAGTGCTCTCCTCTGATGGAAGAGGTGCTCTGCCCTACTTTTCCACCTGTGGCCCACATCTGTGCAGGGCGGGGGGAACAGGACAGAGAAGACCCGCTCACCTGAAACTGGATACATCTTATGGAATGGCCCCACCGGTTATCTGGAAAGAGAGGCAGCCCTCCTCGTATTCTGACTCACAGTGATGTTTACTCGGTATTTACGTGCCAGGAGGAATTTTCCAAGCTAGAAAATCTTGGACAATAAAGCAGATCCCCACTATCCCGCACTCTCCTGCTCTTAAGTGGCAGATGGTTTTCACATATTTATTTAAACTATTTACATACATTTGGGTATTACAAGATCTCTCCTTGGCTCACACAAACATACATAGCATGCTGTATAGAAGCTAATGTGAAAGTAATGATAAAAGCATTTAAAATGAGCAGTGTGACTAGAAGCACAGGGAAGCTCTTCAAGGGGCACGCGAGGCTCTCCCGCTTCTGTCTCTTGGACCACACGTGGCAGAGTGTTCCAGACCGTGGGTGCCACTACTGGAAGGCACCTCTGTGCTGTTACTTGATGGCACTTGGTTGATTGTGGGAGGACCAGCAGGACCCCCCCCCCCCGGAGTAGCCCAGGGGCCAGCTTGGTGTATACAGGGACTCAGGGCTCGGATGTCAGCAATACACCCTTCAAAGCGGCTCAGCAGCTCCTAGGCAGCTGGTGCGATCAACGGCACACTCAGCCAGTAGCCAGCGCACCCTCTGGTGGCTTAGAGGGCCCCAGTTCATAGAATGGGAGAGTCGGCAGGAGCCAGAGGGCCATCGGTCAGCGAGTTGCGCCGCCCCTCTTGACAGCTGTCCCGTTGAATCTTGAACGCCCCCAGTGTCGGAGAGCTCTTTTGGCCACAGGTTCCATTTTCGCACTGCTCTAACAGTGATGAAGTTTTCCCGGTATCTCGCCGGAATTTTAAAGTCAACATTACGATGGGAGAAAGAGCCCTGTTATAATGAAGGCTGAAGAAAAACCCTCCAGCTGGAAGAGACCCTCCTAAAGAAAGCAGTTGATCTAGGCTTGGAAAATGCCGCGGTTTGTTTGCACGTAATCCAACGCACATTTCAACACCCCACTTTTTAACAACCCTCCATTCAAGCCCTACTCCAACCGTGACAGTTGGTTCTCTGAACCCAGCCGGTGTCAGAGTTACCGAGGGAGTGTCTTCCACGGCTGGGGAATGTGCAAAATGCTCCCTCCCAAACTGTGACTGGTCCCCATCCTCCCGGCTTTTAGAAAGGGTGTGAAGACACGACTTTTAAACTGCACCACTGGCTCACCGCCTGTGATGTGCCTTGTGGGTCCAAGGCAGAACATCCACCAAAGGGGCTGCAGGCGGACGCGTGTTCCCCAGCAGCATCACCTAGCCCGCGTCAGAAGGATTTATTCAGTCCGGGCTCAGGGACCCCGGAATAGCTCCAGCAGGTTCTGGAAAGGCTCGGCTTTGGTGCCTCCCCTCCCCTGCCGGGAACCTGTCTCACCGTGAGGGCATCTTGCCTGGCTGCTCATTGTCCTCTGCACTGCCCGCTGCTTTGGGAACTGGGCCATTTTGCTTGTCTTGGCCTGTGCCACTTTTCCCTGGCCCGGCCAAACCTTAGCGGCCACTTACGGAGCATCTCTTGTTTTAGACCATAGTGCTTGCTTTGGGGTCCCACCTGACCTACAAGCCGCTCCCCAGGCCTTGGGACAACGATCTTGTTGTCACTTGAGAGACAGGCACCTGTGAAACCTGTCGTGGCTTTAATTAAAATCACCTTTTGGCCTTTTGACAAGGAAAGCCTGTCGGGCCCGGGCTGGATTTGACTCAATGTCTTGCATGGCCTTTCTTCTCGGCCTGCACAGGCAGTACCAGACGCGCCCCTTTTAGGCTGGAACACGCTCTCTGCATTTGGAGCAGGGCCAGGTGGCAGGCGGCTGACAGTGCCAAGAGAGAGAACACCAGCATGGCAAAAGCCTCTCCTTACCAACGGAAGTCCAACGTGTTCTTCACGTTAGATCTTTTCCCTGCATCACTCAAGACCACACCTCTGCTGGCTGTTACCGTCTCCAGGAATTTTAAGTGAAAATCTATTGCTAATTTACATTTATACTTTTTGGCTGAAAGCAAAATTGAGTCAGCTCACAAATTAAACAGATGCTTCAGGACAGAACCTTGGAAATACCAAGAGAATGAAGCCAGTGCGAGGTTTTTCCACAGAGCTCCACTTCTTCTACCTGAGGGCATTTTCCAACACGGCAAACCACCAGACGTTTTCAAATTATGTCCCGAGAAGATCAACAGCAGCGGAAGAGATGTCCTGAAAAGGGGCTTGTCCATCATTCCCTAAATGCTCTTGCACGCTACAGCACTGGAGGTTCCTCAGCTGCACACTCCACTCATGCGTGCAAAAGCCGTTGGTGCCACTACTGGGACCAAGCGGCCTTCAGAAAAAGGAGCTTGTGCATATTTCCTGCCTCTCACCTCTTTCTCCTTGTTCAGCAGCACAAGCTGGCTGTCAGTCAGAAGAGAGTACTTGGTCTCCCATATTACAGTTTCGGAATCAGGAGTCTGGCCGCAAGACAGCCTGTGGGTCGGTGGTCCCTTCACATCTGAAAAGAAAGAGCACAATTAAAACATTGCCTCACTCTGCTCATTGGACTCAAGAATCCCTTTTTTTGGGGCGGTGGGGTTCATGCATTTTGGTGGGAGCTACATGGCTGCTTCTTGTCATGAAAAAAGGGCATTTATCAGTTTAACAGAGCAATGCTCTGCATTCTTACTCAGAAGTAAGCCCAAGAGCATCGAGGGCAGCTTACTTCTTTGTATGTTAATTAGGACTGCACCCCTCAGATATTACGACGTGATTTATGGCAGCGAGATCCAACAGGACTGTCCACAATCTGCTGAATCGGGAGACCTACGGGCCGTCCAAGGAGGACAATTCTGCTGCCTGTACAACTGTAGTTTGAGTCAATGATGGCCTGAGAACTGGGCAGATTTTAATACTGCAATCCAGAATATAAAACCAGGAAAAGGGAGCGGGAAGTAGGAGAGGTCAAGGCCTATCTTGGCTTGTTCTTGTAATCAGAAACCACGGTTTGAGTTATTACTTGAAGCCCCAAAGTGTGGTCCTTATCAAATATCTGAAGAAGCGTCTTTAGCTTGTCATATCCCATTCACAAAAAGAGAAACTGGATAACGTGTTCAACAGAACTGATGGCAGGCAGATTTTAATGAAAGTTTTATTCATCATCCTCTGGAACTGCACTTCAGGGAGGTGAAAGTGACAGAAACGCACATGGTAGTGGCATGAATTTATTCTGGGGTCACCGGGGCGGATTGGGAAGGTGGCAGCTCCCCATCCAATCCCCTTCCCAGTTCACCATTTGCCCAGTTTAGCAACAATAGTGAAATGTGATACCAGTGATGCCACTGGACTGGAAGTGAAAGGGAGAATTAAAAGCATATGAAGGAAAAACAAGGGCATTGAACTAACACAACGCGGAGTTCATGGCAAGCGGCAGTTGATTAGAACAGTCAGTTAGATTTTTGGAACGCTCCTGCCCAGCAACACCTCTTTCAGGTGAGAGATGCGCACAGAAAGCCTTACATGCTAGGCCGATGTTCTTGCAGTTTAAAAAGCAAATATCAAGCAAACAATAATAAAGGACTAATCATTTTATATTAAGTGTGTTTGCAATCCTGGCTGCTTTGAACTGTTGTAAATCATCTTGCGATCTTGTCAGTGTATTGCTGTTAAAACCAAATAGATGGTGAATCACTAAGACTTGAGGAAGTACAAGACACAGAGAGAAAAATGATGGACTAATTTTGACTACCAATAAATACAGGATGGGAAATGTCTTGGTTTCGCAAACATGTTTACAGATGTGCAAGTGTAATACTTGGCAGAAGCTACAATTTTAAATATTATATAAATGTAGCTTTTCCTTTTCAATGTCATCAGAATTGCTTTCTTTCTACGCATTGACAAAAAGATAAAGTGACATTTTAACGTTAAACTTCACCACTAGGTGGCGACGAATCTTCATTCCTTTTCTAGGAAGGATGGACTGACAAGGAAAGCTTGTACACCTCGGACAGATATAAACACGTATATGCAACCCCCAAGCCCCCCATTAAGAAACACAAAGCATGGGAGCCCTGACTCCCAGCTGGCCTCTCCTTCCTGCTCTAGCTTCTTTCTCCAAATGCCAGTGGTTAAGCATCTTCTGATTTTCCTTCCATTTAAGGTTTCCCATTGCTTTCCATCCAACACTGGCAAGGTTCTAATCTTTACCTTTAAAACGCTCATCTTCTGGAGTTACCTGTCCTCAGATTCCACTCACAGAACCTCCCTCAGCCTCACACCTCCCAGCCCCATCACTGTCTTCCACATCCTCTTCCGTCGCCACAGGCGTCTGCCTTGCTGCCTCTCCGCTCTTCCCCAGACGTGCCCCGGGCTCCGGCCTCTTGGAAAGAGCTGGCTTTTCCGATACCCATCAGTTTCCCTTCCCGGTGGTCCTTCACCACACCCGCGTTTGGAGGGTCTAATTGCAAGCTCTCCAGCAGATGCAAGTCACAGGGCTCTTGAGGCACTTGTGAGAGTTAATTAGCATCATTAATGTAAGAGTTAAGTAGCATTGTTAATATGCTAATTTTATTTACCAGGCTCAGGGGAATGAATCTACACGCACTGTCTACCGATTCCATTTTTAGTGCCATTTCACTTCTTTCCAAGGAAGCTGTCCATCCTCCATACTCTAAGGTCCGCGCATCCCAGGCAGTGGGAGCGGCAGCAACAGGGAGGGAAGGCCCATCATCCCCAGCAGCACCAGTGTCCTCCTCCTGCTGGAAGGCCCCCCATCTCTTCTCCAAGGTCATTCTTTTGGCCTGGGGGATGCAGCCGATGCAGCTCCTTCTGCAACAGCTCCAGGGAGGGAAGGAGAAATTCGGTGCCAGTCCCTGGTTGTGACTGGTCCTCAGCCTCGGAGGTGGGAGTGCAAAGATCTGATGGCCCGCAGATGCTGCCTGGAGCACCACAATTGCTGCTGTCTTTCCTGGGACACACGGTTTTTGACACAAGAAGGGTGTTGTTAACTGTGTGCCATGGGCAGGCTTTATGCTTCCACCATTAGGCTCAACATCCAGCGCCAAGGGAGGCTCGGAGGGCAGCAACGAGGAGGGGGGCTCTCTCGGTGGTGGTGCCACATTGGTGGAATCCCCCCCCCCCCATACAGACACACTGCAGCATGCCTGGTATCAAACTTTTGGCAACGGGTTAAGGCGGCTTTTTATGCTGAGTCTTTTAGAGATAAATTTGGTTATCAGGGGCTCGAGGGGGTGTTTCAGAGCTTTGCTTTGCGTTTTACTAGTTTATTATTTTTTGGCTGTTTTTAAGATTATGTTTTTGGTATGCTTTTATGGCATTTTACTGCATTTTACTGTATTGCTGCTCAAAACTACCCAGAGAGTTTTAACTCTTGGATGGTATAGAAATGATATATGTGTGTGTGTGTGTGTGTATGTATACGTATATAAAGTAAAAAGTCCCTGAACAGTGGCGATGCATGACTACTTCGTCGTTTCCAAGAGTGACATTAGGAAGGGACTCGCTCTACTTGCCAAAGAGCTCTAAGTAAGAGCCGAGGGTTGCTTTGGAGGGGGGCGGGAAGGTGATTCTCCTTTGCAAAGAAAGTGCAAGTTCTCCAAAGAGCCCTTTGATCAAACAAGATGTATGCTACTGCCAAATTCTAAGAAACAATCTGTTTTAAGAAACAATCAAATTAATGCTATATGCCAGGCTCCCTGCATGCCATTCTTCATTATGAAGGATTTGGGGGTAAATACAAGTTTAGCTTAAATAAATGACCCACGCAAGCGTACATACACACGCGCGTGCGCGCGCACAGGGTCTTTTCTCTTTCTTTTAAAGTGGCCTTGTCACATTTTCAAGAGTTGGTTATATAGTTTAGGAGATGTTAGATTACATGGTTTCTATCTGGTAAGATTTCAGACTTATCATCTTGCATATAAAATGCATGCAGTTTACTATACTAGGTATTTCTGCGGTATTTTGATATTTATTTTTACAGATAAGAATTCTTCCTTTAAAAACTATAAAGATATATTTAAATATGCTGTTAATAAAGACCATGCTATGCAGCTATATTCTTCCAGATCCTGGCCGACATAGTTAAAATGAAGCATTCAAGAGCTGATCTGCCAGCATTTCCGCAGGATTAAAGATCACAGAACTACTTTTCCTATAGTTTGAGCCATAGCTTGAAAATAAGGGTTACTCATTCTCTTCAACCTCTACTGTTAAATTGAGAGCGGATTTAGCACAATTCTAGAATAATCTAATTCAATGTATTTCAATCCATATGGTTTGCAACTCTATTTTAGGGACTGTGACTTGAATTAAATGAATCTGTAAAGATCAAGGGCATTTTTCTCCCTTGGGTTGCTAGCAACACAACCGCCCCTCCTTTACACAGAGACTGCTAGCCTGAGCTTTCTCTGAGTAGCTCAGCCATGCTGCTATCAAATGGATCTATTCACAGCTTTTTCAACTCATGAATGACAGCGAGTGAATCAGCGGTATGAAGCATCTTTCTAAGAAATGAAGGATGTCCAGATAGCAAGGAGTGCCGCTCCTTTCTCTACAGCAGATTTATTTCTGTACCACCACTTTTGCCAAGCGATTCCCATATCAGGTACATGGGAAGGTCTTTAGCATTTATGTGAATGTTTTTTTAATAGCAGAAATATGTGTTTGTTTCATTCCACTTCTATGCTGCCTTATAACCTGAAGGTTCTCTAGACAGCTTACAAATGTGGAAACCAGCAAATGAATGCAATTGATAAAATGGATAAATGTCATAAAATCAGTAGGTTATAATAAAATTGTAAAACCACACACAGGACAACAAAATACAACCAATAAAACTAACACCCAAAATTAACAAAATATAAAATATAAATTAAATTAGCCAAAACCTTGTTTGAACAAAAGTTTTTGCCTGGCGTCGAAAGGAAGCATGGTCGAAGCCAGCCATATGTCCCTAGGTCTAAACGTCATTCAGTTTAAATTAACCTCAGTTCAACCCAAGTTTCATTGCTAGAATATGTTTCCCTTAATCTTGGCTTTCAAAATGAAGAAAGTGTAAAGCTTTACTTTCCCCTAAATTCTATTAATATGTTTCAGATGAGGCGTCCCTCCCAGTGCATTCAGAAAGGGCGACCAGTCAACAAAAAGGCTGACAATTTTCAAAAGCAAACTGGAAGGAAAAGGCAAACTTGGATGGGCATCTTACTGGGTTTTCTGGGGTTTTTTGCCTATCAATCGGGGGGGGGGGGGGGGGTTGGAGCCATTGTGAGACAACCCCATATCCCCGTCTTTCAAGACTCTTCCTCTCCTTGCCCACTGGAATATCACTTTCTTGCCTCTCTCCAAGGTTGTTTTCCTAATAACAGGGAGTGGCTGGTGCCATTCCTTCTACAGTGGCTGTGATGGAGCAGGAGAGGAGGATGGAGTGCCAGTTCCCAAGCTTGGATGTCCAGACTACCCTTTGGCTCCCCCGACTCTGCCTGGGGGCCACAGGACTGTTCTTGTCACAACTGTGCTCCAAACCGTATCTCCTTGGGTAACTATTGGCCAAATAAGCCACATGAATTCACAACAAATATGATCCATGCATTTAAATTAGTGCAACAAATTTATGGGTACAGACTGAATTTCAAAGTATGATATACACATTTGTGTTTGGTATTTATGTTTTAATGCAAGAAGCCCTCCCTGAGGAGAAGATGAAAGCCTCAGATACCCACCTACTCAACTAACGCCTCTCTTAATTGCCGTGTTCCTGAGTAAACCTTCCCACTCTGGTGGGCATTTCTAATTAGTTCCTATTCATTATTTAGTTAGGGAAGTTTAGCATCTGCGCCAGCTTTTTAAAGCACAAAACTAAGTAAAGAGGGGTGGACATTTCATGCACCATTGGCTGGATCTGTCCTGAGCTGTGCTTCTTCCTCCCAGCATTCTCACTCTCACCAACGTTGCTTTGCCAAGTCTTTACTGTCCCACATAAGTCTCTGAGCATACACAAAGTGAAATGCTGGCCCCTCTCTGACATCTTTTACCCAAATCTTTCTTTATGAACCCTTCTGCATCCGTCTCTGTGGGGAGGGGGTGCTGTGCAACGGGGGACGTCCTTGCTCCTCCCACTGTGCCCCCAATTCCAAGGGTGAAGTCTGTCTATTGGGTTTGCATCACCAGGGGTCCCCATCTGAGACTTCCAAGTCTCCCAGATCTCCTCCCAGCCCCACAGCCCGAGCTGACGAGTCCCCCAGTCTCTCCCACAGCTGAAACTTGGGTGCCTTCAGGCCCCCCAGGTGTGTGTCTCGTCACCTGCAATCTGAACAGCCACAAATGTGCCTGTGACCAGACTAAACACACACTGGTGCACAACCTCACCTTTTCTTCAGATGTGCACCCACAACCTAAAGCTAGTTGAGACAAGGAAATAGTCTGGAGCTCACAGCAAGGGCGGGACCTCAGCCGAGTGAAAAATGTTGTGAGCCCTCACAGCTCCCTGTTTTATGAGCAAAATATCACGGCTGTTGGCCTTTTGGGGGCTCCCCCTCCAGTCATGGCTGCTGGAAATAAATTTGTTTATATGAAGATGAAACTAGAATGTGGTGATTATGCTACAGCAGAGACACACATGAATATCCATTGCTTTACAGAGAGAATTATTTTGTTCAAAGAAAGTCACTAATCTAATTTAGCCTTCCCCAACATGGTACCCCCCAGGAAGGGTGGAAGGCTGCTCTAACTTTTAAAACCATATCTGACAGATGTTATGTCCTGCCACTTTTTAGGCGAGGCTTTTAAAAAGACAGAAAACTTCAGTTACCAGCTTGGCAAGATATTTCTGCTTTATCCAAAACTGTACTAATTCACTGCTGAGCTCCCCACTGGAAAAGGTGAGGAAGCTCTTAATGGCAGTTTAAATCTGGGCAATTAGTCAGAATACTGCTGGGTCCTGTAAGCCTCTTACCAGACGAGGAGCCAGCCACTCGGGATTGATCTCCCCTTCTCATCCATCTCCCCCTGAGTTCCTGCTCTTGTAAGACTTCGCATGCAGCCTTCCTGATGGACACAAAAGTTTAAAACCAGAGGCGCTCTTGTCCAGGAATATCATGGAAGGGGCATTTCTCAGCAAAGCAAGAACATCCTAGTATAAATGTACAACCCTAATGTACCTTTCAGTGTTGTTGTAAAGAATCCAGAGAACATGTTTTGACTATTCAAAACACACCGTATAACTACATATAACTACTGTAAGTTTTTTTGGGGTTTTTTTAGTTGCAAAGTCATGACCCCATGGACAATGCTCCTCCAGGCCTTCCTGTCCTCCACCAACCCCTGGAGTCCACCCAAGCTCACACCGCCTGCCTCAGTGACTCCATCCAGCCACCTCATTCTCTGCCGTCCCCTCCTTCTTTTGCCGTCCATTGTTCCCAGCATTAGGCTCTTCTCCAGGGAGTCCTTCCTTCTCATTAGGTGGCCAAAGTATTTGAGTTTCATCTTCAGGATCTGGCCTTCTAAAGAGCAGTCAGGGTTGATCTCCTCCAGGACTGACCGGTTTGATCTCCTTGAGGTCCAAGGGACTCACAGGAGTCTCCGCCAGCACCACAATTCAAAGGCCTCCATCCTTTGGTGCTCAGCCTTCCTTATGATCCAAAGTTTACAGCCATACATTGGAACTAGGAAAACCAACTAGCGTAAGTAGTAACTACATATTACTACTATAGAGAGAATATGTATGCATTCCTAGCCCAGCGAGATACATCAGTGGCCAACACGGCTCTTCAAAAAGATATGCCTGAAAGGTCTAATCTGTGGCTTTTTATTATTCCAGCAAAACGCAGCCTCCATGTAGTAAGGCAGAAGACCAGATGCAGAAGACTCACAGTGGATGGAGCTGCTTCTGTGGGCTCCCCAGGGACATCTGGGTTGTGCTTAGAAACAGGGTATGTCTGGACAGAT
The DNA here is from genome assembly GCF_004798865.1 of Varanus komodoensis. Lineage (NCBI taxonomy): Eukaryota > Metazoa > Chordata > Lepidosauria > Squamata > Varanidae > Varanus > Varanus komodoensis. The sequence continues at coordinate 7,850,308 of NW_025335854.1, forward strand.
TCTCCAGAGTGTTTGATCATGCAAGGGTTCTTCAGCGACGTTTCCCCACAGAAATGCGCACAAGAGCAGGCAATGCCTAGCTCTACCTATACCAGCAAAAGAGGTGGCCATGCGGAGCCCACGCATCACTCTGATGTGCCAGATTTAATCTAGCGAGGGCTCCAATGAAAGGCAAAAGGCAGGCAGGCCGTGACGCCTGCCCTCTTGCTGGACTGTGGGGGCCTCAAAAGACAAGAGAGACCTCGCCGCCTGCAAGGATCTCCAAAACCTGCTGCACTCTGCACGGCAGGAGTGTCCACTCCCCCGGCAGTCACACTGGGCCTCCTGCCGCTTTTGTGGGTCTCCAAAGATCAGTGCAACCTCTGAGCTGGGACCCCTCCCCTCCCCTGAAGGGGCAGGGTCAGGGTGACCATGCATATTCCTAATCAGCTGCCAAGCCTAGTCAACAGGTGTGTGCCCCTGGGGAGACCTGCGTATTTCATGACAGTTACCCAAAATTCTCAGCATACCTTTTCCTAGAGTGCCAAATGGAACTCACACATCCACCTCTTTGGCCAACTCATGCAGAAGTGGAATTCGATTACCCTACATTGTGCGGATTACCTGAAAATTAAGCACCATTTCCATGCGGTGTTATTTTCCCTTCTAGAGTGGTAACAGGGCACGGTGACACGCTGAGAACCTTAATGCAAGTCACCTCAAATAGCTGAATTCTGCACTAAAATGACAACATCAATTAGCTCTTTCTTAGCCATCGTTAATTTCATCTATAAAGACGGCATTCCGCTCTCACTTGTTAAATGCCCTCCTCTGTTAACCTGCGAATACGTATTACAGAATGCATTCTCCAAGCGGGGATGATTATTAAACTCAAGAAGGGCTTAAAAGATTATGTGCCCAATTCCTCAGAAGCCAAGCTCAAAGGAGCTCACCGAGTATCGCTTCTGGCCGGGGCCAGTCAAGGAAGGAAGCTTTCATCCAGGGCTTAAAGGGCAGGAACAATATGGCTCCTGGGAACGCTCAGAAGTGCTCTTTACTCGCCTATCCTCTTTAGCTGCGGAGCTTCCCCCCTTCCTTACTTCAATTTCCCTGGCCTTCATTTTGAGCTAGAATATGAATTTAGCTTCTGAATTCTATAATAGTACATTAATGTTTCTATCTTCATGTTTGGTCCATTAGGTTTGAGTTTCCCCTTAAACTCTCAAAGGATTGCAACTATATCACAGATACCTGCTAGAGGTCTGAAATGTCAGCTAAGACCCAGTCAGTCTAAATCTCCTATCTGGAAAATACTTTTTGGCTGATATTAATTCTTCTAGACTTTCTTTGAACTCCATATATGGATATAGTCTCTCTCAGACTATATCCATATATGGAGTTCAATCATCAGAGTCATTCATTGGGATCATACCGCTTTAGCTTCATGTAAGATGGTTTCAGAGAATTCAGATTTAATGCTGTGACTTCTGCTTTATGAGGAATTACCACCAGAACTGTTTCCTTATGTGATCTGAAAACTATGACTAAGAATCCTGTTCTTTGTTACTTCTTTTTAAAGAAGTCATGAAGATGACAAAAGTATTTGTCGGAGTTTAAGCTCTTGAAGAATTTTGTTACAGCTATTGAACATGCATATTTTTGGGTAGCTTGGTAGTAGAAAGTATGTTACCTTGTACCAATGGCCAGAAAAGTGAGGACTAAATTTGAGCGCAACTCTAAACGATCCTTCTTTTTTTGTTATGGCTCGTAGCTAAACAGTAAGATCACAACTCCAATTTCCCTCTACCAGCCACACAGAGTCTCAGTGCTCATTACCATCTTTGCCCCTAACCAAAACCTTGAAGAAACAGATCGACTGCCAAATGGATTTGCTGCTCAGCTGAGATGGAAAACAAAAGCACACCATTATTTGCATCCAGGCTCCAGTTTGGTAGCGCAAAGCTAAAGGTAGGAACTGCCCCTAGATTCAGCCTACCTTCGTGTTTAGGAAGCTACTTACAATGCTTCAGGATCCAAAAGAGCAAAAAGAATAGGAGATAAATAGTATTTATACTGGCTCGTTAGTGGACAGACAGTTGGAGCTTGACTAGGAGGGGTCAGGTTTAAATTCCCACTCAGCCCGCAGTGTGTGACCTTGGATTATCTCTTAGCTTAGCCCATCCCACAGGGTAGCAGGATATAAACTATGAACAGTAAAAATCTGTAGGATTAGATGGAGATCAACTGTATCACGCTCTGGTTCGCCTTCATCTTTTGGGTCAATTAGAAAATAAAAACATAATTCTCAGGCCAGACAAACCCTCAGCAATACAGGATATTGCAACTACCTCTTTTTTTCTGCTACAGAATCACAAGTCCGCAGGGGGCCAGGCAGCTACCAAATTGACCAAAAGCAGACTTTTTCCCACCAGAGAATAGGATCTCTCCGTGGAATGGGTGGAGAGACTATGTATATGCTGCTTTGAACAACCTAGTTAAGTGGTATATAATATGAATAATAAAGCCACAGAATGCAGATTATATAGCAGACAGTGGATTCAGCATCTTAGGGTATGTTTGAGGTAGACGGCTCCCAAGAGTAGACACAAGCAAAGGCCGCTTCTCGCCCTGTGCGGGAGGAAAGGCGCACACTGCCTTGTGAGAACAACGAATAAGCTGCCATCTGCCACACGCCTGCACCGCACAAAGACATCGGGCCCGTGGGCCAACGACATCCACACGCACAGGTTGTCACAGCAAGAATCTTGTTTCAAGCAAATACAGTAAGTGGGTAAACAGGTATGTGCATTAAATCAGCACGCTTGCGCCTCTTCCTCTGAGATCATGAGCCGTCAGCGAAACACTTAACCTGCGGACACTTTGACGTCGTGACTCACCATCCAGTCAGCCCCCTTCCCACACCCGGCCCCCAACTCCCATTCTCAGCCTCCAACATCTGGCCTGATGAAAAAGTGGAGCTTGGGAAAGCAGGTAATTTTTTGGTGATCTTTTGGTTGGCTTAAAACGGTCTTCTACTAACCTGCTTTTTGGAATTTTCCTACAGTGAGCATGGCTACCTTTGGCAGTTTTGCGACAGTTAAATTCACCTTCTGAACCAAGGGGATTCTTACTAGAAAACTATTCCACAGAAGACCCAAAAGGAACCATAATATAATAACTCCATTTTGGTTTGGATTGTCCAAGTGTTTCAAGACACTTGAATAGGGCCTCATCTGGAGGCAGTGCAGACTGACTGTACAGAGTGAGGAATAACGTGTTAATGGCAGCAGTGTGTTCATTTCTGTTACGCTCAGTCTGTTCAGTTCACATTAACATTAACAACTCTCTGCAGTCCCGCTCAAATAAGAAATGTACTTTAATTTGAATGGCTCTGTTTATAAATTTCCATGCATCGTGTGTGTCGCTCTCTCTCTTTATATGTAAAATATATTTTTCTAATCTACTTTCCACAGCAGTTCTCCCAAGGTGATATATAACAATCAAATTCATATATAAAAAATGATGCTGTAATAAAAACTGCACATGTTGCGAGACACAATAAACAACAGCATAAAACAGAACCTACGGCATAGTTGCCACTCTAGCCTGGTCTAATAAAACAGAATCAAGGGAAGGTCAAAATATCCCAAGAAGCCTTTGGGACCTTCTTGACACCTTGCAAAGATTTATTCCAGGGTGGCAGGAGCACTGTGGAAAAGCCCCTACAGACGCAGTGGGCAGGGCTGCTGACGAGATTCCGCAGCTACAGACGCTTCCTGAAATCAGGCTCCCCGTGGGTGCAAAGCCCACAGGTGCAACGCGGACGAAGAACGACTTGCACTGGCCTCCTCCGTCCGACTCAGACAAATGCCAGAGGCCAAGGCTGCTCCTGTTCCATGCCTGGCTGTCCAAATAGCCAGTATCTCCCCACATGCCCTCGGGTCCTGAAGCCACTGCCTGCTCTAGAACCTTGCCCAAGAACAGTAAATTGGACACAGGGTGGCTGTTATCCAAAACAATACAACCCAGATTCCGTTTCTCCAGCGAGGATCTCACCGCTGCTTCTTTCAAAGCTTTATTAATTAATTAATTAATTAATTAAAACATTTCTATGCCACCCCATTCGCCGAAGCCTCGGGGCGGCTCACAACATAAAGTGTAAAGTCTATGTCCTTTTTTTGAGTCTCTTTAGCACAGTCTCAAGAAGAAAATGTTTGGGTTGCTGAAATCAATCCAACCAATGCAAAAATGCACACAACAGAAATCCTTTGTTGAACTGGTGTTGCAC
>NW_025335854.1:7854674-8054129 GCF_004798865.1 Varanus komodoensis
TAAAACATTTCTATGCCACCCCATTCGCCGAAGCCTCGGGGCGGCTCACAACATAAAGTGTAAAGTCTATGTCCTTTTTTTGAGTCTCTTTAGCACAGTCTCAAGAAGAAAATGTTTGGGTTGCTGAAATCAATCCAACCAATGCAAAAATGCACACAAAAGAAATCCTTTGTTGAACTGGTGTTGCACAAACCTGTTGCTTGCCTAGGCTTTAGGAACCTCATCATTCTTCAAGGAATCGCTGACCACCTTGGCGGTCCTGATACTCGGCCCACAACTGGCAAATTTCACAAGAGGGCCATGGCCGAAGAACTAAAGAGCAAGCCGTGTGCCTCATTCTCCTGCCTACATCCTCTGGATGCACAAGCGGAAAGAGGATAAAGCACAAAGATGCTGTATAAACAATGCCACGACCTCCCAGCCCTTGAACACCCTCTGACCCCCCTCATTTCGAGTGGCCCCAACATCCTGCATGCTGCACACAAGTCTCAGGTGACCCTCCTCCCCCAAACTCACCAGAAACACAAATGCACTCAGCTAATGCAAGTACTCAACTCAAAGTTTGCTCATCACCTGAGTATTACCAGGCTGGGAAAAGGCAGAGCAATGGAGCTAGAGAGGGACCCTTCTCTATACTGCCATTACACCAGATGTCCCCCTTCAAAAGAGTCTGGCCCTCGTGTGGCAAGACACTCGAGATGAAACTCCTCCAATGGCGGCCTTCGAGGTAAGTCTCACCGCCCAGTAGTTCACCTTTTCGTTTCTCCATCTCTTACTACACACGTTCCGCAGGAACAGTTCACTGAATGGAGTTCCCACAGCAACCAACATTTAATAATCCAAACATGCACCTCAAAACGCATGAGACACGGCATTTACTGATGCAGGCAGAAAACGTCTGCGTTACAGCTCTTGCCACTCCTAGGCTACCACAAGGACATTTGGGCTGCTTGTGTTTGCTGTGATCTGGATCACCTGAACCGAGATGACCATGGAAGTCTTTGAAAACTTACTTCACAGTATTGAATGAACACCTGTTCTTGTGACTGACTCAAGGAAAGCATTTCAGAATAATCCAATAGAATAACCGTGTCCCCAAAACCCTATGAAAATAACTGCTGAGATGAAAGAGGGCAAGAACAAAGAAGACGGCACCTTCTTTTATCATTAATGCTAGTGTCTAAACACCACCAAGTCCCTGTTCATCCAACTGGTTCTGTTGGGAGCTCCACCAGTAACCTTGCAGCCACATTACTGAAATCAATTTTGGGCTCCCGGTATCTCCACTTCCAAGAATGTGACCAACTCTGAGTTTCATGGTCACCCAGTGCAAAGCATTTCTTCTGTTCATCCCGTACAAGTCCCACCAGACCCAGTCGCCTCTGTTGGCCCCTGCAAACCCAGACAGAACTGCTGAGAGACACGGGACGCTGTTCTCCTCCCACCTCACTCCACCGCATTTTGCCAGACTCTTGCCACAGGCTGGCCACCTGGCTTTTCATGTTCCCAAGGGAGAAACCCACTGCAACAAAAACATACATTTTTTCCTAGCAAGAGTTATGCCATTTCCATGGGCTCCCGTCTTCAGCTTCAGGAAGAGGCTACTTAGACTCAAGGGGAGGGGTCCGTCACAGTTCTAACTGATTCCATGCGGGCCTACCAGAAGCTCGCCCAGTGGGAAGCCGCTCTTCGGCTGCTCTTAGACAGTAACAAGACAGGAGGGGTGAACAGTGAAAGCGCTGGAAAGTGCCTTCCCTCCCCTTCCGTTATTGCACCTGGACTCTGCCACCTGCTGCCAGGACAACCCTCTGTGGAATCCTTTCTCCTCTCCTCTCTTGCAAGTTTGCCTTCAACCTTTCTTGACACCTCCTGGGACTGTCTGCTGTCCCAATGCACCCGGCTTCCTCTTTCCCTTCCCCATCTTTGAAAGCTCAACCAAGACTGCTCCAGATGTTCATGCAACTGTTAATCCAGGAGCGGACAGAAGGAAGAGATCTGGATGTTTTAGGATCCATCGCCTATCATGCATGGCAAATAGTCCAGCAGTTCAAAATATCTACTCACCTCTGCCTAAATTCACACATTACAGTTTCTGATTCAGGTGCTGAGAGAACTCTTTCTCCAATATTTCCTCTTGACTATACAGTATCTAGTGGGGTTCTCCTAACATTTTCAAACAATACTTGGGGATTTTTGTAATGAGTACTCTGCCAACTAATTGGCCCAAGTAATGAGCATATTTTAAACTTTTCATGTGCTTAATAAATTTTTCCACTTTGGAGAAAACAGTGTTAGTGTATCTTTGGCTCTCCCTTATTGCCAGAAGGCGTGCTGCCAAAGGTTCTGTATTTATTCTGTTTCTATACTGCCCAACAGCTGATGCTTTCTGGGCAGTTCACAGAGCACATTAAAAATAACAATAAAAGGTACGTCATATTAAAACATCATTTAAAGTTTACAATACAAAATTTAAAACCAAATTTTAAACATTATATATGTATATGTATATGATAACAACTTGTAGGTGAAAAAAGTTTCCTTAATGCATATGCATCTTGAAAATGTAAGCAAGGTTGCACACTTGCCTAGAGAAGCATGTTCAGCCCCTTTGGGCCTCTTCCTTCTCCCCAGAATGCACTGGATTTAACAGGCAGAATGGGTAAGACGACAAATCACATTTTCATATTATCGGATGCTGTGCCGTTTTATTTTATTTCCTATTTTACTTGTTGCTTGTTGTAAACCATCCCGAGATGCGAGTAGATGGACCGTTCATAAAAACTTTAAAATAAATAAAAATTTTCAGAACATGGAAATTCTCACCTAAGATGAGAGATGTTCCTTACATCCTGCCAAGGGACAAGCGGGTTTAGAGAGACAGACATTCTCTTTCGAAGAAAGGCCTCACACCGTAAACGAGGAGTTTGTGTGTATGTGATGAAAGTTTATCTTGCTAGACAATCTAGATCCAAACAAGCTGTTTTCGAGATGAGGAGAAAAGTGCAAACTCGTATTTGTTCTTGTGCATGCTTTGTTGCCACCAAAATACTCCTAATTTACCTTTAACATCCAAAGGTAAACATGGGGCGTATGTGAGAGAGTAAAGAGAGAAGCAAAAGCAAAACGAACGTGCTCAACTCAAGATATAATTAGTGTATAAGACAGAAAGCAGCAACTTGGAACTATCTGGGACAGCAGATGCCAACTCACTACATCAATTACTACCTTTGGGCCCGAGAAAATCACAGAAACAGAACAGTCTCTGGACAGAATTTCTCAGAAGTTCATGTGTGCAACTTCTTAGTTCAAAATATTAATTTGTTATCTTTTATTATATCCCACTGTTTTTCTATAAGTAACCCAAGATGGCTCGCACAATCAATAAGTACTAATTTCGAGCCCAGGCCGCTTGAGTTCCCCCTGCCACTCTACAGCCCTGCAGCATGTTGACACTTTGCACCGCAAACAAGACGCAAAGCCCCTCTAGCGACAATGTCAGTCACAGTGTGGCTGGAATCAGATCCTGCTTGAAAATCATACTAATGCAATTAGAATGGCACAGTTTACTTTCCCCCCAAGAAGCCAAGAATTCTAAATATAATTGTAACAAAGGGCATGCTAACAGGGGTTGATTTTGTGTGATTGCTCAATGCACCTCTTAGTATTTTAAGTATCAATAATTGCCAGCTATTTCACTGCTATTCTTTCCAGTGAAAGCATTAAGTGCTTTTGCCTGTTCTTAATGTGAGCAACCTACGCCTGCGCTGCCTCCTGGTCCATCGTTAGTTGGTGTTACAAGGGGTTCGGGAAAGCAGTCGAGTCCTCCGTGGCAAAACAGCCACAACCAGCTGGACGCTAGAAGGCCTAAACTGAAAAGTACTTTTAAGCAAGTACTCCTCTTTTGAAATTCTCAACATGCGGCATGTAGAGCATGCTTGCCTCTTAGCTGTAGTAAAACACTAGAGGAAGTTTTAATTCGATGCTAACAGAATTTTACTTCTTCATAGTAAGTAAATCCAATAACTGAGAATTAGATTCTAGCACAGGGATGAGCAAAATTGTATTAAGCTGTTGTACTGAATTGTTGTACGCCATCCAGAGAGCCTTACAGCTAAGAAGGTGTCATATAAATTAAATAAAGGAGGAGGAAAAGGAGTAGCAGTTTGGAAAAACTGGACAGAGTTCCAGTTATCACCAGATAAAGCCATACCAATTTACAAAGCAACATTTTACATCTTGCAGAGTTTTTAAAAAATGGAGTCCTGGGTGCCTAGTAGGTCCAAAATGTTTTTATCTCTCAGAGTGAGCAATCCCAATGGTCCCTAGACAATGGGTGTGGAAAAACAGGATATTCTGAATTCCCAGATCCATGAACCCAGAGAGCACTCTGACCTTGGAGCTGGGAATCGGTCTCCCTTCCCACACCCTGCCGCACCTGGCATGTAGGGAACCTCACTGGTTGTCCTCTGAGGTTGAGAGGATTACATTTGCAGGGAGGAAAGGCCATGATACAAGCTATCCCGAGGTGTTTCCAGCCATCTTCCTTTCCCTTCCAAAATGCTCCAACTGGGAGGTGATGGCTGTTCCCTGCTCCCCATCCAATGATCACGAGCCACGGAGCTGGACAGCCTGCAAGCATCGTGGTGGGGCTGCCCCCTAAGAAACCTTAGCGTTAAAATCGATGCTGCAGCCCCTGCGGACTGGAAACGCACAGATGCTGCACAAATACTGCAGCTGTACGATGCTGTCGGGGGTGACTTGGCTGACGGCGCACCAGCAATCTGTGCAGGCAGTGACGAGCTGATGGCACAGTCGCCAGATCGCAGTAAAAATAGTAGTTGGCTTTGTAAAAATCTGTAAATAGAACTCCAGGAAAGCAAGACGGCCACAACAGCAGCAGCACAGCTAAGGTCAAAGCAGAGAGCAGACACTGATCCGATGGCCCGGCGGCCTCCAGCATCAGCCAGAGCATGTGCGATGTTGTTTCTCCATTGTCCCGAGGAAGCAGGAGGAGGACACCAATCCCCAGGAAATGCCGTCATCACATCATAAAGATTGCCCTGCTGCAGCCGAGAGATGGATTTCCAGCTTTCCTGGGAGAACTGCAGGACCAATTTTATGGAAGGAGGGTTGAAAAATTGCCCGGAACTCAAAAGAGAGTAAAGGGAAGAAAAGGGAAGAAGGAAAGAAGCGTGAAGTGCCTGCCTTCTGGATTCCGCCCCTCCCTACCAGCTTTTATCACAAAAGAGAACAAGGGTGGAAAGTCCCAAAGAGGCTAACAGACAAGCCATCACAAGCACATCACTTTCTCCTTCCTGTTTCTAGTGATATAACTACTTTTGCTTCATACAGGAGTCTGTGGTTTTTGCATTTGCTAACTAAAACATGCTCCTACCTGATTTGAAGCACTAACAAATCATTTCAAGTGTTGTCTCCTTTTGGGAAGTAGGGATCCACGTGAAAACTAGAAGCACTCAGCAAGACGCGAATCGCCTTGACATCTGGCACATTCTCGCGTTACTGTGGCCTGCCCTCAGTGAAAAAGTCAAGCTGTCTGAACTGAACTATCTCAAAGGGCAGGTGGGACTAGCATGAGAGAGTGCTCCACGTATCGCATGGGAGGAAACCTCAGCAAGAATGCCTCTTGCGCAGCCATTGCTTCCTTCAGGAAGGCTTCTTATGTGGCCCCGCAAACCCTTATGTGGCCCTGCTGAGTGGAACGGATTGTATCTTCAGCTAGTTCGAAGCATAGTCTAGACTTTGGAAGAGAGGATCAGGCGAAAAGCCTGCATGTACCGGTGAAGACTGCTTTATGGCAGGTTATAGTTCACGCTGGGAGCTTTGGAGAGATTCATTTTGGATTTCACTATTTAGGAGTGCATAATCAATTCTTTACTAAATGCACTGGACCATTCTCCTCTAATCAGCCTTATTTATTTATGCATTTATTAATTATATTTTCATTGGCGCCAAAACAAGCCTTCCCTGGTTGGGTTACAAGCAGTTAAACGAATATGATCCAATATAAAACCAAGAAAGATCACAGGAAATATATATGTGCATAATACATAACAACATCCATAACATCTAAAATGCCTGGGAAAAAAGGAAAGTTCTTGAAGATAACAGTGTCGGCGGCAGACAAGCCTCAGCCTGAATTCTATTGCCTCTTCAAAGGCCTGGAGCTCTGCCATTCCAGGACTGAGTCAGCCACCAGGATCCTGCGGCTCGCTCTGTGCAAGGCAGTCGAAACAAGCATCAGTGGACGACCGCAATGGTGGAAATCTGACGATGGGATTCCCGTAGGGTCAGGAGATGCTGCACCAGGAGAGCGGGCTTGCACAAATGTACCTCAGGTTGTGATCTGCCTGTTCCTACCTACGATGGGAGCTGAAGGAGGACGGGAGAAATCTTTTGCTGCCGTTCTTTTCAAGGCTGCTGTGCTTGGTCCGTGGAAGCTCTGTGAGTATCCTGGGTCACAGCAACTAGGCAGAACTAGTCCTGGAAGATGAGGGGATGACCTCCTCCAATTAAGTTGGTCAGACCTTGCCTCCTGTACAAGGGGATGAGCTTCTTCCTAAAGAACCCAAAATTTCCACTGTGGCCAGTGAAGAGTGTGGATATACTATTCCAAGAAGTTATTTTTTACTTAATTTAAATCAACTCCTGTCTTGACAGTTACAACCATCACTTCAGCAGGTTCTCAGAGTGGCTTGCAAAAAGTTAAGATTACAATAAAGCAAATGAAAACAAAGAACCTTAACACATATGCAACTTGGGTGATCCATCTTGTCTCTCTCTCCCCTTCCCCCCATTCTGTTGCTCTAAATAGTTAAAGAAGTGTAAGGAAACAACAATTCTATACTCAGCATTTAAAATGATTTTAGAAGTTCCAGAAATATTTACTATGTTTTTCAGAGAACCTTATTTCTCACTAATAACAAAAAGACACATAGTTCTACATGCAATTCCAAATGCAGCGTAAATTTCTGGTTTTGATGGTTACTGTTCTGCTTCTAGTAATTGCAGGGTTACTGAATACTGAACTGTGATTAAGAGGTTTTAAATGCCATCAGCATAACTCTCATAATGATCAGAGGGTTTTTGGATTGCAGAAGGCCAATCCAGCCATGGGCTCAATAGCTTCCAGATGCTTCCAGAAGTATAGTGTGATAATCACAAGGACTGAGGGAACTTTCAAAAGTCAGAATTTAAAGGCTTTTCCACAGCTGAATCAGTAACTCCGATCACATTAGATCATCCACTGGGAATCTAAATAGAGAATAAAGCCCAAAAGGAAATCTTTCTGAAAAATAATTCTCTTACTAGAGAAGATGCATGTGAAATTCCAGAATCTGTGATGAGAATATTTGCTGTCCTGCGTCTCAACCACCCAAGTCCCCACAACCCTCTTCTGCTTGGAATCTCAGTGTGCATCAACTTAACAGCCCTCTTACAAGCAGTAGATATCACATGATAAACTGGATCGGTTGCACTGCCTGGAGTGCACATTAAAGACAGCTTTATTTTCCTCTGCGCTTACTGGCTGCCCAGGGGCAAGCTTTAAATGCCATCATGTCATTGAAAAATGCCCAGCATCTGCTCTGCTTTAGCTCCAGAGCTTCACTAGCTGTCCACAGAGTAACCACTTACTCAACTAGAGTTTCAGTTTTTAAACTTTTAAGGGTACCCGAAGTGATATTCTAGCTTTACATAAAAACAGTGCTGAGTGGAAAGAAAATGCAAGAAATCAGAATAGCAGATTCATGAAAACTCAACCCGAGCAGTTTAAGTAACATTGCAAGCTATGAGCACTTCTCGGGTCTAATTATTTAGACCTAAATCAATTTCACCAAGTATGAATGGATGAGCCGGCTGCCTGCTCTCTCGCACTGATGACAGCAATGTTAATTAGGCCTTGGACCTGACTCAGCCGTGTTTCAGGGACCACCAGCTCTTCCTGAGGGGCCCTTGTGACCTCAATGAAAACAGCACAAGGAAACAATGAAGAGTTTGTTTCTTTGCTTCATGCTGATTCAGCAACCTTTTCCATTTGAAACACAACACTGAAGAGAATCTTGTTTCTCTAGCTGTACACGTTTCTGCAGTGCAAAGTGAAAAGATGCGGTTATGGCACTTCCTCATCTCCTTTTGCTGGATTGCAGCAGAAATCTTTCAGCAAGGGCCACCCCATTCAATGGCAATAGCCATGTGACAGACCATTAAACTGACATTGTGATCCCCGGTGCCACAAAGATTAAGAGCCACGGCTTTAGGCATGCGCACCAATCACCTCTGCACCAGAATAATGCCCAGGCAAAAGAAAGTCCTGAATCCAAACAACCAAATGTCTATGCTGCATTTTCCTTCTGCACCAGTTCAAGACTTTGAGATTTTAGAGCTCATCCTGGAAAAAGTCGATGTGTCCAAAACACAGTGCTAGAGGAGAGCACTGTTTGTGAATACCCAGGACCAACAGAGAGACAAATAAGGAGGTCCCGGATCACATCAAGCCAGACCTTGTTCTGGAGGCAAAAACGACAAAACTGAAGTGGCCATACGTCGGGCATATCATGAGAAAGCACCGATGACTCACTGGAGAGGACAATAACGCCAGGGAAAGTCAAAGCAGAAGATGATGCTGAACACTAAGGAGTCGATTCATTCCGTCAAGAAAGCCACGGCCTCACAAGAGCTAAGCAGGGCCGTCAAGGACAGCCACTTCTGAAGGGCATTCATTGATAGGGTTGCTCTAAGGCAGAGACAACTTGACAGCACGGGACAACAACAACAACCATTTGGATTACACAACTAGATGGACTGTTAAGACTATAGGTCAACATGGCTATAGAAGTTGGACTACTATTTCAAAAGGAATGCATTCAAAGGGGAAACCGAGCTGCAAAAGAGCCATCCCTGACGGATGAATTAGGGTAATGATGGGTCAGTTCATGTAACAACAGACCACAATTTCTCCCTCACGTGCCTCATGGTGGCCAGGGTCAAACAAAAGCACAATTCTGAGTCAGTGGCTGAAAATGCAAGATGCCAGTCAGCACACACTGACATGTGATGCACTCACCATGGATCTTCACACCATTAGAGACCCAAACTGACCAATCCAAGTGCGGGGGGAGGAACCCTCAGCTATTCTTAAAAAAATAGGCTTCAACTTATCAAAGTCCCTATGGAACAAGCCATTCAGCTCATCCTTAAAAATATAGGAGGAAAACCATAAGGACAGCGATACCTGCAGTCAGATCCATCAGATCATTCTCCGTTCCTTCATTTGCCAGTGCTGCGTTCTGTTCCCCTTTCCGATTCAGCACCTTAGAAAAGCTGTTTGAGAGTGTGGAGAAGAACCCACGGGTGAAATAGCTGTCCTGCTCGCCACCCTCTAGCTTCGTGCTTCTCTCTCTCCAGTGTGGTGCAGGCTCAGATAGAGACCTGCAGAAGGGAGTCCGGAATGGCCTGTTTACGGGCATGGCTGCCATGTCTCCTGGGTCTTCTTTGTGCTCCTCACCGAGCGCAGTGTGTACGCTCAGTGGCTGTTCAACAGTCTTCGGTGCATCTGCTCTCTTGGTCACCCTCCAGTGAAGTCTGGGATGAGTCTGCCATCGGTAAGCTCCAAGCAGCTTGGCTAAATCTGAGCCTGTTTCTTCACAGAGCCTCTTGCTTTTCACTTGATGGCACCAATGATAGTCCTTCAGATTAGCTCTGAGCCTAGAGTCGCCATCCTGCTCTGACACTGATCTGCGAAAGAGTGCCGAAGGAGGACTGGAACGCTTCTTGAATACGTTCATCTTCTGCCTGACTTGCCTGCAGCAAAGCTGGCGCACTTCGGTGAAATGGTAGTGGGTGTCCCTCTCGAAGAACATGGATCCTTCGGGTCTCGTTCCAATCTGTGCCTGTCCCCCAGCTGAACCTACGCAAGAGTCTTCTCCCCTGAGATTCAGAGACAGTTTGTGAAGTCAATTTTCAGTTCCTGGGTTGCATGTCTCTGCAGCAGACATTCAGGAAATGACAAAAAGGAAAAAAAAAGTAGCAAAATCCCACAAATTAAGTGCGAGGCCAGTCATGCTTCTGCCACTCATTTTGTAACCGTGAATTAAAAATAGAATGCGAAAGTACCTTTAACTTCCACATAGCAGTATCAAGTAAAACTGAAGAGCAAACCACAATCTTCTAGTGATAAAAATAGGGTGCATCAAGATGAGGGTTCGCGCAAACACTAGCTGAAGATCCTTCAGTTCCTGAGCATTCTATCTTTTACCATGACAGTCTTCAAATCCAGAATGGGAGAGCCAAATCCATCGAATGCAAAGCAGCAGATCTCCCAGAGATGTGCATGAATGCAGCGCAGCAAGGGAAAGAGAGCAACAGCTGAGAGAAGTAATACTGCAAATACTGAAGGAAAATATGCACATGGGAGGGGTGGGGGGGGGGAGGTGGTGTTTAGTCAATCACTGACCGAAGCAAAGCAGCAGACCACTTTGAGGCAAGCTCTTGTGGCAAACGGAACATGGAAATGTGCATATTTTTAAAGTGAGCAGGGGTTTTTGTTTTCATAAATCTAATTGGAGTCAGTAGACTGGAAAGTAATATTCCTATCTAGTTAAGTAAAAGAGAAGTGGCCACCTCAACAAGTTAAGGAACAGCTGACGATATTAAATTTGCTAAAGAAAACATATCTGCTAATAGATGCAGGCCAAGTTTCAGACCAGATTGAAGCAATGTGCTCAGAAGCCCCAGAAAAATATGGGGTTGTAAGTGGAAATGCTGACAAGCCCCTGGCATTCATTTCTGCAATGGCAATCATGATGCCTTCTGGTTATTTCAAACAATCCTTTAGCTTGGCAGACTAATCCAAATGCACCAATCCACCAAGAAGCCCTGGGCAATTGCCCTTTTGTCGGCTCGGTGGTGAGCCTTCTGACCCATTTCCTCAAGCAAGACCACACGTGCTATTTGCATGACGCAGACTGACCCCCTTCCCTTTCCACAAAAGACGGGAGGTAGACCCTGTGGATCATGCTAGCAGGAAAAAAAGCAGGTCTCCAGTGGTCACCTGTGAGCATACGAAGTGGCTTGTGGGGAGTCAGGCCACAGAGCCCCGAACGTCAACATTAGTCGGTCCGTGGGCTGGAAGGCGCCCACTTGTGATGCTCACCTTTGTAGTTGGGTATGGCGGGTGCATCTTCACAGGCCAGGATGCTGAGCCTCAGACCGGTGGACCCAACTTCTGCCCACTCGGCTTATTCACCAACATTACGACTTCTAAGGTAAAGCACGCTGGCGTTCCTGGCATGTTGACACCACCCATGTTGGTTTCGTCCATTCCTGGGACTGGAACGCTGCCCCGGCCACTTTCCAAAATCGCTTTCAGCCCTTGAGCTGAAAGAGACTTAATGGCTCCTTTAAAGAGGCACGGTTTTTCTTGAATTCTACTGAGTGGCTACTAGCACTCCAAAGGATGAGTGACTGAAGAAGTGAAGGGTCATTTAACTGTCTGTTCTGATGGATTAAAAGCTGCCCAAGAATCACACCACCTTACAGGGTCTGTTTTTTGAAACTAGTGAACTATTTAGCCAGGGCAGTTTCCAGCTGCATTCTAGAACTGTATTTGAATTATTATGTATGCACTACCGACAGCAGTCAGAAAAGGGGCCATCAAATCTGTCCACACACCAACTGAATGCAAAGTCTGGGCATCTTTTTGGAAGATTTTAACAGCATATACAATTGCTGTGTTGCTTTGTTTTGAAAACTAAATGTACATTTATGATTGGAACATGACATAACCATTATGAAGAGTACCTTGATACAGGAAGCAAGATGGAAGCTATAGTCTGAAGTGCCTGCGTAAGCCTTGTCTCATCTTGGAAACTTAAGCAAGGTCAGCCCTGGCCAAAATCTGGACGGGAGACTTGTGTCCTGCACTGAGCAGCGGGGCTGGACCCAATGGGCTCCTAGGCCTCCCCCAACGATTCACTTAAAGGAAACTCTGCTGTCCGCAGCCCTTCATTCTTCAGAAAGCACCACAGCCAAAATTCTTACCCGGAGGAAAATGGAGTGGGAAGAGAGAAGCTGAAGTTCATAAAGTGTTGAATGATCTTTGTAGTCTTTTTTGCATTTTTATTTGGTTTACAAAGAAGTATTTGCCATTAAACTGTGAGCTGTAGATGCTATTTAGGGAGAGAGGCACCACATACTTTGCAAAGAAGGCAGTGGGAGAGATTTTCTGCAAATGAAACAACGGCATGCTTCATGCCCTCCTCGAATGGTTGAGCAAATTGGCTGCCAAGTATTCTAAAAGTGATTCACTGCTGTCTCATCCACATCTACTACAATTTAGCACGGATTACTCAGCAGCGAGCAATAATGCATGACAAACAGTGGCCGCTACTTTGCAAAGCAAGTTTGGCCGCAAACCCTTCAACGTTCACTGCAGCTGCATTAATAGGGATGTGTTTTCTTTTAGAACAATCCCATTCCATCACTCATTTAACTGATGCATCTTATGTGGGAATCAAATGATGTGCTCCTGCGTGCTTTGATGGACCAGGTTTCGGAAACAAGCTGAGAACCATGGGGAAGTTTTTGCTGTTCTTCCTTTTTCAGACCAGCATGACTTTATCTCTGAGTAAATGTAGATGAAGAGTTGCAGCCACTGCCGCTGCATGTTTAGGTTTGACCAAAGCAGTTTCGCTTCAGGCAAAATGTCCATCCGCAGAGGCAGCCAGCACCAGCGGGACAGCTGCTGGTGAGCAGCAGCAAGACAGCCAGCGAGGGTCTGAGAACACCATGTCCATGGCTCTCCAGAGTTCCCTCTGGCCCTCTTGATGTCATCTCTGTCACTGGGGCAGGAAGAAGAGGCTTCCGGTTCTGAATGCAATCAACACAAACACTCCATCGTTAGCTATACATCTGTCCCTCTCTCCTTGTGGAACCGGCTTTTCCGATTCGATATTCCAATTGTCTACCTTGCTGACGGACCTTTTATATGAATGGTTCATTCAGTGATGTAACAGCCTGAGAGTCTTCAGAGGAATTATTCGTTAAATACTAAATTATTAGTTAAATGCTGTGCCCAGAGACACGGGACTGCTCTGCGGTGGAGGACAAGACTGCCTCCTACCCGATGTCCCAGACGGCGGGCGACCATCTACCCCAGTACCGTCCCTCTACTTTTCTCCATGCTGGAAGGGGTCCAGAGCTGCACCATCTCCCAGCATAAAAAGGGTCTGGCTGCCCTGCAGACGGCGGCAGTGACGCCTGGCCATTGGACCCGCTCATCCCGGGAAGAGCAGCATTCCTCCCCACCCGCTGCTGCTCCCAAACAGAAGCTGCAGCAACGAGGACTGGGACTCGCCCACGCATGGGGCAGAGCGCTCGGCTCCCCACTCGGCCGGGGGAACGTGCACGGGCCTGCCTGCAGCAAGGGGGCGACGGTCCGTGCAGCCCCAGGCATGGCGGGTGGCTGGTGGCCGAGCGCACTGCACTTCAGGCGGCTTTCACATTTGCAGCTGCCAGAGAGAAGAGAACGGTTCCTCCTTGCAGCTTCCCTGGGATGCCCCGGGAGGAACAAGGGGGAGGAGG
The DNA here is from genome assembly GCF_004798865.1 of Varanus komodoensis. NCBI lineage: Eukaryota > Metazoa > Chordata > Lepidosauria > Squamata > Varanidae > Varanus > Varanus komodoensis. The sequence continues at coordinate 7,868,274 of NW_025335854.1, forward strand.
CAGGGAATTAATTCTGTTTCCCTCTTCCTTCCACCTTCCTTTTTCCTGCTGCCCTGTATCTGCCTTGACTAATTCTGCAGGCAGAAACTGTCCTTTTTAACTGCTTATGTATAAACCACTCTGGGAACCCTTTTGGCTGAAGGGCAGTATAAAAACACTACAAACAAACAAACAAACAAACAAACAAACAAACCACAAGCTCCAAAAATTAAAACCAGGAACTGGCAAGCTGCAGAGATCCAAGAGCAGGGTTCTCTTCATAGCTGGTTCTTACTGTTTAGTAGAGCCACTGTACCCTGTGATCCATATAGTTGCACCATGATTAATAAAATTGCTACACACACACACACACACACACACACACACACTTTTATTGAAAGCTTCCCTTCCTCCACATCCATCGGGATGAATGTGCTTAGGACCTGTGTGGGAGAATTCCAGGCAAGGAAGCAGCGATCACCAAGGAGCAACAGCACCACTGAGTACCAGTGGGAAGGGAGCATTCCTCGTTGGCTCCCATGAGACTTTCAGTTCCTCTCCGAACCCCAAAGAGGAACCTCTAAGGAAGCTCTGATGGGTTCGCAGTACTGTTTCTGCCCTCTCCCCCATGCGCTGTATGTGGGGCAAAGGGAAGGGAGCTGGCGGTCTCTCAAGGCCACCTGAAAGCTCTTACCTGTGGTCAGCGGACAAATTCCCAAATGGGGACTGCACAGCATCCGTGCAGGGTCGTCCAACCAGTCGCTGCTTATGCCTTCCAGAAACATCAAAGAAAACCTCTTCTTGGGGCAGGAAATTCTGCTGTGCCTCTGCCACAGGGGATGGGTGGTTCCTGATCACACCAGTCTCAAAGAAGTGGCCAAATTATTCTCACTCTACCAGGATTTTGGACGGAAAAAAGCCAGAATGCTGAATCACACAGAGCCAAAGCAGCTTCTTTCACCCATGGAAGCCTCTGACTTTTCTGTAGGGGCAGCGCTCTGGCCCACAGCTCCCATCCGCCCCAGTCAGCATACCACTGGCAAGGGACTATAGAAGTTGTGGGTCAAAACATCTGGAGGGCCACACAATGCCCAATTCTGGCAGTTTCTCCAGAAACTGCAGCACACACAGGGAAACGACCGAAATGTTTGGTATTGCTGACTTCGGTCAATCTTTCTCGAAGAATTCTTATCTAGGATTTAGCTGTACTGCTTTCAGAAACTGAGAGTACACCCACATAGGAAGGAAGGATGCTGGCTTTTGGCTTGAGTAGTGCCTGGTTTCATGCGAGCTTCAATTCACAGCCCCAGCATGGTTTAGGGAGTATTTCAAAACCAGTAGCCAAAGTATTTATCATCACTCATGGAATCTGCCTCGTTTCTTCAATTCCCAAAGGTGTCTGCTGTCTGCTCACTGTAATTATTGCTATCCAAGCGTTTTATAACAATGGAAAGAAATGTTTTCTGCCAGGTTCCAGCAACAAGAATGAAATCATTCTCTTTGTACAAGAACAGGATCAATATAGATCCAAGCTTTGGCTAACTTAGTAGAACTCGCAGTAGAATCAAAGACATGAAAGCCAGTGGTTAATCAAGATCTAGGACTCCCTGAAATAACGAGGAACCACGGATAGAAAAAGGACTGAAATTTCCACCCATTTAGAAGGAAAGTCCCTTCTTTTTGCACATGATTTTGGTGCAGATTCCAAAAGGCGGTGCTGAGATCAAAGCCACGAGATTCTAAGGCACAGATCTGCTTTCACATGGAAGTGATTATAATGCCAGCAGAGCAGCTGAAAAATTAGTCAAGAGAGACAGAACCATTTGTGCTCTTTCAGTGCGCATTCTTCAAGGTTGGAAAAAACCGAAAGCCATAGCCGCTTCTCCATATGGTATTATATGCATGGACTTTTCCGCATGGCTGTGCAGAGAAACTCACTGGCTGCGGCTGCAGCTTATTGCAGCTCATCATGAATCTGCTTGAGAGGGCTCTTAGCGAGAACTGTGTTTCAAGCCCCTCTTGCATTTCAGTCAAGAATTCACCAAGGCAAAGAAGATCAGAAGAACAAACCACTCCGAGGTGACCGTGGTAACACTGCTAGCAGTGTGGAGTGTTCAGATCTAAAATTCCTGAGGCCTGCTGAAGATTAGTGAGGAATGACCGAATTTCTAATGCAACTCACTGGTAACTGCAGTACTGAGGAAAGGCAAAACTCTCACATATCATCTGGCCTTGTTTATTGCATGCATTTCTGTGTGGCCCGATAGGCAGGTCACAGGAATTATAGAACGAGTTTGAAAGAAATGAAGATCCATTGCTCGCAGGAACAAGCTCTTCCAGCCAAAGTATCCTCTGCAGTCTTATGCTTACGTGTCAATGAGATGCCATGATCCAGTTGGCTTGCAGGAGAGTGCATGGAGACCCTTCTTCACATGGATTTTCTGTCAAGTTGACTTAAAGGCCCAAATATGTGGCCATATCTATTTTTCCTGGCTGGCTCAGCATCAAACCCAAATTCATTTCAAGCACACACCCTTATTTCTGCAGAACCAACATTCTGAGACCCCTTTTTGGGTTCCCCACCCTATGAGGCCTGATACGTAACTGATCTCTTTCCTGTGTTGGGCAAAGACCTTTTTCCACTAGAATTTTCAGCTTTTGTTGCTGTTTCATCAGGAGGTGATTTTTTTAAATTTTATTTTATTTATTTAGACAACTTATATACAATTGTTTTTAAACCTTGCTTTAAATTCATTGGTTCTTTTGTGGTGTTTTATCTATTCTCAATAATAGTTAAAATTCTTGAAGGGCTGGGTTTATTGATGGAATTATATTGTGCAGCACTTTGAAAAACTGGATTGGAAAGCCAGTGGTGATCTCAAAGGCCACCCATATATTAAATTAATAGCTGTATATGTTTTTCCCAGAGCAAAAAAATCAGAAGGGTCAAGAACTAATTCCTAGACACCCACTTCCTTTCTCCTACTTGTGGCTCCATCTGTTTCCCAACTGTGATCCTTATTTTAGATAAGCTCTCCTTTTCTTAGGGAAGTCTACAAAGCCGTACCTGCCGTGTTCCAGTGAAAGCATCACCTTTTCAAACATTGAGATCAACACTAAAAAGGTCGTCCGAGTAAGAACTCGTCAAATTTAGGAGCTGCAATGTAAGGTGAGGAAATCTCAGAATATAGTTGCTAATAGCGCTTCTGACATTTATCACTAAGAAACCATGTTCACAGGCAGGATCAATTTGTAAGCAGTCACAGCTGTGATTCAAAATTTCTGCACAAGCCAGGAAGCTACTCTGACTTCCAGGAAGACAAACACGGCTGAACAGTTGAGCACTTTAATGAGACAGATGGTAAGATAAGCCCAGTTCAGTCTTCAGTCATGATTATTTTGCTTCCTGGTATTCTCAGAATCGATGTTCCTCAGTCCTTCACTTTCTTTGTCTTCGGTTGTTGTGAAACAAGAACAATATAACCGTTGGCTTCAAAAGGAAATAAAACTGAACTGTTATTTTCTACTCTGATTGTCTTACTTTTCGATATAAGATTTAAATATATAATATTTCTTGGTTAAAAAGTTCTCTTACAGCACTTTTTACATCAGTGTAAAACGTTGGCGTTAATGAAACCACAAGCTCTGCACTAGGACTGAAACACTGCTATCGCTCACAGTCCTGATTCGTCGACTGGAACAGCTCCTGTGCGGGCACCCAGGCTGCAGCGCTTGGCAGAAGCAGCGGCAGTGAAGAGCAGTGAAAAAAGCTGGGCTGTAATGCAAGGTAGCGATGCTTCAGTCCGTGCACGCTCCCGCTGCTCCGAAGTACCACCTTGGTCCACTTGGCAAAAGAGGTGAACATTTCGCACAGTCGTAGCGACAGGCCTGGTCTGCCTGCCACAGAAGCAATTCCTGGGTTGTTCAAATCAAGAATTGCTGGATTTGCCCTCCCGCCCCTTGAGATCGGCAGTAGGGGCTCTCTTCTGGGAGGCTTTCGTAAGAGATATCAGGAGGCAAAGTACCCGGAGGAGGGCCTTCTCTGTGGTGGCGCCCCATCTGTGGAATGCGCTCCCCAGAGAGGTCCGCCTGGTGCTGTCGTTATTTGTTTTTCGGCGCCAGGCCAAGACCTTTCTATTTTAATTCATAAACAGTATTTTAATAATCTTTAATATTTATAGTTTTAATTGTGCAGCCAGTGTGTTTTACTTGTAATTGTATTGTTTTATTTATTTGATGTGAGCCGTCCCGAGGCTATGTAGCAAAGGGGACGGCATATAAAAACTTTAAATAAACAAACAAACAGACAAACGACTGGAGAGAGAGCTGCGCACTTCTAACTTCTACTATCAATTAATGTACGATCTTCAGTTCTCTGGAATACAGAAATGGCTTGATGAGTTGACAAAAGAGCTTATAAGGCTGCTTGGTACCCCGGAGCTGTGAGAGAGGAAGCAAAACTGGAAATGGCTTCAGTGCAGAATAAAGGGCAACAGAGGCAGCCGCCAACGCTGCAGGCTCCTTCCCGGGGCAGAGAAAGAGGCCAAAGGAGGCATCTCCTTGCCTCTACTGAATCCACTATGCGCCACCCGGTGGATGCTTTCGGGACTGTCCCTGACCATGCGAGGTCCTCCAGAGGCCCCCTGCCGCATGTGTGCGAGGCAACACCTCGTGCATCTGCCGGGCACCACTGCAGCAAAAGGCCTAGCCCAATTTTCTTGCAGGAATTTTAGCTGGAGCACTCAAGGACACTGACGAAGCGCTTGGACAGATTCACGCAGCTACTTCGACACTGGTTTTCGCCCCCTTGGCTTATACAAAGGAGCAGGGCATCAGCTGGGACAACGAGGTGTTAATGCCTCCCAAGTTGCCTGAAAGAGGTGGCATCGGAGCCATGCCTGAAGAAGTTGTCCAGGGACCCAGAAGTTCTCAGGAACTTTAGACTTTGGACGAAGGTTCCTTGCCTCACAAGGGGCCTGAGTGGGCACTTGCCAACCAGCTCCAGATGCTCTTAGATTATCTGAATTCATTTCAGCTAGTGTCCTGGCTGGACCAAAAATCCTTGGTTGCTCAGGTATGATGACCTTAGGAGAGGCGCAAGGGGAACATGGCCGTGCTGGTTCTCCTTGACCTCCCTGCAGCTCTTGATACAGTTGACCATGCTGCCTTTCGAGGGGATTGGCTGAACTGGACTGGGGAATCCTGCATTACAGCAGTCCCAGAAGGCGGTTGCTGGGGAACCCTGTTTCACCCTACGGATTGTCCAGTAAGAAGCCAATGAGTGCTACCACGGGGAATTTTGGTGCAAGTTTTCATCAGAATGCAGATGCCACGCAGCTTTATTTCTCTTTTTCATCTTCGCCAGCGAGACTGTGGAAGTGCTAGAACAGTCCCCCACTGCAACTGGAAAAGGGCTAATAAACAGAAGCTCAATCCAGTGAAGACTCAGATGCTGTTAATGGGTGGTTCTTCTGACCAGATGGAGGGTATTCATCCTGTACTGGGCGGGGTTGTTTCCCCTGAAGGAACAGGTCAATGCAGGGGTTCTCCTGGAGCCATGGACTCTCAGGAAGCTCCACTGGCAGAGAGCTTTCTGCAACCTTTGGCTGGGAACCAGCTATGCTCATACCTGGACAAGGAAAATCTAGGTTCAATTGTTGATACTGAGATTATTACAATGTTGTTCAGGAGTTGCAGCTTGTATGAAATGTGGCAGCCAGACTGATAACACAAACCCCAAGGTCCAAACATACGACCACCAATTCTGGCCTGCTTGAAAATTTCCGAACGTGACTCAAGGTGTTGGGTTTATCCTATCACGCCTGAAGAGCAAAGCATGCAAGAACCAGCTGGCCACAGAACCACAGAAATGGGATGCGAGTGGCACAGCACCCTCCCGCTCAAGTTCACGAGCAACTGGTGCACATGGACACACTTGTGCCTCTGATACTGGGGGCAGCATGTGGCCCCCATGACTCGTAGCCATTGATAGCCTTCTCATCCATGAATTCGTTCAATTCCCTTCTAAAGCCATTCAAACTGGTGGCCGTAACAACATCCTCTGCAAGTTAATTCCACAGTTTAGTTATGTGCCTTGTAAAGAAGTACTTCCTTTCATGGGGCCCCACACCAATCCGCTTCATAGGATGAGCCTGAGTTCTAGCACTACAGGAGAAACTACGGAGAAAAGGTCTCCTGAACACCTTCTCTACACCACGCGTAATTCTTTGATGCCACCTTTACTCGCCTTTTTCCTAAATGAGACAATCTCAGCTATTGTAACTTTTCCACACAGGCGAGTTGCTTGAAGCCCTTGATCATTCTAGCTGCCCTTTTCTGACCTTTTGCCAACTCTACAAAAGTGTTTTTGTAAGTGTGACAACCCAGAACTATACACATATTCTAAGAGGCATTAAACCATGCATTTGTGCAAGGGCAAATGATGATGGCAGTTTTATTTCCAATTTCCTTCCCGCTCTGCCTTCTTCAGAGCAGCCTCTCCTCTTATTCCATGACTGCTAATTAGAAACCCAGCTGCTTATGTATCTAATGATCAACTCTCCACTACCTTGAGCTCCCCACCCCACAAAGTGTGAGAGGATATCTGCTCGTCTTCCAAGGAATCATTCCCCTCCTTTCTCAAGTCCTGGCTGTCCAGAACGGCAGGGGACCTTCCACCCAGGAACGGGGACTGGGCTGCTTGGTTCCCAAGGAATCCGTAGGCAACCTCTCTGCTTCTCTGAGGTTCTCCAGGTCAGCAGCTTTGGCTTGAAGGGAACAAGCTTGTTCCTTGAGAACACGGAGGTCACTGCACTAAGCACACACCTACGACTTTTGTCCAGCTGGTGGACAGTCATTTGTGAAGCTCTCAGTGCAACACTCTGGATAACCCCCACACTTCCACTGGCTTTCTAGCTTTGGCACTGGGTTGTTTCTGTGCTGTTGAATCGGTATTATTGGGTTTGTTTTGTTTTCGTTTTGTTTGTTGAGCACTAGCAGAAGGTGGGGAACTCACCATTGGTTATTAACATACAATTAACAGTTGGCTGCTATAAAAAGGGAAAGCAGGCTTCTCTGTCTGGCCTCCTCATCCTGTTTCAAGCTCACACGGCTGCTTCCCTCATTTGCGTGCTGAGGCTCTGTTCTTTGGCTCGACCTGCTATATCACTGGGCTCTTGGCCCTACCGGCTTAGGACCGTAACATCTGTGGGATCGCCTCTCCCAGTGCAGCCATTATCAGCATCTGAGATCCTCCGAGTGTCACCTGCAGGGGAGGCTTGGAGGGGGACACCAAGAGAGAGGGACTTCTCTGTGGTACCCCCCCCCCACGGAAAGATCTCCCCACTGGATGGGACATCAACAGCATCTTCTTTTTAGCACCAGGTTAAGGCAGTCCTTTGCTACCAGGCAACTGATGTGATTCTAATATCAATTGTTTTATCAGGTCTGGTAACTCATTGTTACTGTTTTTAGCTGTTAATTTGTTTTTTTTTTTTAAATTGCATGTTATTTTCCAGACAGCTTTGACTAATGGGCAGTATGGCAATAAAGTAGCAAAAACAACCCAGGAATGCCCCCGTTGCTGGGTTGTTTTGTGATGTGCAAACCCAGGTTGTTTTTATGTGTTTAATAACCTGGTTACCTCAGTGATTGTCCATGGCCTGCCTGTTGGTGGGTTAACTCTGCATTGTTTAACCCATAAACAACCCAGCCTGAGTTTGCATCTCACGAAACAATGCAGCAACAGGGATCTTGGGTTGCTAACTGAAAGGGAAAACAACAACACTACAAGTGGCACACTCTGTTCGTCTCCACAATTCTTGGGATAAGCAACTCAGGCATGTGAACTGGGCAGGGAAGCTTATGATTCAAGGACTGACGTGGGAAAGCAAAACTGGAGACAAAGACGGTACATCAGGATGGCAGGCAAACGTGTTTGGATGCATGTGCAGCTCAGGGTGTGTCTCCATCACAAGTGTGCCAATGCCCCAGGAGTGTAATTAGCATTCAAACGAGGGCACGGTTTGCACTTCCCCAAGGAACAGTCACACCTCAATTAAGATTTCGCTAACACAGGATCACCCAGGTTAAACTACTGCTCTCAGGGGAGCAATGCGGACACCCGCAGAAGGTGACTTCATCGCTTCTTTGTAATGTACCTGCCTCGACAGTGGGGCTGGGTTTTCTCCCTTCTGCTCAGGCAGGTAAGCGGTGATGGGCTCATTCGAAAGAGAAAGACGAGAGCAAACCCTCCCAAACCTGTCCCAATAAAATTGCGTGTGGCCTTACATGCCGATCTTCCAGCCAAGGACAAAGGAACAGATTCCCTCACTCCACCCCATTCCTTAGTCAGGTCCTGTTCTGGCCTGGAGGAGAAAGCAGCCCACGGAAGCATCGGCCTCATGCCCTGGCAACCCGACGGGCGCTCGGCAGTGGCGTTACTCCTCCCCGGAAAAATCTAGAGGGGGAGCAGAGAGCGATGTCTGCGTCAGAAGGCAGCCCCGACCCAGCCACACGCTTGTCCGGAATGCTGCCTATTATTTTTTCCTCCTCCTCATTATTATATGTTGCCCTTGGCTAGCTACAGGGAGCATGACTCGCTTGCTGCAGCAGCTTCCCTGGCTGCCTGTCTGTTTCCAGGAAGAATTCAAGGCACTGCTGATGACCTACACAATTCTATACGGACGGGGGAAAGACTGCCTGAAAAACTCTCCTCTTAGGAGCCTGCCCAGTTCCCAGCATCTTCTGCGGAGGACCTCCTTCCAAGGCCGCTGACTTGGCCGCCACTCTCCGTGCTGGAGCTCCCCCCTGCTAGGTTCGTGTCCTCTGCACTTGCCTTCTGTGGCAGCCCATGGAGGTCTTTGGCCTGCTAGTGGACTTGCTACATGGGAGGCTGCACTTGTTCTGTAACTGCTCGATTTTATTGTTTTTAATGTATTGTTTTGGTGTCGCTGTAAGCCACCTTGTGCCATTCTTGGTAGAAGGGTGGGGTACCAAAGAGAAGGAAGGAAGGAAGGAAGGAAGGAAGGAAGGAAGGAAGGAAGGAAGGACTGTTGATATCAGACATTATAGCTTGATGAGGTACTTTCCCCAAGTCAGGCAATTATATTCCAGTCTGCCAATTATATTAATCTGCCAATTCCCACCTGTACATTGAGCAATGGGCAAGTAAGCCAACATATCGCCTCCAGCAGTGGCTTCCAATGTCACCAATCACTGCGTCCTTCAGGACCACCTGACTAGGTGGCGACCTTTTGAGTGATTCCAGGGATTCCTTCCTGCAGAGGCTGCTTCCAAAAAAGGTGCTGGGGAACTTCCAGTTCAGCATCTCGCACATTATCCTTATCTCATGGGATAATGCGGGCATTATCAAGGCAAAGCTTCTCGGTCAGTACAAAGAATGGTGTTCCATCCTCTTTGAAAAATTAACTTCATGCTCAGAGGGTCATTCTGGATCCTTGATCAGGGATGCCCCATTTAAGCAGTGGCAAGGCGTGCTTTTGCCCAGCTGAGGCCAGTATTATTCAACTTCACCTGTTTCTTGAGGTTTCAGAACACGCCATGGTCACACCTGTTCTGTTACCTCTTATTTAGACCATTACGGTTAATTACATTACTGGGCTGACTTGTTCTTCTCTCCTGCTCTTTTTGCTATATAAATGTTTTAAACTGACCATGCTTTAGTTGATTTTTTATATGCTCTCACCTAGCCTTTTGTTTATTAGTTTATTACATACCTTGAGGGTTATTTTATTTTGTTTATTTTTTGTTAGTCACCTTGGAAAAACAGGGCATGAATGTAACAAATATTTACACACACACACACACTCCTTTCATTTGTTCCAGTGTGCCTTGTTTACAAAAATTCCCAAAGGTATTGACCCAACCCAAATCAAATAAAGCAGCTAAAACCATGTCAGCCTTACTGCCTACCAATAAATCAGATCATGGTATACACAAAAGCCTGGGGGAACAAACAGTTGATCCATGTATACGTCAGAAGAAAGGCAGTTCTTGTGCTAGGCAGGCATGACAACGAAGAAAGCTTATCTCCTGTGTGCACTTCCCATGCCTCGGGCACCGAGTCGGTGGGGCTGATGCTGGTGCGTGCTGTTGATGCGAGAGATGGCTGACTGGCCATTGGGAGAACCCCCCCCCCCCACAAATAGCATGCCTGGAGCCCCCTCTGTAGTGGCAGAGTGTGAAAACACCCCCACCCTTACCCATGCTGCTGTTCTAGTGTGGTTTTGCCCTGTTTCCACATATATGTATGTGGTGGCCATGCAAGGACTAAAGCAACGAATGCCATCACATCAAGGGCGGCCCCAAAGGAAGCTACATATGGGAGGAGCAATCTTTAAGATCTCCTGGTCCTACGTCCTTTAGGGTTTTGAACGGAAGAAACCATCACTTTGAACAGGGATCAGAAACAAATTAGCAAGAAAGCAGAGACTGAATCATATTGGCATTATATATAATCTCAATCCAATCAAAATTCTAGCAACTGTATTTCAGACCAACAGGATCTTGTAAGCAGTATTCAAAAGGCTCCCCTACATTGTTTCAGAATAACAGTTAACATTTCAAAAATCATTAACCATTTTATACTTTATCATATCCATATTATCTTACCTTATCAACATTACTTTTATTAACTTATCAATATTAGGTAAAGTTTCTATTAATTATGAACAGTTCAGTAGACAGTTCTTCCTTTTGGCTTTTATCCTGGAATACTAAAAAGAAGTGAAAAGAATGGATGCAAGCCAGCAGCAACAGTTCCAAAAGTGGAATTGTAAAGGCCACCCTGATGACAAAAACTACTTTCACAGTGACATTCCTGACGCTATGCTTGGTAACATTATTCGACCGTCGGGTGGTCATCCGATGGGTGAAGTATCCAGCATACCAACCCTAAAGGATGTATGTACGTCCCCACCAGCCGAAGAACTGTCATCTGCGGAGTAGGCCTTTGTTAAAGACAAGGATTTTGGTTTGCTGAAATAAAGCTGCCAGCAGATCTCTTTTCCTCCCTGCCTCTTCCCTTTGTTTCATCCAGCGATGACCAACCACATCCTCTGCACACAGCCTCTCCAACAGAAGACTCCTGCCAACGCAAGCAGCCTCCATTTCAAGCAAGTGCTATTAAAAGACAGGCACAGCAGGGCTCACAGGACATTGTACAGCTGACATCAAACACATCGCAGGCTGCAAGTAGGAAGCGGAAGGCTGAGCTTCCTGTCCATAAGCAACATCTGTAAAATAATCTCCAGCTATATATAGAATGTAAGGAAGTTAAATCGTAGCCTCCAAATAATATTTAGCTGCCAGGTATAGTCATGTATTTTCTCCCTTGAAAATCCAGTAAAGTTTCTAGCACCAAATTCAGTGGGGTGGCCCATGCACAGCTGCAAATTATTCATCAACTCTCTTTGGCCGTCCACAAGTGCAAACTTGTTAAGCATGAGAGGAGTGATAATACATAGATCCTACCGAAATAAATTGCACCATCTGTGAAAATGTATTTTAGCCAGTCATGTATTGTAACCAATGTGATCCCAAATATTATGAATAAAGTTAATATTGCTTTATAATGTTGAGGAATGCATCTTATCAGAGCTTAAAAATGAAAAAAATATATTTTGTATTCATAATTATGATGTGTCTTTGCTTGCATAAATATCAATAATCTTTCATCTAAAAAATTCTCCTCCTGATTTCGTGCCTAACTTCTATTTCTGCATCTATGCAGGGGTGGGAGGAATCTAAAAAATCTGGTGTCAATGCACTCATCCATTAGCAATTTAGAGGTTCGAGAAATTCTAAAGTCGGTCCTCTAGGATTATAGGAAGCGTAACTGGATTCCAAATGTAGAGTCCACCCTCAGCACCTTGACCCAGACAACTGGGTGAATGTTTGAATGATTATATTTTACATGCAGCAAAGGGCTCAAAATAACTGCATACATTCTAACCTTCTATCTCAATAAAGAGCTACTATTTCCACTAAAAGATACTCCTAAATTGCTACCATAGTGAATCCATCGGAGTAACTGATAAGTAATGCTGATGCCTGTAACTCTTCCTTTGCCAGAATTTGTTGAACCTCACACCTGCCGCTTTCAGTTTTGGCCCACAATAATGCGCGGTGAGGATCAACTGATTATTCTGAAGCACCGTCCCAGGGTCATTCGCGCCACCTTGGATCACATGGGCATAATTTCCCAAAGCATATGGCATGCCAGGAAAGTCACTGGCTCTTACCTTCTCCGTTGATGAATGAGGCCTACCTTCCCTTTCCACAGCGCATGTGCCTGTGGCTTACATGCTGCTCAATACCAGCTGGTCCCAAAACTCAACCCCAGGATAACTGTGACCTTATTAACAGCACACAAGTTAGCAGGTGCCTTGAGGCAAGGGGTTAGATGCAGCACTTAGACCTGCTCATTAGACACGATGAGAGACCCTTACAGGATGCTATGCGGCAGGTTGTGTCCTCTTGGGGTTGCTACCTGAGCGACGGACTAAAGGGGCTGACAGAATTCTTTCCCCCTAAAAGTGAATGGTAAGATTTGGGAGAAGATGCAAGACGGTTCCCACCCAGACAGAGAGTTCCATCCAGAGAGTCTGTGACAGGAAAAGCAGGGCAGTTATAATGTGCAACAGGAGAAGATGCTCACACACTGACTCACGGCCAGGTGGACTCCCTTAGCATCCTTCTGCCTTTCTGAGCTGCTCTACCTCTTGCCCAGGAAGATGCATGTCTGCAAATATCCCTGGAAAAACCTCTCCCAGCCACCCAAATTATGTAAGCCCCTGTCCAAGCAGTGATATTTCTCCCTCTCCAGCATTAGCTGCTTACGACAAGAGCCTGCCCAAAGCAGCAAATAGTCATCATTATATTAAAAAAACAACAACAAAGATGGGGAAGGATGCAGACTGGAGATTTTTCAGGATAAATTAATGACATGGATACAAAGACTAGAAGTAAAATACACATTCACTGATCTCTGCTGGCCATTTTGAGTAGGTACACCACCTCAAGTTGTTGGTAAGAAAAAGACGGGATATAAATCTAATAAATACAGAACCAGAAAGCAAGATTTCTTTTTTTCAAATCATGGTTGCATAAATGTTAGAGAGAAAGAATATGAAGGAGGCTAAATATTGGTGCAAACAGGGCAGCGGTTATTATGCTACAGTCCCTGTATAGTAACAGACAGACTCCCCTTCTTAGCACTCAGCAGGAAAAAACAGCTGAGATCATTTTCCTTCGGGGGAGAGCGCCTCAGAAGGAGTCTGCCCTGCTTACTTGGGAGTAGGTCCACAGTTAGGGTAGACTCTCAGTTAACGGACACGCGTGGGGATTGGTAGATACTAGAGAAAGGTAGTTTCTGGTTGCTTGAGAGTTACTATTAAAAATAGGCCAACTAATACTATACCCCATTCTATACCGTACCATAAACTCTGTATCTTCTGCCTGAAGGTAAGCATTAGGAGCTTACACTTACTTGGGACCTGTTTTCGGCATACTTGGAGTTGGGAGAACACAAAATTTGAATAACAATAGGTCCCAACCAACAGTTATGTTTATATACAGGGAGAGGTCACCATGTGGGCTTACTCAAGGTATGGCACGCCAAGTTTAAACTTACATTTCCACTGGAATTGATTTTAATTTTTATTTAAAGTATTATTTCTTCTTTATTTTTGCCAGTTGTTTGAATTCCGGTTAACAGAGAGCCTATTGTACTCTGAATACACCTGCAGCTGCTTGGTGCTTGGAATACGGCTTGCTGAGGGTTTCATTCCTGCTCGCTTCTAAATAAGCACAACAAGTCTCATCCACGTAGGCCTAAAACTGGCGATCACGTTTTGGCTCCGGTGACTTCGCTTTTGGCCCACCCAAAGATGAGACTTGTGCCTTGACAGCTTTGCCAGATTGGAATTCAGGCCTTGGCATGAAAAACGTCTCCTGCTCCCGTCACAGACCAATAACCGTATCACTTTCCGAATCTATTGTTTGACTGTAAAATCAAGCGGAAGTAAAATTGAAATGGCATAGCATTTTTTTGAAAGTACAGGTTAGTCTCTCTCGGTGCAGCAAACCCACCCCTTTCCCCATGATTGCTGCTGTATGCATTTTAAAGAGAAAAGCGTGGATTTGTACTGCCTGCAGCCTTTAGAACTGAAACGGTTTTCTGCACTTGGTACATCCCCTCTGTTATCAAAGTACCAAATGCAGCACAAGACGTTGGTTTCAGTAACTATAAACCTGATTTTTCTTCTAAAAGGGAGGCTGCTTCTGACAAACTTTAAAGGGTACAAAAGGAGTCACTACTCAGAAAGAGTCAAAGCATTTCAATGTTGTCAGTAGAGAGAGAAAGAACGCTGACGACTTCACATGGCAACAGTGCCTGTGTTTCGGGGGGTAAGAATTTTTTGAGGGTTGCTCAGAATACATCGGTGTATTCCTGGCAAGGTTATGAGATATTCAAAACAGAACAGCTGCCAAGTTCCAAACTGTAATGCTGAAAGAACCGAATGGAACGGCAGCCTCTGGCTATGCCTGCGACCTCATGCGTCACTGCCATGCCAGACATTTTATTGTTCAATGTTCCAAACTGTTGTGTTAATGGAAAATGAACTCATCGGGTACAAAGCCACCGGGAACACCAACGAGACCATTAGGAGAGAGTCCAGAAGATGCCGACGCCAACTTCAATAGAAGCTCCACTTTGTTCGGGTTATAGTCCTTTATCTACTTACATGAGAGTAAGCCCCACTGAATCCAGCTGGACTTCCTTTTGTTTAGGCCTGCACAGAATTGCTCTGTTAACTATGGGAATTCACCATCAGCATTTGTCCTGAAACCATCAAACAACTGGACACATCTCTGAACCGGGGCACCCCCTCACTCCCAAGCAGAAGTCATCCTCTTTCACTGTCCAGTGCAGGAATTCCATGCACCTCCCATCTCAAGTCCATGTCTTATTTCTTCCCTCAGCTCCCCAGAGCCATATAAATTTTCTGTGTCTCTCCATCCTTTTGGAATATATGGACATTGCTCTAACACATAAGGTTATATCAAGAATCAGTATGGCAACGGTCCTGCATCTATAACTCACTCCATAATTCTGGTGGAGATGTTTTGCGTTGTCTTTCATCTTTTTTCACTCAGGGTCTAGGCACTGCTAGGCCCATGAGCAGGAACAGACCATGATACTAGTGGTTTACCACCAAACAAGAAAGCAAGGAGTCAATGGTGCACATGAAAATAAGAACATACATGCCCCAGAATCATTTCAGGTCCATTCATGTACAGCCAGACAATGTTTTTCCACATTATCACCATCTGATTTTGCATTATATATTTGAAACACCCACACACAATGTAAACTGTTTATAAAACTATTAATATTCAGGATAAATAAAGCTGCACTCCCAAGACTGGGAGATCTTAATGGCTCACTCGGTCCTAGAAGTTTCAAATTGCTTGTTACATATATGCAACCCTGCCTAACAATAGATGTTTTAATTTGAAATTGCAAGTATTATTTTCTCAGTACTGAGTACAACCTTCCAGTAGTAAGCCTGCAAGGAACCAGGAAAGGGAGATCAAAGAAACAGAGGTAGAAAAAAGGTTTCTTTAGCTTCGGATGGTAATTCAGCACCTGTAATCCAAACAGCTCTGCTCACCCAGAGGTCATGCTGGAGCTGTTTTACCCAAGGTCCCTTAAACTGTGACACGTGAGATCAAATCTTTGTAGGCTCCCCAACAGGAAATGACCACCATGCACCTGCAGTGGAAAAAAAATAGAGGAGGAGCAGATGCTGGGAATTTGCTGCTCTTCACAGCAGCCAACACCAGCTGGATGGACAATTTAAGTCAGCTCCTGATGTTCCACAATTAAGTATTTTTCTATGGTTATCGCTTAGTCCTAATTCTAATTACAGAGGATCAGATAGCTTGGCTTGGGCACTTACCAGCAGACAAAACGGATATATATACTTGAGTTAGTAACTTTTATTCCAGTTCCTCTTTGCCTCCACAAAAATAGCCATATCAAATTCTGCAAACATTCTGATCAAGATGTTTATTGAACATTACCAAAGATAATTGGAGCATCTAAGAAAGTTACAGGTGAACAAGCCACGTGTATCTTGCCAGTACATGCATGTAGGTTCTTCTACAGGGGCTTGCTGCATAGTCTCCAGGTTGCATCCCTGCTTGTGTGTTCTGGAACCGTTGCCTGCGTGCACTTTTGGTTGCCGCTTTCTGCTTCTGGAACATCTGGCGGTGAACTGTGACGGCCTTGGCACCACCTGCCAGTTCCAGCCTCACAAATCCCCAGCCACACCCACTTGTGGAGAGAAATGTCCTTTTCATCGGTGAGCTTAGAGGAAATTCAAAACTGATATACTGAGCTAGATTTAAGAAGGATGTTTGACAAAAAAACCCTTTTCATAAACACTGGAATTTAGTTCTTAGAGACTGGGTTCTGTTTATGAGAGAACTGGGTTCTTTTCTACCTGTTTGAGGTTCTTTTCTATCTTATAGAACTATGCAGGCTACTAAATATAAGAACTGATGCAATATTGTGTAACTATTAGAATAAAAGTTGGCATACCAGTACTGAAATTTTATTTCTTCCTCCTAGTTACAATCCAGACATAAGCAGGTTTAGATTTCAGTAGCTCCAAGGCAGTTGAACCACAGATAAGCACAAACTACAACTAAATAATTGCAAACCTTGCAATTGAAAAGAAACCCAGAGAGAGTCCCCTGGGTGTACAATCAGAGGAACATTTATAGTTTATTTGGACATGCGGGAAATACATGCAGAATGTAGGCAGCCCCCAAATGGATGAGGAAGACGGCCAGTGCAGGATGTTTTCATAACCCATCAATTACGCAGGATAGTTTGGAGGAGTGGCGGATTGTGCGCTAGAGGCACACGAGAGTAAAACAGTAGGGCTGAATGGATGAAAACACACAACACAAAAGGAAGAACTTTCAGGACAGGCAGACATTAGTCTATCCTGGGGGAGACAAGACGAACACGATGGTTTTCTGATCAGATCAGAATCCCACCTCAGATCTAAAGCTCTTCTTACAACAACAAGCTTTCAGCAGCTGTATCATGGCTCATTTTGTCCTAACACTATGAAGTCTAAAATTAAAACTTGAAGTAGGGAGGGGGAACTAAGAAGCGGGCTTCAGGGTCCTTCTATGTATCGTTCGCTCCAGTTAGTGCGAAACACTTTCTAGCCTCTCCTTCCGAAAGCGGTGTGACAGTTTTCGCACTCCTGTCCAGAGAACACAGGCCAAAGGACGCTCAGCTGGCCCGAAAGTACTGTGAGATGCCTTGGAACTGGAGGCTGCCAGTGTGCTTGGGAGGGTTCCAGGCTGTGCATCACTGCCCAGCTATGCACGCACTGGTAATTCCCACAGACCGGCCACATGACTGAGCGAAGGCCAAAGCGCCACAGAAACCCTGCGTCAGTGTCTGGAGGAGACTGTTATCGAGGCCTGGGAAAATTGTCCTGTACTAAAACCACCCAGTGTAAGATCTCTAATATGAAAACAGGAAACGGAAGGGAGAGGGGAGAAGGGAATCTTCAGTCTGGATTCTGATCATCAGAAGCAAAATACTGTTCCGGCACAGCATGTAAAACAGCATTAATTTTTTGCAGCTTCCAGCTTTGCTAAAATATTATCAGGCCCATGCCTATGCTATAATACTCTGCAAATGAAAGGAGGCATCACTCCCCACGAAGGCCTGGCAGCTGCAGCAGACTCTGGGACTAATCCTGCAACTACCAGGGCTATCATTCTGCTCTTGACCAGCAGGAGGAGTCAGGAAGCTGCCCAGATCCTGACAGGCCCTTTACAAAGTTCCACCGATCACACACCCCTTTCTGGCTCATAGGCACCCCGAGAAGGCCACTCACAGCATCTACAACACCATATTATTGTTGGAAGGTTCTTCCCAGAGGCTGCACTTGCTCTTTACTCTTTCAGGTGATCAAATATTGCTCGAGGATGCTGGAATTTAGAGTCATTTCCCCTGCATGGCTGGCAATGACTGCAAAGTTCTCTGTGACTTCAGAGACTTGCAAAGCCAACAGCAATTAGAGACTGCAATTAGAAAAGCCCTGGATCAGTCTTTGCCACCTGGTATATTCCAGATGTGTTGGTCTATTTATGATGGCTGGGGTTGCTGAGACCTGCAGCACAGACCATCTGGAGGGCGGGTTGTGTTCTGGACTGCAGCCTCCATCAGTCCTAGCCAGCAAAGTCAACGGTGAGAGATAAAGTGGGTCAAAACATCAGGAGGACCACGAATTCCCCACCCTGACCTAAACCTACATTTCAGTAGCTTCAATTGATCGGCTTTTTGTCCTGCACCATGGAATATGATGAGCAGTTCTTTCCTAATATCTTAAAACTGGGTCACTGTATCTAGCTCTGCAAGCCATTTCTCATGGAACTTGCCTGACAGGCCCTTTATCATTCACGCGTGGCCTTCCCAAATCACAGGCAAAGAGCTTCTTGGAGCTGCGGCACACACTGTACTGAAACAGCGCACAAACGACGCAAGTCGAGAATCAACCCGGCCTGTGTCAACATTTCCCATTAAGATTCCCCAATAATACAAGGTTTTTTTCAGTGAAAACATGTGACAGGCAGCTATTTTAGGAACAGTTCTTCTCCCAAAATATACTTCCTGGAACTGTCAACATAAATCCAGCCTAGAAGTGAGTCAAGAGAAAAATGAGTTTACCCTGGGGAAAGAAACTTGACTTCCTTTATACAATTACCTGGTGTTCTGTCACCACCTTGACATGTTTTTCCAGTTGTGTTTGCTCAACAAAAATTAAGCAGCTGCATCCAAGACACTTTTGGCAAAACGACTGCAGAAAACATGGAGGGGAAGGGCCATGCCTCACTGCAGAGCACAGACTTTGCAAGCAGAAGGTCGCCGGTTTCACCCCCAGCTTCTTCAGGTAGGGCTGGAAAAATTCCTGCTGGGACCCTGGGCACCCACCCCCCGTCAGTGGTAACAATACAATCACCTGCTTCAGTGTAAAACAGCTTCCTATGTTCCCATGGAGCCAGATAAATATAAAGATGAGCCATAGTTAGATGCTAAATGTCAGAACATGCAGGATTCATTATTCAGTTATGCAGCCTTTGGTGTTTAAAAAAGAGGAAGCAGCAAACCTGTCGTCATCTCTGGAAGACAGACAGAACAGCCATGGGCAACAGCAGCTCCCGAAAAGTATTTTCTGCAGATATGTCATGCAGGAAAATTTCACTGAAATTACTCCACCCTGTCTTGACCCATTTAACAATGGACCAGATTTCCTTCTCTCTTGAAACTGGACATTTTTCCAGAGCTATATATATTCAGTTTATCTAAGGTGTTTACTTCAAAATTGTCTAAACTATCCTTCATCCAAAAGGGATCCCAAAAGGGTCCTTGCAAACTGAATGGAGTATCTGCTTACTTTAATTGCTAGACACAGCAATTAAAACTACATAATCCCAAAGTCTTTGGTCCCGCTCCCAGCATACCTCCTGACCACAAAGACCCCTGTTACACACACTCACTATTTCCTAAATTGAGACCGACAAAGGACTCTTTGACCCCTTCTCTTCAGCAACTTTGAAAGTGCCCTTTCCTTATGATGCACTTTAGTGCCTTGGGAAATAACATACAACTATGTCCTTTAAAAGAACGACATTACTAGACCGTCTGTTGCTGTTCCCTGAAAAAAGGGAACGTTAAAGATCCCTTTGCTCATGCCTTATATGAGGGTCAGTTGAAAATACGGCCATCGTAAAGAGAAGGAAGCTGCAGTCCAGAGTGACACAGCCTGCGTTAAACATTGGTTCTCCCTGCACAGATACAGGCAAACAAGATTGTCAGAATGCTCCCTATTAAAGCAGCCTCTGAAAGGGCTTTCGTGAGTTTGAAACATAGTGATTGTGCCTACTATTTAGGTTGTGTTCCAGTGTTTCTCCAGAGGAGAACTGACATCGGATAACCTGAGAAACACTAATTTCTCAGCCCACACGTATAGGCAATTTTCTGAACTGTTCTGCATAGCAATGGTGGTGCATTCCGTTTTACTTGTTTTTAAGAGGAAAAAGAAGGTGCTGTCATACACCAACTACATGAAAGCAAATTCCTCACAACCCTTGAGAATGTGTGGGGAAAATTAGGAATGACGTAAGCAGCAGTGGTGACTATCACAGAGAAGAATGCCTTAGAGAAGACTAAAAACTTGACCTGACTGTAAGAAGAAAAAGGGTTATGGGAGGCAGAATTGATGAGACAAGGGATTCCAAGCATATCCGTAACTCCTGTTGCGGAGGGGAGTCCCTGTGGACAGAGGAAGGAAGGGATGCTCCTTTGAAATTGGGCAATGATAAACATGGTGGCACCACAGTGGAATGACTTGCAACATGTCTGAACATTTGTAGAAAGCTTGACGTCTTTAGGCACAGGGAAAAGGAAGCATGCCTGATATTTTGATATAAGCAGAAGCATTCTCCAAGAGGCAAGGGGGGTGCAAACGGCATACAAATTATGCAGACCAGGGCAAGTCCCAGGCATGTAGTGAAATGCGTGACGTTAGCACCCAAGCAGTGCTGCAGAGCATTACACACAGTATCTGGTATTCTAGTAATCTGGGTCTGTTCTCAAACCTTATTCAAGTATGTTAAACATGTATCATTTATCATTGCCATAGTAAGAAGTATGTGTATCCATACTGATGAAAGAGTACAGTGTCACAGTCAAAAAGTTGCCACTGCTGAATGCTAATTGTTGTTACATCAGACACAATAAACTGTGGGCACATCATACAGACCTAAAAACAAAGAGGTGCATTATAACATGCACTACCACAAAGTATGAAGAATCTAAATGGCTTTTTAAAGCACTAGAAAAAATAATAGAGAATAACCCTACAAATGACTCCACATCAAGTACCTCTGTCTTTCCAAGTGGAGTTAAGTATTAACCGCCAGAAACCATCATCCTGGTACCCTGATTGCAGAAAACCAGCGTCCCCCAGATGGCTGCTCTGGAAGCAGAATACTGGAGTAGATGAACGTGAGAGCCAGTGCAGAGCACTGGTTAGTTTTGGGTCAGGATTTTGGAGATCCACAATTTATTCCCCACCTGGCTATGAAGTCCAGTAACACTGACTCTCAGCCTAACCCACTTCACAGAGTTGTTCTGAGGATAAAATAAACTGCGTGAGAACCACGGGTCCCTTGGGCACCTTCATAAGGCAGAATGGCGTTATGTAAATATGGTATAATAAACCAACCAACCAATTTTTAAGTTCCTGCAGCTGAGTCCTTGCGAGTCTGTAGTTCTCTTGAACTTGGAATCTAATCTTCTTTGAAACAATGTTGAGCCAATTATGTTTTTTGTTCTTTCTTGTCTCGATGCAATATGTAGAATATATTTAATTTGATACTGATTCTAGGTTAAATATATACAGGAGGTATACAGGATTGTTTTCTTTTTAATTTTATCTCTGCCTGACTATATTTGATTTGTATTACAGAGGGTGACACACAGCTTCCCCTCATTCTTTCTTTTTTAAACAAATTCATTAAGAAATGTTTAAAATACCATTTCATTTGCTTTCTTGAAAAAATGTACAGGGAAATTAATTTAAGACAACCACAATTAAATGCGCTGCTAAATATATTTAGGCAAGTGGTTGGAAACTGGTTCCATTCCCAGCATTGCCGCATATGTGTGTATGTGCGTGAGTGCGTGTGTGAGCGAGAGAGAGAGAGAATATAATATAGGACGGGAGCGTCTTTGCATGTTTTAGCTGAGAATTAATTCATGCTTTTCTCACTGAGGCACTTGGTAGAGGTATCCAACTGCTGTTCAAGAGTTCTTGTCATGCAGTTGTTTTCAAATGCAAACAAACATAAAACAATCTAGGAGTAATAATCAGAGCACAGCACACAGAAATCATGCTAATTTTTAAACTTTTTACTTATTAGGTTTGTATCCTGCCTTTTTCCTTTGCTAAAGAACTCAAAGCAGCTTCTACCATTCCCCTCCTCCTCCTCCTCTCAGTCTTACCCCTACAACAACAACCCTGTGAGGTAGGTTGGGCTGAGAGTCTGTGACTGGCCCAAAGTCACCCAGTTGGCTCCATGGCTGAGCGGGGACTAGAACCCAGATCTCCTGAGTCCCAGTCCCACGCTCTTAACCGCTGCACCACGCTGGCTCTCTATGTGGAAAGCAAAGGAAGTTGTCTCCTATATATTTCCTCGGGCACCTTTCAAAAAAGTCACGCCAGCTATGGCATGCTGTTCAAGTAGTGGCTTGGATTTGCAATGTTCTGGAAAGACGTTCACTGCTGAGAAATGACTCAGGGACTAACAGCTACCCACCCTCTGTAGCTAAGGGCTAATACAAATTTCATAGATCAAGGGGCCTCAAGGCAAGGATCTTTCTTATACTATCTGATCAAGGTAAGTTTAATATCTGCCAACTCCTAACGCCCCCCCCCCGCCCCCCGTAATTGCACTTGGAAAACAGACTTTACACTTCAGCCCAGCTAGCCAATGCAACTTTGCCATGCAGACACTGTTACAGCTTTCAGGAAAACTAAAAGCAGAAAACAAATACATAATCAATACAGAGAGAGTTTAAAGCAAAAAATTTAAAAAAGAAAACACCTCTCAGCCTTTCCCTCAAAATAAGTGCATTCAATTTTGAGATAATTCCTCTGCTCCAAGCCTGCAAAAAGCCAGTTGAGGGCAGCGCACTGAAGCTTCAAACCTCAGCCATGACTAAAGACTAAAGTTAGAAATGGGAAAGTAACCTCAGAAGTGGTTCGGGGGGCAGGGGGGGAGCGAACACTACAAATTAGTCTTTACCAGGATGCTGAAAAGAATCTGAAGCTGGCAAAGGGCACCATGTGCCGGCTCCACATTCTCCATCTCCAGGGATTTTTCACTGTGCTAATTGCCTCTATTAAATGTTAGGAGAGCAACTCAAATAGAAGGCAAACAGGAAACCTACTGGAGCCCAACCAAAAACTACACGCTTGGCATTCACGTTAAAATGGACAATGAAAAGATCTTTTAAAAGATTCGATTTGTTCCATGAGGGCACCACGGGGAACCCGGAGCGTGGGTGTACTTGCCCCACATCTAACAGCGAAGGTAGGAAGCCTTTTCAAACAGAACTGGCCCTAAAAAGTTACTCTCAAAACTTCCATCAGACTAAAACAAAGAAGAAAAGGAAAAAATGGGGCAGAGAGACTGGGAGGGGCTAAAAGCAGAGCGCAAAGGTCTTTTAATTCAGTGAGAGGCTCACTGGTCACGTTTATACCTCTCCCTTCTAACGACAAAAGAGATGTCTGTTTCCCACATATTCTGAAAAGGGAGGCCCTTCTCACCCTCTAAAAGAGATGCTAATTCTCAGCCAAGTCGTGATTTTAGGTGGGGAAAGCAGGTTCCTTGAAGAAAGGGAACCATATGAGAAACATCAGATACTTGGCCCCCACATTTTGCACACCAGACCTTGAGCAGGGAAAGTAACTTACGCAAAGGTTACTCAGACATCTAAATAAATATGTGACCACTGCACTTGGTGTTGGGCTGAGTGCACCTGCCCACCCCAGTGCTGAACGTATCGTTACCTGAGCTTTGGTGATGGCAAGGACAGGTGGCACCATGTAGCCTGCCACCTGCACACCTGGGGAAGCAGTAACAGCAGTGCCCAGTGCCATCGGCAGCACTCCTGAATGGTCCAAACCCAATGTTTACTTCTTTTGGGGCCAGATATATTCTGGGGTGTAAAGGAAAAAATCTGTTTTAAAACGGTGGAGGCAGCAACAGATGTTTTCCCCATCACTTCTTCACTGATTTTAAAAATAATGTTAAGCACAGAGAAATTTCTCCTGCTCCGGGCCTGCAGTTAATCTGTTTCACTGCATATTTGGTGTCTTAACGATGCTCACTGCTAAGTACGTCAAATGTGTCTTCTCTGACTAATAGTAAAAAATGGGTAGGTTGCACTCTTTTCCTAATCACCCATTAGCTCTGTACAGGTACACTGACCTAGGCAAGTTGGCTCTGCTGAAACAGTAACTTCAGAAATAATAAATTCTGCGTAGGCGTTGGTGTCAGGACTGAGAAAGGTGTGTGGTGCTGCCGGCTTTAAAGCATAATTAAAGAATCTCAATGCAGTCTATTCATGGTTTATTGAATTAAATGCCAAAAGCAGCAAGACAACTACATACCCTGAGAAGCTAAATAATTGACAGTTAAATGTTCCCTGTTGCAAAAAATGTTTTGAGCAAGAGCAAAAAAAGCACAGAGAAATGTTGCTTGAGTGGGATTTCATACAACACTACTACTACTAATGGAAACCTGGCACGGGGGAGGTAAAGAAGGATTTCTAAAAGACAGGGGATGTGCAGAGCGGCAGGAGTTCTCCTTTTGCCACTAATCTTGGAGCTCATTTAAGGAGCAGTCCTGCTGGATTGGCCTTTGGTCCTTCAAAGCATTTTCACGTATTTCCAGTGGCAGGTGCAGGTTTGCTCTGTGAGTGAACAGACTTGGCTTCCCCAGGTAAGTCTGCATGTACTCGTTCATTTTAGATGAACAGTAAAACACAGACATGTATGTAACTTTCGGGTCCTCAAAGTAATTCAAGTCTTTCCACGACACTTACAACTTCCCGAATCTGGTGCCCTTGAGATGTGTTGGACGACAACTCCCTTCATCCCCAGTTAGCAGGATTATTGGGGAAGATGAACGTTGTAATCCAACACATTCAGGGAGTATCACGTTAAGGAAAGCTACTTTCCAATAATCGTATAACGTTAGGTCAGTATTTTTATGTCCACATGCCAGATAAGAACCGGAAGCCGGGACAGAGTGTGCTTTGCAGAAGGCCTGTTTGTGAATGCGTGAGGGAGACAAGATTCAAATCGGGGTGTCCCTGATAAAAGACGAGATTCAAACTCAGTGTCTTATTGACAGTGCTACAGGTGCTCTTGTGTGTGTAAATACAACCATTATGCTATATATTTTTTAAAAAAATCTTAAACGGTTGCTTAAAAATAGCCATGTGAAGAGGCCGTTAGCAGTTTGCCACCGATGATGAAAAAACAGCACAAGCAAATACCAACGCTCAGTTGACTGCATAATGGCCGCTCCAAAATTTCCTAATTACATGAATTAACTACTCCATTAACGCAGCAGCCACATGAAGCCTTAGGGCTACTAATGAATCAATGGAATTTAATGCTGATACTGCTGGGTAAATGAGGAGAAGGGCAAAGGCTGGCCATATGGTGATAACTAATGAGAAGTCATCTGTGAATGGAAAGACCTACATACAGCAAGAGGTACGAGGCCCCGAGAATCAATATATTTACAGAATTCAGTGATTCAAAAAGCAATTTGGTTGTCTCCGGCCTGAAAATTCCAACTGCCGCGTTTCATTGTTCCCCACCCTCCAGGAAGGCCACTAAAAATAATCTTTATCAGGTCTCAACTGACACTGCAGGTCGTAGATGGAGCTTGCTGCCAAAAGTACGCCGCATGTTCCAGCCAGCCGCATCACCACGTGGCACATGCTACACTGGGCTCCTTGGCTGTCGTTAAAAAAGCTGTTCTTTACTGAACAAATTATCTCTTTTCCCAAAAACAAGAAGTGTATCATTAAGCAACAATCACTCAGCTGAAAATATACAACTAAACACAAACATGACCACAAAACAAGAAAAAGTACTTTTTCATTAAATGTTAGTGGACATTTTTAAATGGGCTGTTTAAAATAGCCAGATTCTTTACTGATTTCAATGAAGAAATAAGTCAGGGCTATAAAAGAGAGGCAGGTTGCTATTGTACTGATATTCAGAGTTAAGGCCCTCATGTGCGTAGCCTCTCCACAAATTTCTGTCCATTGGTGTACGGTTGGGTTGTTTTTCAAAGACGAGCAATATGGCACTTGCAGCTCTAAAAGACTTGCACCAGTAAGTTACAAAAATGTCATGCAAAAAGGAAAAAAAGCAAGAATACGTAGTCATGCTTTTCCATGAGGGAAAAATATGTATTTTAAATCCACAGCTGGGCAATACCAGTATGATTAACATGAATGTGCAAGCTTTTAAGTTCTCCCGAACGCTTCAGCAGGCTCTGGGTGGGGCAGAAACAGAAAAGTCCAAACACTTTACCAAATGTGGGGGCCATAAAGTCTGCGTTATAGAGAAACCCTGTCTCAAAATATTAGAACAATCAATAATAACAATACGTATTATTAATAATAATAATTAATAACAATTAATCCCAACAATAATTATGTAAAAGCCTGGATTTAAGATCAGCACTGGACAATGTATTCAACATCAGCTACCAAAACTTAGGCACTAGGCCTCAAAACTGCTGAGCAGTGGATCGTTCCCATCAAAAATGGGAAAGGGAGTCTGCTTTGCCATATCCTTTTTATTTATTTATTTATTTATTAAAACATTTTTATGTCGCCCCATTCGCCGAAGCCTCGGGGCGGCTTACAACAATAAATTAAAATAATTATAATCTTAAATTAAAAATATAAACATTAGATTAAAAATACAAAGATACAATATAAAATAAGCCGCCCTTTCCAACATAACCTTCGGCGAATGGGGCGGCATATAAATCTCCTAAATAAATAACCGGCTATCATTTTCCTGAGTTCTCGCTGGCACTAGGGTCACATACCACCTGCAGACTTTTGAACAAGCAGAAAAACTAGCTATGGAAAACTGGATATTCTGCATATCTTATTCTAAAGATACCTTCATATTCATTGCTCGGGTCTATGCCATTTTTTTCTATCAAGTTAAGTGGCAAGAGAAGCTTGTAAAGGGCAGATATCTGACCTCTGAATGAAGGAGTGGCTGATTTTCCAGTTCTCAAAAAGTTAGAGAGAATCTTCTTTGTTGCTAAATAAGTGGGTGAGGTATAAGCCTGATTCTCACATGACAACCCAGAGTATGGGTTCAGTATGGGTTGTAGTTGAATTGTGAGTTGTTTTTACTTGTGAACCCTGAACTATGGTTTAGCTATGGATTGTTACATGGACAACCATGGAAGAAAAAACATTGTTTGGGCGTTGTATGCTCTCAATTATTTGTTGTTAATTATCCATTGATAAACTGTCATGCATGGTTCATATGTAACAACCACCCATGATTCAACCAGTCATACTCAACCCGTACTCTTAGGTTTCTGTCACATGTGGGTTGAGTTCCTACCCACTCACACCCCTCAATAAACTTTGTTTCAAAACAATAAATAGCCAATGGGGAATAGAATTTCTCCTGACAAGCTAGCAGAAGTTTTTGAAATACATCTACTTCCTTTCCCACTTTTGTGGCAGGCGTTTCGTCTTTGGCCAGAGAGAGCACCATGCATCTCATTTAAATTTTGCCTAAAATGTTTCTGAATGAATACAAATCCCATAGGGTTCATTTTCCTCCTATAATTATAAGAAAAGTAGGTTTGCATGTTGCTTCTTCACATGCAATCTGAACTACGCAGAATTGCACTGGGGGACTGGTGCAGAAAGGGAATGCTTGCTTGCTTGCTTGCTTGCTTGCTCGCTCGCTCGCTCGCTCGATGACAAGAGCAGAAAAACTTGTGCCAGGGCTGGCATAGGAAACTCTGCTGCACTGAGTGGATGGAGAACATAATCACAACCCAAGATCTGAGATCGATCTTCTGATCAGATGATGCTGTACGAAGTCCAACAGCAAGACCCTGGCTTCCTGTGCAACAGAGCAAAGCACCACATCGCCTCTGGGGTCATATTCTGCTTCTTTACTACTCCATAAAAATATTGCCATTTTTATTGACCGAAAAATATTGCCACTGATGTTTGGACTGCTTGCACAGTCAGGCGGCTTCAGGCTTTTGTGAACAAAGCGGGAATGCAGGTGATGATGCGATGCACATAATAGTGTAGTCCAAAAACCAGCAAAGGACTACTAATACCACATCCAGTTTATGTTATAGATTTAAAAGCTGAAAAATTGCATTAAAACAATGTATAGATTTAAGCAAAATGTAAACATTGAAAGTTACTTATTTAAAATGTTTATACATTCTATCTTAAATAGAAACATATTTAAGTGTTAAAATGTGAAATGTTTTGGTGTAAAGCACCAGCTTCAGTCACAATTTGGAGCATGCTACAGTGCCACTTAAAAGCTGAGCCAGGACTAATCAGGAATGAGGGCAAGCTTCAATAAGGGAACATGGATTAGCAATCAGCCCGTGCTTCCCGCAGCCAAGCAAGCTGCATTCACAAACATCATGGCTGGCTTCATCTCATCTTTCAGGCTAGTATCAGATTTCAGCTGATCCATAAGCATTGCCTGGCTAATCTTGCTGCTTTGGAGGGTTTGTTCACCTCCTAGCACAGAGACCTTGGCTGCAGTTCCTCGGCCAGCCTGCTTCTCCCTCATAGGAAGGGACCGTGCTCTGGCACATGTTGGACAGGTGTTCCTTCTATCTTCTATGTTCCCAGAAGGGCTCTTTTCCTTTTACCTCTATAAAATATGATATCCTTTACAAGAAGCAACCTCAGCCGTCCGCACCCACTTACCTTCAATACAAGCAGGACATTTCCGTGTTCAGCATTTCTTGTAGCACATCCCTCCCTTCCCAAGTTGGTGTTTTTAATGTGACTGAGGCAGTAGAAAGAATGTTAGCCTTAAAGTTATGGCCGTCAAGGATCTCCTGGGCTTCCCATACACAGAATTATTCATAGGCACCCCAACAGCTTTCTAAATTGTGCTCTTTAACCTTTGCACTAGCACAGGGTTTGCACGGTTACAGTTCAACAATCCATTCCTTTGCACAGGCTTCCTATACCACCTTGTTTCAAACGGCCCATTACAGATTTTTAATTCCACCTCCAAAAAAGGGAAACCAGCCATCTGCATACCATCTGCCCCCATTCATTGCATCAAACGCTTTATCTGCTTCATCCATTATACTTATTGTTGTTGTTATTAAATTATTAAAAATGGCAATAGTAGAGGATATTGTCATCAAGGCTGTGTTTTTTCAATAGAATTCAATGAATGCAGTGGCCAGGAATGATCCCAAGATATTCACCACTAAAATGAAAGACACTGCACTAGAAACATACAGTGGTACCTTGGCTCACGAACACCTCAGTTCATGACCAAATTGGGTCACGAACAGAAATTTCATAAAAATTTTGCCCCAGGTCGCAAACTCTGCACAGGGTGACGATCGCGAGCCCACCCGCCTTCTCAGCATAGGGGCGACTGCAGTTGTGATGCGGGGGGGAGAGATGGCCGCAATTGCGCCCATGTTCCCTGCCGGAGCGCGCCTGTGTCCGCCTCCCCCCATCGCGCTCGCCCCACAACAAAGATCTTTGTTGTTCTTTGTCACTTTGCTTCAAATTGTTGTGAGTAAAAAAATAGTTGCAGAACGGATTAACCTTATTTACATTGACCCTAATGGGGAAATTTGACTTGGCTCACGACCAATTTGGGTCACAACCAGAGTCCTGAAATGGATTAAGTTTGTGAGCCAAGGTGCCCCTGTATAGCTATCTCAACATCAATTACCTCAATACAGAAGCCCAAAAGATGTTTCTTTGGGAACTTCGGCAACACTAGAACTTGCTCCTTTATGGTCCACTCCAGTGGGCAGTGCTTCAGTCTCAGCCTTCTCCACATGCACTCATACGGAGCTACCCCCAGTATAACTCATCATCATCATCATCATCATCATCATCATCGGTGTAAGAGGTGTCTCATATTTTGCAAATGAGCTGGGTCACAATTTAACTGAAGGGCTAACATGATCCAGAAAGTGAAGACATGAAATTGTTGTTGAGCAAGATGACCTGCAATGTCCCTCATCCATCTCATATAATGATATCCCCAGGTGCTTATGTCAACTCAGTTCTTGCAGATTCTTGAACCAAAAGGTGGTGCTGGGAGATTTCTGCCCCACCCTATAGCAGAAATCTTTGCATCAGGTTCCCAGAAGGTTCTCTCTTGTCTGCCATGCTGCTTAAAATCCACCTGAAACCACTAAGTGAAGTCATTTAGGGGGCAGAGGGGTGCAATGCGCTGCTGTCAGTATGCAGATGACACACAGTTCTGCTTTTTGGATCTGGGTGAGGCTGTTATTTGGCTGCTGTGGTAGCAAAGTAAAGCTCAGTCCAGACAAAACCGAGGCACTGCTAGTAGGTAGGCGTTCAGAGCAGATGAGCAGAATCCATCTGTGGAGGGAGGGGGCTGTCTTTTCCCTAAAAGATCGGGTGTGCAGCTCAGAAGTGGTCCCGCACCCATCACTGTCCTTAGAGGGTCCAGGGGGCTCTGCGACATGCAGCCCCTCTCATCGGCTTTGGCCGGTATTTCAGCTAGAACCAACCTGTGTGTGTCATGCCCTGCTAACCTGTTGTTTGAACTACTGTAAACACTGCATGTGCAGCGGCTTTGATGCGGGTCCAGAAACTCCCACCAATACGCGGAATGAAATCCTAAGAAGCACCAGGCACCGTGATTGTATCGCACAACTGCTATCTCACCTGCCCCCAGTTGCCTGCAGGTCACACCCCTTGGGTCCTCTGTCCCGGATGAAATGCCTCTCATCTTGTATGTACCCGCCCCTCTTTTAAGGTAATCTGATTTGCACTGGATTGCGGCAGTTGTATTTCAAAACATCTGGGGGACACTTAGCTTGCTTAGCTGTGCTCTGGGTAGTGTCAGCATTTTATTCGTTCTGTATTGCTGATTTTATTGCCATTTTGTTCGTATTTGTTTCTAATTTGTATATTACCTAGAAACAGTTATGTTATGAGAAATCCATTTCATTTTAATAAATGTTATTCATAAATAAATGGGATCCAATCTTAATGTTGCTCAAAGTTAAACATCTGCTTTTTTACTACAATTGCCTTTAGAACAAGCTATTTTAAAATGCAAACTTTAAAAATGCATCACCTGCACATAATGGCATCCATCCCATATTTCTCTACTAAATGGCTTAATTTTTCTAAGCCAGACTGGTCCAACTGTACATACCCTCGCAATATCCAAGCAGATCTAGGCGGATTTCTATTTTATTTGTTCCCCTTTTCTACTATGTGCGAGATTTTGTTTTTATTGTTCCCATAAAAATGTTTTTCTTTCTGTTGGCATGGCAGACTACCTTGTGAGCCATTCCATGGAGAAAAGAAGGTGTGTGTATCTGTAACTGTTTAAGCCTGTCTGGCTATTATAGCCATGCGCTTGGCATACGCTCCCACTGCTTTCTG
This sequence comes from Varanus komodoensis, assembly GCF_004798865.1. Taxonomy (NCBI): domain Eukaryota; kingdom Metazoa; phylum Chordata; class Lepidosauria; order Squamata; family Varanidae; genus Varanus; species Varanus komodoensis. Next base: position 7,899,607 of record NW_025335854.1, read on the forward strand.
CTATTTTAGCAATAGCAACGCATCCAACTTGGTCCACATTTCCAACATGCTTAAGGCTAGTGTGGATATTCCTAGACTTTGTCTTAGTGATCTCCCCCAGTTAAAAAAATGGTTCTGCTTCCCACCCAGTATAAAATAACTTTCCCCACTACCTAGCACTTAATGAAGAGTCCTTCGAGGACAGGAGAACTGGAAAACACTGATGAAAAATTTAATTATCTGTTAAAAAGAGCCACATTAAAACATTCAAAAAGAGGAGTACAGCCAAGAGAGGTGTGATGCCAGCCCTGCCAAAAGCAAAAAGATTTGAAAGGAAAGCTAACCCAACTCACCAGGGAGCTGTTAAGAAAAGCAAGGAGAAGAGGAAGCTGAGCAATTTTCTGAGAACTACTGAGTAAAGATTTCATTTTTAAAAACTGGTTCAATGAAAAGCTACTTCTGTGAAAAACTGACTGCTGGCATTTGTAATTCCTTTTACATTGGCACCAAACAGCATGAAGGCATCATTACTCATTTGGATCCAGGATGTAGTAAAAAGACCTGTCTGGGTGTCTCATTCAGGGCAAGATTCAATAGCCGGTGAAAAGGAAATTAAGAATGAAAACTAATCAGAACACACATTAATTAAGCCAACAGTACAGGCAACTATGTAGTCAGGCCTATGGCTGATTAGCTGAGCATGTATTCCTGTTTGGTTCAAAGAACAATGCTTCCTGTCATACTTAAAAAAACATACCCTGCTTTTAGGACGTATCCAAGACGGATGAAAGCAGTAGCTCTGAACGATTATTTTTTTAAAATTAGCTCAGAAACACAAAGATCGTCAAGAAGTATCAAAAAATGTTCGCCTCAAGAAGCTTGCAGATATGCTTAATTTAGTTAAAGATGCCAAAACCAAGGGTGTGAAATTCCTGTGGTTACTTAAGACTGAAAGTAATTGACATCCCCAATGCCATGTGAATTCTCCTGCGACAGTGCTGTAAGGGAACAAATACATGACAATAAATAACTGAACGCAGAGAGTCCAGATTGAATCAAAGTGAGCCTTAGACTCACACGCTCCCCTTCCTCAGTCCTCCTGAACAGCCACAACAAGGCAACTGGGAGCTTCGACTTTCATTTTAGGCTAATCACAGTTTAGCATATCCCCTGCAACCTAAATTGTAGTTAATCTTTACTACGGTTAGTCGGAACTAAGGACTGAACCTGGGTTATTTCAGGAGGCCATTGTTAAGACTGAACACAATTTTGTCTGAATGTGGATGTCAAAATAAAGTGTATTTAATCAAGGATGGAAGCACGAGATTCCACCACAGAGGGATGAGAAGGATTCACTGCAGCTTATTCTCAAGGCACTAAGCCGTGACATTTAGCATTTGTGTCTGGAATCAGACCATTATCGTGCAAGCACAACTTGACCCTAACATTTTAAAGCGATACTCTACCTATGGCAAGTACTGCAGCTACGTTCAACTGAATGAGAAAATTTTTACAGACTTTTGTTCCTGTTGTTTTTGTACCCAGACTGACGAAAGGAGAGAACAGAGTTTTCAAGAGTATACTTAGAAATCCCATTTTTAGCACATCTTTCATCTTTTAAATTAGGAACTGTAACTTGGAAGAATTTGAGCCAGCTGTACATTATTTCAATCACTGAAGTTATCTGCGGGGCTTTAACTGTAACAAGCAAAGATATCTGACAAAAATCTGCTTTAGAGGCTGGTGCTTAGTATATAAACTGCTTTAAGCATGGCTTTAAGAGGAACTAATATAAGCATTTCCTAAAGAAGCAAAGCACGATCCCCAAACCAATACATAAAAGTCGAGCCCTACCCTTAATCGCAAGGGGCTTTTCCTGCCCCAGAGAATGAGTTTTGGCAAGGGAGCATTTGTCATCCTGCACCCTGTCCGGCAGTTTCTTGGATGTTCTACCGACAGAGAAGCCTTTCTGAACGGCTGCATTTGAGTGAAAAGCAGAGAGCGCAACAGCACTCAACTGAAAGCAAACAACTAGGAATTTACTGGGGCCACAAATGTGGGGTAGAAAACACTGGTTAAGTCAACTTTGAAAATAAACCAAAAGGCTACAGAGGTAACTAGGAATTCCCACATACCTACTCAAATACTGGTGTTTGGAAACATTAGCCTCTCTACATGGCACTTACGACCAACCTATTAAACCCCTCTCTGGCAGAAGGTTCACATTAAAATAAGGGTGCCATTAACATGGAGGGGGAAGTCCCATCCAGAGGTTAAGAGCAGGCATTTAAACAGGGACTCCCTGGAGAAGAGCCTGATGCTGGGAACAATAGATGGCAAAAGAAGGAGGGGACGGCAGAGGATGAGGTGGCTGGATGGAGTCACTGGGGCAGTCGGCATGAGCTTAAGTGGACTCTGAGTGATGGTGGAGGACAGGAAGGCCTGGAGGAATGTTGTCCATGGGCCGTGATGGGTCGGACACGACTTTGCAACTAACAAGAACAACAACTCTGAAAAAGTGGCAGAGGACCAGTCTAGCGTTATTTCCTAAGCTCTGTGAATGTTCCTGCAGTCTCAAATTAGCAGGATTTGTCTTTCAGCAGAAATGAGCACGTCTGCACCTTCCGCAGGCTAGAAACGCAACGCAAGGAGGAACACTAACTGAATACTTCTACTGTCCATTTTTCCTGGTTGCCCAAAGCGCAGAGTGGAGGGAGGGCTTGATCTCTCCACCAAGCAGGTGGGAAGTGCTGAGCCATGCTTCCTTTCCCCTGAAGCTGAAATTACTGCAACAGAAGAGCGACATTATCGGTCTGTCAGCTATAGAGAGGGAAGGATTATAACGCACCAAATCTCTTCCACAGTAACCAATTTGCTACAGGATGATACATGTCCAAAATACCACAACAAAGATTTTTCCATGGGAGTAGGCAGGCATGAGGTAAGCAAGAAGAGCATTGCCACAGCCCAGAAAGATTTTACTGGGGGAATTCTTTCCAGCGCATGCCGATTTCAAGATAATTCACACACGGGGAGGCAGATATATTTATTTACCAAAAGAAGCAATTCCTCGTGGACAGATGCCCTGTTAGTTGAATAAACCAGTCATCTTCATTCTTCTTCTTAAAGTCAAGAAACGGTTCAGCACACCGTGGGAGCGAGTGTGCGGTAAAGCGGCCATCTCTGCCCTCAAGTCTGGCCGCATCTCTGTTGAAGCACGTATTAACCTGGGCGACTCCACTCAGTGGCTTCGGTCATGGCAAAAGGAGACATTTTCCTTCAATCAGTAACAATGACTGAGGTGCAAAGAAGATGGGGCTTCTGTCAAAAGTATTATCCAAGTGTTTATTAATGCTGAAGTCCACACCCGATTATAAAAACAATCCTTTGCATGCATAGAATATATATTGTTTATTTATTTTATCTTTTATATTGTTTATTTATTTTATGTTAATTTTAATTTTATATTGTTTATTTTTGTATTTTATTGTATTTTATTGTGTTGTAAGCCACCCTGAGGCTTCGGCAAGGGGCGGCACAGAAATGTTTTAATAAATAAATAAATAAATAAAAATAGAAAATGGGGAGGGCACACGGGTTGTGATATGGTACACAACTTAACCCGGAGGGGTGGGGGCACAGCTGCAATCAATAGCATTGGATTTGGGTTGGAAACTCATATTCAAACTGTGCTGCGTAGTCGTAACCACAAAGCTGAGCAGGCATATCCGAGTCGCTGTTTCTCAGCTTTGCCGATCGCACAGGATAGCCGTGTGAAAGGCCGTAAGCTCATACATTCCCACCACCCAGCTCAAGAGTGAAGGCGGGATACAAATGTGGTTGTGATTGTTAAAATAAAAATTTCAGCTTTGAGCAAATGCCAGACCAGGAATTTCCTGAGATATAGAACATCAGCGCCATGGAGAACAAAGTCATGGGAAAATTATCCAGCAAGGTCTGTAGATGTACTAGAAAAAGGTTTACCATGGTCTCTTGTTCAACCCATTGCAAAACAAGCACAGCTATCACTATAAGAGCTAATGACCTCTGCTTTGTTTTTATTTTTTATTTAGAAACAGCACAAATAGTCCTAGTATTTATCTTAATCAAACCCCGTTAACCAGGAAGCCTTCTTAAATCTATGAAAGGTAATTTAGCAAGAACCTGTTATATTACTCGGGTTGGCCAGTTTCCTTTTCATCAGCTCTTATGTACATAGCCACCTCTGTACTGTGCTCCAAGGCTGTTTACTGGCAATTCTCTCTCTCTCTCTCTCTCTCTCTGACTCTCTCACACATACACACAATATTTTGTTTCTCCTTATCCTTTGCAAAAGTACCACACATGGAGGTAGCCTGCTCTTAAAAGTAATGACAGGTTTACAACTCCCATCCCTACAAGGAGTGAGGCAGACGGTCAAACTTACTTCATATCATACTAGATTTATGTGGCACAAGGAAGAAGAAAGGGGAAGGGACCGTTTCCAAGGACCCAGGCATCCCGTTCACAAGAGTACAGCTACTGAGCGGAACTGATTCTTGTTGCAGTTGACTATACAACTTCACAAATGCCTGCTCACGCTTAGATGTTAAGATTTGTTTTTTAAAAATCACAATCACTGCCTAGCTAGAAGAACAATCGGAAAATGCTCCTTTCCTTCCAACAAGAATCTGAATTCCCAATTTGAATCAAAAGGCTTCACTATACTGAAAGCAAGCCACTAGTAAGATTGCAATGGCATAAATAGCTTGCAATCATCAAACTAAGATCCACCTTGATCAGTAGGTTATTTATTAAATGTTATAATCCACCCTCCCTCCTATCATACCTTTATCCTCCCAGAGGGCAAGACTGAGCAGCTCAACTCTGTCAGACTCACATGTTTTCAGCTATCACAAAAGCCACATGTAGCGTATAATCAAGAGAATGGTGAGTCTCCAGGCCTTCCCTGCCCATCACAATAAGGATTTGGCTGGCTCAGCAGCATTCCCAGGGACCCTCCCTCCTGCCAAATGGAGAATGTTTACAGCTGCCTCCATTACTGGGCACTGTCAGCTGCCTGTTGACCAAGCAAAAGCACCGGCACACACAAACACGCTGCCTGGGTTGTGCCCACTGCTGCTCCGAAGAATTACTGGGACTCGTTGCACCGTTCTCCAAATGACCCATCTGACAAGGAAATATCCCGTGAGACGTTGACGTAGAAGTCTGGAGCAGCATGGAAGCCTGAAGAGGGAGAGATGCCGCGAGCACCAGAGGCCGGATAAATCCCTCGCTTCAGAGAGCAGGTGGCAGAGACTCGCCAGAAGAGCCAGCGGCCAGTCCGGCTGGCCGGAGAGCTTGGCCCTGCCTTGCGGAGAGGGGCTCTTCCTCGCAGTCAGGAGGTGTGGCGTGGGATGCGCTGCCTCTGGGGCCACTGCCATGCAGCACCTTGCGCTGAAGGCCTCTTCCGGCATGGTGATGAAAGGAGAGAGAGGCCTGCAGCCCCTGCTGCAGACAGGGAGGAAGAGGGCGGTTGGTCCCGGCTGCAGCTCGTAGGTGCGGGTCAACGCCTCCTTCCAGGGCCAGGTGATGCTCTCAACCCCAAAGGTGGCTGGCTGAGCCCTCCGGTGACCCCCGGATGCTCACCCCAGGACCACAGGTTGGCTCCCAAGCTAAAATGCATGGGCATTCTGGCTCTGCCCCTCCTGGTGCTGACTGCGCCCACAAGCAGAATGTGGCCCTCCAAAAACATCGCCAAAATGGACACCAGCCTGCTGGCTGTACGATGTTCAAAACCCTTGCTTGAGGAGAAGAGGAGGGACACAGACAGACAAAATATCCAGACAGTGCCTCGTTCAAATGACACAGTGGTCTATTATGGGATAATTAACTCTTCAGGGGCTGCAGCAGTCATCCCCCATTATACCCCCTCCCAACTGGGGGTTGCCCTGTGAACCTGGCCAGGGTCATTCAAGGGTTAAACAACCCTCATGTAACCCTATGAGAGACCATGTGAAGAGTTTTTGCTGAAACTGAATTCACTAATCAACTATGTTGTCCAGTCTCACTTTAGACAAATGTTTCAATTTACAGAACCAAAATGTGTTGATCAACTGCTAACATTTGAGTTAGAAAAGCATCTGACAGGTAAGAATAGATTGTAGGAATTACCATCCTCTGTTTTCTGCCTTGAATGTTGATATGCCAGCCTGTGATGCATACGAAATATTCACTCATTCATTGGCATTATCAAGAAACCCTTTCAAAAAAAATCTGCAGTCAGATCAGGTAGGAGAAAAAATTAATCAAGAGACCAGATATAACACAGGGCAACGGAGCGACAGGCATTTATTGACTTTCCATTTTCTCATCAACTAAAGTTGGGCTTTTCATCAGCATCTCGCTTATGCTCTAAATTTATCCATTAGTATTTAGCTACCAGGAGAAACCATTATCCAGCAAGTGAAATGCTTATTTTTCTAGGCCCAAATCAACAACAGGATAATTTTTAGCAAACTAAATTCTCTCAGTGTCTAGACTTAAGCCTGTCCTCTAGACTTCCGAGATAATATTTAGAATTTCAAGCACATTCTAGTCAATTGTTGTGAATAAAGACTTTTTGCATTTGTTCCGAAATCACTTCTAAGGGCATCCCTTCTGTTGCCACTATTCTCTTTTGACAGAGACATTGAAAAGCACAAGGGCTTTTGCTCACAGACAAAAGGACCTGAGCCTGAGAGCCCCACACGGACCTGCATACAATTCTCATTAACTCTTTATGCCCAGGGCCTGAAGCTGTTCCTTCCCATAACTCTAAAGGATGGGAAGGACACTCAGAGTCACTGCAGAACACACTGACTAGCCAGGTTGCCTCAGCTCAAGGCTACTGAAGTCCTTGTTGTCCTCTCAAGAGCTTTTCATTCAAGAAATATTTTTAATAGTTAGCTGCCTTAATGGTGTTATTAAGATCTCCTCAGTGCAGAGTTATTTTATATATTGTTGTTGCCAAACCCATTATTGTATTGGTTTATTATGTTTTATTCTTTAAAAATGTTTTATTTATTTTAAACTGATTTACCTGTTATAATTGTAAACCGCCCAGAGAGCCCTACAGGCTAATGTGGAGGTACAGAAATGTATTAAATAAATCAATAAGTAAATAATACTAGAACTGCTATGTGCAGCTGTTTTTCCTTCAGCCATATCACCCCAATTTAATTTCAGGATCTTAAGAATAAATTTATAGCATAAACTGAATTCAAGTACAGAAAAGAAAATAAATCTTCAAAAGCAATTGCTACATGGTAATACACCTTTAAGTGGCTATTAAGTGGCCTACATTCTAAAAAGTATCCACAATTTAAGTAATATTAGGGGAAAAGACAAAAGAAGTGCATGCTAATTAGAAGTTGAAATATCTTTTTACCATATAATCTGGTCTCTGAATCTTATCATTTTGACAAGCAACCCAGAATTTGAAGTGTCATTTTCTTGGTAGAAAGACAGAGTACAAATTAAACTCACAAATAAATAGCTGCTTCTGTAAAGATGTGTTTTCAGTTGCACAGTTGTATTTTGTGCAACTGAAAACACATTGCTATCATGCAAGCAGCATATGAGATCCTTTGAATATAATTCTAGGTCTTTAAAGGGTCTTACTTTAAAGAATCTCAAATATTTGGGCAGCACCAATATGAATAGATAAGATAGTCGGTTGAAAGAGAAAATATATTGTCAGTACAACATATTATTATCACTTGGTTCAACCAGCATGTCTGGAGTGTTAAAAGGTTTTGCAGTTACAGCTCTACTTGAGGGAACTAAAATCAGTTGCACTACCATGGGTACAGTCCAGCACACGTTCAAAAAGCATCAATAAACTCCAGCATTGCCCAGAAAGCATGGACGTCTGCAGAATGCCAGGAGTTGTAGGCCTTGTCTTCTGTCTAAACATGCGTAGGATTGCACCCCAAATATCCCTGCTGCGTGTGTCTTAAAAACAGTGGCATTTCCACATATTCCTGTCTTGAACAAACATCTAAAAATTTTTAAATTTTTAAAATTTAAAAAATTTAGGGTGAATTCAACAAACCTTACCTACTTCAGCTTATTAAATTCCAATTGCACTAGACCTGCTAAAAGGGTGGACATTGATGGAACCATGTTCAATAGCTAAGCACACCATAGCAGGATATGTGACTAAGAACATTCAGCTTAGTATACTTCAATAATAACCGCATTATTCATACAACAAGCTTGTAAATTAGATTAGCCTAGAGCCCAAAATTACGCAGTGAGCTTCATGGACAAGCGGGGACTTGAACCCACGTCTCTCCAGTCCCAGTAGCAGAGTTAGCAGAGTCCAGCTACTTACATATTGCTGCTACAGCAGCCCCTGTGGAAGCTGCAAACTTCAAGTTTTGCCTCTGATATCAGACTCTTCCCAGACCTGAGACTTATTTGGCATTGCTACATAATTTGCTATCAATGCTAATCCAAGCTTTTTTGGATTAGTGGGACTGGTAATTTAATTAGTGGGATTGGTAATTTAATCCCACTCCCCAAACATATTCTATAAGCACCAACCACTCTTCTACGCAGTGATTAGAGGCAAGGATCAAACAGCTATAGCTGAACCTAATGCCCAAGAAAGAGAGACAATATTGTGCTTTTCCACCTCTAAATCTGGTTACTTTTGTGAGAAAGCGGAAAATATGACAAGCAAGCATCCCCTTATTATCCCATCTCCACTTTTCCACCAATAGAAATGGTCTGGCTACGGCAGGTGGGATTCAACACGCTCACCTGCTTGCCTGTTCAAATGTGTTTTCAGTTGCACAGGATAGCTGGCTTCTAGCTGTCTGGAAGTCAGTGCTTACACACATTTTACTTCAAAATATCAAAGCAATAATTGGAGAGAAAAGATTTAAATAAATATTTTAAGAGGAGCTATCTAATGACAGTCCGGAATGTAAACCAAAGCTCTTTGGTCAAGTACCCTGTGTTCGTGTACAGGAATGCCATCCAGTGTTGAGCGGCTCCTGCCGAGCAAACTCAAGTGTGAAGACGGCCACTAAGAAGCAGTAAGCAATTCATTTGAAGAGCAAAAGAGGAGCGTTCCTCTGAGCGCTGGAAAGGAAGAATGACTGGCTTTCCTTTGTTTCCTTCCTTCTTATCCTTCGCAAGATGGCCTCAACAAGTGCTTTCTGCTATTCAGTCCGCTTTTAGGATCAGCAGGCTTTGGAACAGAAGCTAGCTACCAGGGAAAGATGCTGTCCCTTCCATGTAACATGGGAAATCTACATGGTTCCTGTAGAAAACACACCCTGCACAAACACACAGCTCTTCAGTGTTCCAGGCAGATGCTGAAATGCCCACTTCCAAGAAGCAAAGGGACTCTCCATGAAGCCACGTGATGATGGCTCCGTTTTCAGCTGAGTCATGGCCAGACAAAAGATTTCAAAACTGTGCTGGAGGTGGGAGGATACAAAAAAGAAAGCAGCACAAATCTAAATTGGGAAGCAGCCTTTTAAATGACCATACCGCCAGTGGAGCTCTTGGCAGTGGCCAAAGCAAAGGCAGATCCGACTGCAAGGAGTTCTGCACGCTACCCTGATGCAGTTTTGTGGGATGGAAGGAGCAGTTCAGGCACCTTCCAGCCTTGCTGATTAGAACATGCCCACTTTGTCCCATCGAATATAAAAGAGGCCAGCTAGAATCAAGGTAGCTGCCTTTGCTCTGGATTGTTCCTGTTACCAGCCGGCTCTCTGCCTAGCAAGATGTTGGAGAGTGACCGAGATGGAACTCAGAAACTGGCTCTTCCACATAGGTATTACCTGCTAGGAACAAAGGCAGCTGCCCAGCTGCCAATACAGAGCGAAACAATCAACTCTAATAAAGTGAATGCAGAGCAGATGCTCGTCCATCAAGGCTGCAAAATGAAAACGGGCACAAGCTGTGGGGACGGCACGATGCAATGGCTGTCATTAAAGCATGTTCTCACAAGTATCGTGCAGCCAGACCATACGACCACGACAAACTTTTCGGCAGTTATTCAGGAAGGATTTTATTCAAAAGTGATCATTTGAAAGGTTATCCAAAGTAAAGTCATTTGTAACTGGTTTTAGTAAGCCACACGAAAGGAGAAAGGCCTACGTAGCAGAGGAGTTTCATGCAGGTTGCATAAGACAGCTGGCTTCTGGGGTGGACTCACGCTGACCGCTCTCTGTGCAGCTCACGGGACCTGAGGGTGCCCTGCCGACTTTCCTACGCTAACAGCCGATCAGCCATTAACAGGGAGGCGGAAGGAAGAGGGACGGATCTTTCCCCGCTGCTGTCAGGAGCAAGGAAACAGCTGCCTCGGTCGGAGTGCTGGGGGAGAGGCTCGTACGTGTGGGGGAGCCAGGCTGCCTAATCACAGGGAGGGAACGTAGACCAGGGTGGCGTTGTTTTTTCCTCCATGCATACCTATCATGTGCCAGGGGAATTCACCCAACTAACCTCAGCGGCGTGTGCTCCTGGGTCTTGCCAAGCTGGCCAGAGGGGCTGGCTGCCATGGCGATCGCGCTGGCCAGAATCCACAGGCTGCTGTTCGGTTCTGCGTGGCTTGTCACTCAGGGGTCAAGCCACCTGGACCAGGTTTGCATGACACAACAAGCCGCATTGCTGAGGACACCTCTGGTATATGGGGAAGATAAAATAAGTGACTGTAGCTTATTTCCCTTCCGTGATTGCAGACGCCTTGCACACACGTGTGTGCACGCGCACACATGCAAATGCGTGTGTGCACACCGAATGCAGCCTCGGAACCAAAAAGGTTTTGGACGACTCTACAGACCTTTCACAATGTTCCAGTCACGCAATTATGCTAATCTTCTCTACACCTTCTCAGACTGAGCTTCTTTTAACCACCCTCTACCTTAAGTCCTGTTGAATCACACCAAAAGTCCTTCCCGTCCAATATCTGGTCTTTAACAGAGGTAACCATAACGTCTCTAAGGTGTCATCCCTTCATATCTCAAGGCTTCTTGGTTTAGGGGAATAAAATACAAAGTAAATGTGATCAAGAGTCACACCCAGGAAGAAGAAAAAAATTTCTTCTGTGTTCCTAAAGCTAGAATTCATTACCCAATGACACAGCAGATCCTGGACAACCAAAGAAAGTTTCTCTACACAATGCGTAGTTTATGACATCCAATGCAATGATGCAAAAGCACTGACTCAGATGACATTAAAAGGGTTTAATCATGGAAAATGGATCTGTCAACAGCCATTCACCAATGGAACCAAATGGAATGTCCTTGTTCGGAGGCAGCATACCTGAGAATCAATTGGAGGGGAGGGGGAATTGGGAAAGACAGTCTTTTGGCTCTGCTTTTTTTAGTTTTGTGGACCAAACTGGCTGGCTGCTCCCAGAAAACGGATGCTGCTGTAGATGTGTCTTGTTCTAATCCAACAAAGCAATTCTTGTGTTAGTTTTCACCCCCATTTCATCTCTACCCAAATTCAGAGTATTTGATTTATGTAAGAAAAAATTCACATGTCTGAGGAATGAACTGCCTTGACAAATGAAATTACTCAAACTGCTGTAATTAAATAGACCTTCTGGGGAACAGTATGGTGAGCATACCTCATCTCTTACCGGCAAATTCCTTTGCTCCATAAATTGCAAAGCAGACAACAGGTTGTGCATTTATCAGCAGGACAAGTACTCCGCCATGTCATTGACATTTACAGTGCAATTCCATATGTGTCTACCTTGAAGTAAGCCCCAACAAGTTCAATACGTCTCCCAGATAAATATGGGATCAACGTCTATAGAATTTCAGCCTTGATGTCCATTTTTGCTACAGTCCTAGCTTTTCAAAATACTGCAAGTTCTTTAAAGTTCAAATTACTGATTACTTTTCAATATTCTAGTCCACCTTTGGCAAAAGCCAGAGTCAATCAGGAAGAACAATGTCTAACTCAAGGCACAACTAAACAAGATGGTCTTCGCCAATGAGCAAAAAGTCTGAGAGGAAATTGGTATGACAGAGGAAGGAAGCCTAAGGGATTTTCAAAATCCAGGTACAACATCCAAGAAGTCTGTTATAATTCAGCAGAACAGGAAATGGTCAAGAATGCAGGCAGTCAGCCTTGAATATCCATGAACCTGGTCCATATCCAGGGCAAGCTGGACACTGGACATACTTGCAGATGCAACAATCACAGATCTAGATGTGAGCAATCCACAACGTGTTTTGCCAGCTGGTCACACCATGCATACAGGTGGGTCTCTGCACCCCACGTAAAGACCTCACGAGCCCCTTGCCACCCCAAAAAGCTCGACGGAATGCCAAGCTGTGGTATTGCAACTGTTGCCACCACCCTGGAGAAGGCCTCACAGCGAGCCCACACAAATCTCTCCCTGTTGCTCCTCCAGCTGTCACAGTCATACTCTGTCAAGTTTTGCATTAGAGGCCAAGGTACCTGCTCCCCACACCATCCCAGTGCACAGCATAGGTTGCTGCAAGAGCTCCCGTTACTGGGAGACCGGGGGAGCCAGACTGCCTTAAATTTTGTCATGACTTTCTTAGATGATGCTTGGGGGGGGGGCTTATTAAGGACCCCCTGCTGTTCCTGCTGCCCATCTCCATTATTTGAGCACTAGTTTTCTCCCACACATCTCTCTTCAACTTCTAGAAGGTAATAGCAAGGATTCACAAAAATCTATTATACGGAATGCACTTGTGTTAAGATTCCCCCAAGCAGAAAGGCGACAGCGAATTCAGAACTCATTTTGTTCCTAGACGAAAGGCAGGCAAACCAAAGGCAAAAGTGGACAGCACAAAGCCGGCAGTGCTTCAGCTCTCCAGAAAAAGATACAAAAGGAAGAAAAATGACACATGCTTTCCACTGGCGCTGGTCCTTCGCAAGCACAAAAGCTTCAAGTGGCAGGTGGGTAGGGAAAAAATTCACAGGTCATCCAAAGTCAACATAAGCTACATCTGACTGCATTAATCTCAGACAGGAGATACTACTGTTTAACAAATCTACATGGGATTAATTTGAATTTCATGAGCAACCAGTGCTTCCCTGCAGGATTATATAAAAGTTCTATATATCTGTAATATACTTTGGCAGAAATTTGGAAAACTCAGCTAGACTAACAAACTACAAAAACTGTAACAGCACATTCCATAAACAGTGCATCTCAATTATATCCAGGATAATATTTTAAATAATATATTTCAGTTCAGCATGGAATACACTGTTCAGTATCTCATGAAGATAGATGTGTGTACGCACACCAGAACAGCTACAATATTACTCTGGTAAGTCTCATGAAATCTGCAACCTTGCCATGAAATGTGAGCACATTTTATCTGAATTCAAGTTTATCTGAATTTATTTCTCATGGACAGGAGAAGCTCTGCAACGTCTGCAGCCTGTTCCAGATACATACAAGGACAATAAAAACACAGTTGCTTGCATGTATGAAAAGCTATACAAACCCCTAAGTGTACATAAAAGACCCCAACAGGTTTGGCCCTAGGGGAAGACTGTAGCATGGGAAACGTTCTAATTTCATATCCTTTCTTCATTAACGTCCTGTCCCGATTTGGTGGCAAGTTGCTAGGTAGGATGAGGACACCAGTCTTCTGTTTTACTGACAATTCACAAGAAGACTTACCAAGTATTTGCTGATTCCTAAGGAAACGTAACAAGAAGGACACTTATTCGTGATTCCCAGATGCATTTCTTTGGGGAAAGCATTTTTAAAAGCTGAATATGTATTGCCATCCTGTAAGAACATGGACTACCTGTCTACCTAGCATTTTTTTTCCTGAAAACAACATCTTGTGCAAATAACCAAGGGAACCCAGGAAGCCACGTTATTTCACCACACAGAACACGACAGCCACTCTGCACATTCGGCTTCCCATTCCCATTTTAACCAGTTTTCTTTTTTCTTGTTCTGTACTGACTTCATAAAGGAGATTACACAGAATGACAGCAAGTGCAGTGTGCAAAGTGAATTCAATCTGAACGTGGTACCCGCTGGCACTGAATCTCAAATGCTTAGGAAGAGACGCCATGCATACAAAAAGTACCTCTACCAGGATAATCTCTGCCCAAGGGTGCTTCCGTTTTGCTCTCTGATGTGCAATAGAGGAAAGTATATTAAATGAAATCTCAAAGTACTAGAAATGCAAAAATGCACCCCAAATTAAATAGAAACAGAGTAATGACTCATTAACAATTCATATTATCTTGGCGCACAAGAGTGGGGGGGGGAGGCAGAAAAGTAAATTAGTTACACTGTGGGCTGTTGGGAAAAACCCTGCCTCCGCTGAGTGCCAGACTAGATGGAATATTAAGCACACCATCACTTCCATCATTGTGTTCTGTGTAAATATCAGCCATTGGGGTGGAGGGGGGAAAGGGTTTGATTTGGGTCTGGAAGACAGGATTTTGTGGCCTTCATATACTGTTTTCCCATCAGGAATTATACATACAGAAATCCCATCACACATCTCCTTCAAGGTACCATTTAAGGAACTGTCAGCTCTGGGGGCAAACTGGAGCTCTGAGCGGATGAGGTCCCAAGGACTGCTTAGGCAAGGCATTCTAAGATAACAACAACTACTGTTACCAAAAGCAGCTTTGGATAATAGATATCCTGCCAAGAAATATACTGCTATGCTATTCACAGGATGTGAATTCCTGTTTGTGATGGCTTGTGGAACTTCATCCTTGATAGTTTAGATTTGCCAGATGGCTTGGACTGACGTCGAATCTTGGATTTTTTTGATGCCTGGCCCCATGTAGCATGGAAAAAGCAAGGTGAAAGCCATGATGGTCAGTCAGTCTGTATGAGGTTTTCTCTGGACTTACCGGTGAACTTCTTTTGACTCGTGGATGTGACAGGCCAGGACTGATATAATGTGAATGTTCAAATGAAGATTCCCGGGGTTGGAGTAAACCTTTGCACGTGCAGCTTAATTCTGCTCCTTTTCTAGCAAGAACGCTTGTGTTGGATCGTCTGGGCTACACTCGGGCATCCTTCAGTTTCTCAACCTGGACTGTGAGCGGTGATGATTCCAAAGGGCAAACCGAGTTGCCCAGATCTCAGACAGCTTACAGATTATGAGCTGTGGATTGTTGTAAAATTACTTAAAGGAATTGCTGTGAAATTATCACCAGCTATATGATTTCATTAAGGTTTTACTGTAAGATTTGCTGCAATAAAAGTGTCTCACCAATTTGATGTGTCCTGCATCAAAATTCCCAGAGGGTGCACTTGTGAGTTTGGGCCCAAAACAAGAGGAGGTGCCTTACTGAGGACTGTGAGAACCTGTGCACACTGCTAGCCCCTCTGCAGCCCTCCTCCATTTGCCTTTCTTCCAGTTGGCATTTATTGTATCAGAGCCAGAAGTACTCGCTGTCGATATCTGGGCTGCTCCGGTGACCAGAACCAGAAGAACGACAACCATGTTCGCACGATGGGCCCCAGGCCCTGCTGGAGCTCCCAGCCTCGTCCTGGGAGACCTTGGGGAAGAGCTAGACAAAAACTGGCCTCCGAAACACAAGCCTTCCTCTCTGCTGTAGTACCTGCATCCTACCTGACCCTTGCCAGGTTGCCTCGGCATCACAGGTCCTCCTGCTTGCTGCAGTGCCTGCATTTTGCCTAACCTTTGCCACTCATCCTGCCCAGTTATCCTACCTCAAGGTGCTCCACCGGTTTATCTTCCTGTTTCTGACCCTTGGCTTGCCCATGACTTGTCTTGCTCCTATTACATACTCCTTGTTCCTGGCCTCAGATCGCTCTGTGATTATAACTTGGACTTGCCATGAAGCCTCGCATTAAACTTTGGACTCTGTCTCGCCTCAAGCTTTGTTGCCCTGGTCCTGGTGCCTCTGTCTTGCCTCAGTGGCCTGGGACCCTGACACTCACACAGAGAAACTGCAGAAGGCAGCTCCCCCCCTGCAGACACTGCTGAGGAACCCCTTTCCACACAATCAGGTTATCAGAGCAGTTCCATTCAAAAACACAAAGCAGCCTCCTCTAATTTGGCCCTATCAGAGCTATAGCATCAGTACTCATCAGTACCCATTAATTCTGCCAGAGGTACAAAAGAAAGGACTACCCATACTTACATGCACACTAAAAAGACAAATAAGGAAGGCTTTCTGAGTGGATGGCAGAAATCAAACGCAGATCAATTCAGTTCTAAATGTATTGCACCATACAGAAGCAGGGACCAAATGCACATCTAGCCAATTCACACCTGCTCCAAAATACCAATGAAAAGGGAGCATGTACAGAAAATACACACTTTAAAAGGAGGTAGATCATAGCCAGCTGCTTCACACTCATCATTTGGAAACTTTCTGCAGCATAAGAAAAATTAAGATTGAATAGCTTAATGCCAGGTTTCCCAGATCAGTACATTTTGGAACACAGAACATTCTTTATTAAGCACATATAAATTATGCGCACACACACACACTGCTGTACCACAAAGAATTCCTGCAGGGCAGAAATTGCCCATACCAAATTAGAAAGATAATAGTAGGAACACGAACTGAGAAGTCTGCAGTTCAAATCTCAGCTCAGCCACTAAGTATTTTACTTTTTATTAAACAGCCATTAACTAGGTAACATTTTCTCAGCCTCTGCCTCCAGTAAGAGTAAAGGAATAATGCTTCCAAGTTTGTTCCAAGGCATGGCCACAAATACGGACAATGCTAGTCTGCCATTGACCAGCTGGCTGGCACGCGCTGCTTGTTCACTCCTGCTCGGTTCCTCCTGTATGTCAGGAGCAATTCTGATTACAGGAACTTGCCTGCAAGAAAAAGCATTAACTCCAAACCTGATTCATGGCTTGTGACTCCCAAATAACCCAGGGATAGGCATAACGGTGTGCACTCTTCTCCTGGTCAGTCCCACTGAAGTCATTGCTGCTGGCAGGAAGAGCCGAGGGGCAGGAAAAGTCCACGGAAGGGCATCTCAAACATTTAACCATGACTAACTGTAACACTTTTAAACTTGACTTTTTCTTGACTGGAATTTTCTTCTGCGCAAATACTGCACTGTTCTGTTTGTTTTGTAATATTTGTAATCATTATTCTTTCGTAAGCTGTCCTAAAATTTCTTATTAGCCACTACAGGGCAAATATAAATTGGAGACAAGTAAATAAATTATTCCGATTATTTTTAAGGCAGAACAGGGGAACCTATGAAGCCTTACTTTGCACCACTTTTTCCAGCATGTCATCTTACACGCCCATAACCTGCTGGGTATCACTGCAGGTCTTGCTTCAGTTGAGCATTTATCCTTTTTTCAATGCTAACATAAGTGATGCATCATACTTGCACAGATATGAGATAGATACCTTTTCAATAAAGTCACTAACGCGATAGAGCATATACAGTTTCCCCTTATTAATGAAGGCAGAGACCTTGCAGTGCATTTGTATTCTCGTGCAAATGCCTGTTCAATGCCAAGGCTTATCGGCTCAAAAAAGTGTCATTGTCGCGCAGCACAGTGATGGAGTATCAGCTACGTATCTGCCAGCTCTTGCAGAATCAAGCTTATACTTTAAAAAGACACTGGCCACAAAGATTCCAGCTAAGGAATGAGTCTAAACTAGTTTATTCCATTTTCCCACTGTAGTATGAACTCTCTACTCTTTCTAGTACTTCAGTACTAAATGACATAATCAGTGATGAGCTATGCCCAAGAAAGTATATTGATAAAACATTACCGTATTGCAAAGTTATAATGATAATAATCTGTACAGCACTTAGAGAACTGTGTGTTCTATAGCCAGTGCCATGTTTTCCTAACTACAACAATATAAGGCAGTTACTGTTTGGGTCACTGCTTTGCTTAACAAAATGGCGAGCAGGGCAAGATGCAATTGAGGTAGACCAAATTATGCATGGTACAGCAAAAACAGATAGCAAGACATTTTTCTCTTTCTCCCATTATCCTAGAGCCAGGGTCATCCCATGCGGCTGGATGATGGCAGGTTCAGGACAGATAAAAGAAAGTACTTCCTGGCATAGCACATATGGGTACATACGAGTATTCCAGCTGGCGCTAACTGGAATGTGTGTCACAGGGTTGGAGACAGGTTCCAGGAATGGTGCAACGCTGACGGAGGACACTCGGAGCATCTAAGAGATCAAATGTGACCTGGCCAGTTGTTGTATAACTCTTTTTGGTCCACTCTGAGGCTAAACTATGGAATTCGCTACCACATGTAGTGATGGGCAGCCACCAACTTGGATGGCTTTAAAAAGGAAGTTAGACGAAGCCACAGAGGATGAGGCTGCCCGCGCCTACTTGTCCCAAGCGTGAGATGCCACCTCTGAAGTGGTACGGAAGACATGAGGGACACAGCTGGGAAGGAGCTGCTGCATTCACATCCTATTTCTGGGCATCTCACAGGCAGTGCACTGTGCGAACAGAATGCTGCTCTAGACGAACCCTTGAGCTGATCCAGAACGGTGGCTCTTAAGTCCTGAAGCATGTGGGTGACTCTGCAGTTGCCGAATGAGCAGAGAAAACAAGCAAAAGTGTAACGAATGAGGCCTGCCATAAGCACGTGTCATTTGAGCTTCAGCAGGTCTGAACTTGGTGTTAGGCCCAATACTGAATTCCCAACCACTTAGAAATAAACTATCAAGCTTTACACAGAAAACTGACAAAGTGCTACTTTAATACTTTGTTCTTTCTAAACCATTTTTTGAAAAACAGTTAAGTGACTATTCATCTGAGTGACTATCTCAGTAGACTTGTGATTAATTGACCACGAGTAAAGAGGGATAATGAAATCTTGGTTCTTTCTTGCTGAATCTGTAGTCATGCCATCGAATAAGCACTTGTGGTTTTTAATGTGTCACTGGATTATAGTTCAATTTTTTTACATCCAAAAGGGTTTAAGCAAACAAGCTAGAAAGTTTGTTTCATTGCAACCTGGCTGTGGGGTTCTGTGAAATAAACAAACAAACAAACACACACACACACTTTAAAAGGCAATCGTATTAAATGAAGCCCAACATATTGTGACCTTTCAGTATGTTAAACTGACAGCCAAGTAAAAATTCAGCATTAAAGATGAACTCCAAATCTTATGTCTTATATGGATTAAGCTTAACTTTACTTGAATGTTCTCTGCCGTTCATCCTCTTAAAGACACAAGACTAATTACTTCTATACTTAGGGTTATTAGGAAAGAATAGTAATAAAAGAGAACCAATCCTATCCAGCCACAGAGCATGGAATGTCATGCAAAAAAGGGAAGGGGGATTTTTTCCCTCATTTTTCCCCCTTTTTTCCCCATAGGGAGCTTCAGTCAGTAAATAGGGGAGCTACAGCTTGCCTTCCTTGACTTTGGGAGACTCAGTGTGACCAACTTTAACACCCTTGTTGTTGACTCACCAAGCAACATGCCTGAATCTGGACAGCTACAGGGGAATTGCCCAGTAAATGAGCACAACCACTACATCCCTAAGTACATAAGCCCAGGCCCTGCTATTAGGCGTTCATACACCCTTAAGCAAAGATCCAGCCTAGATGAATTTTCATAAATGAAATCAATTCACTTTGCTTAAAAACTCGATCTGAAATTAGCCTCTCTCCTGTCATTGCTTCAAAGTGAGTGATCTTAAACATACCTTGTGATGTGTCCCTGGGAGCCAGACACATTTCTGCAGACAGTCTGGTTAGGCCAATATCTTCCAAATTTCTGAGATATGTTTAAAGTATGCTCATTCATATGCTATCGTATGCTGTGATCTTTAACACAAATTAGACAGACACATCAGCTGCACACATTTACCTAAATTAGCATGCTCTATAGGTACCTGGAAACAGAACATTTTTATCTCTTCTCAGTATCAGCTAAACAAATTTCCCCAGGATAAAAGCACTTGATTTTTAAGTGTTTGAGTTCATCCATTTGTGCTATCAACCATTGGCAGAAATCATGCAAAGTTCAAGAAAATGAAGAGTAACTGTGGAAGTGTGGGGTGGGGAGCACTTAGCTGGCTAAGGACACTCACAGGAGTAAAGTGAGGCAAAAACCTCAGAGTCACAATGAAAGCACTTCCCAGAATAATGCCCATCATTGTCACATGGCCGGCTTATCACAGCAGCTAGTTATTATGATGCATCATTGCTGAATCCACTCCCAGGGCTTTCAGAAACAAGCTGTCTCATCTCTACAACTGCCCTGATTTCCAGTTACGTTCTTGAATAAGCTCCTTGGATAAACTCAAGGTGAATAGCTCTAGAACGCCACTGCACATAATTAATCAGGTTTGAAAAATGGTCAACAAATTTATTTTAAATTAAGTAACTGTTTCCTCTAATCAGTTTTTGAACTAAAAGCCTTTTGCTTCCAACAAACAAGGAATATACAGATCTAGATCTTTAGATACAGAATATCTAGATCTATTTATTTATTTATGTATTTATTTATTTGGAGTTTTTATATGCTGTCCCACTACTTAATGCCTCGGGATGGCTTACATAAATAAAGCCGTATATCTATATATCTACATAGATCTAAAGGAATATCTAGAGCTAACTAAATGCATCCATATAGACACATGAGAAAACTGAATTGTGGATGGCCATTATATTAATAGCTTCCTGACTGCAGGGCTAGAAGAGTGGCACTTGCTATTTCTTATGCAAAACATGCTTCCTCTTCAGAGTCATTCATGGCAAAACTTGGTATTAGCCATTCCCAATGTATACTGGATAAGACAGGCCAAAAAGCTGGATTAACAGCTTCCCCCCCCTCCCCATTACTAGGCTACCATACTTCTTTGTTAACCAAGAAAAGCTCTTCAGTACTATAAATATCTACAGCATAACATGCTATGAACTACATTTAGTTATGTACTAGTGTGGAATTGTTTTGATTTGATTAAATGTGCAGGAACATATCCAGGTCAATCTATGCAAGGCAAGGAATGGGTTTAAACCAATCTGAGAATATATTTACTTCCGTCTACTTGCCACTGTAGAGAGGAATAGAAGGCAAACATATTTTTAACTGAAAAGCAGAACTGGCAATTTCAGTAGCTATATTTGTTACAAACCAGAAAGAATTATTTTAAAAATGTGAAAAATACTGTATTTTCTGTAGAATTTGAGTGAGTGAGCTGTACAGGTATATAAGCACATCAGCAGCGACATTTAGCTTCTGGCTGGCAGCCAACACCGCCCATCACCAAGATTTAACACTGAAGGGAACTTTGAAATGTCAATATTCAATATGTACGTTGTTAATATCATATCTGATAGTAGGCAGCTTTGTGCAAACCCAATTTAATCACACATATATTCCTATGTTTGTGCTACACACACACACACTTACCAATTAGTAAATTCTTACTTTGCCTCGAGAAAGTATTCTGAAGCAAGGAGGACTCAAGACTTTATGCTGAGCCTTCCTAAGGCAAGAAAGCAATGACTAAAGCGTCTTCAAGAATAGCAACAGCATTCTTGCTCATAGCAAGGCGGCTAACAGCGATACCTCAAGAAAAGCGGAGAAAACGAAGCACTGTGGCCTCAGGTATTCTACTGGGTCTCCCAATAATAACTGACACAAGGGTACCATGCTGAGCACTGGTGTGTGAGGGTTTGGAGAGAAGAGGTAAGATACTCTGCCTTCCAACCCAAAAGCAAAAGATAATGATTAACAAATGCAGAAGAACTTGTGCCTCTTTGGAAGCAATGAAAGCAGAGAAGGTTCACTTGATCAGTTTTGCTGCAAACAAGAGAAATGCCAGACCAGGGGTGAGTAATTTGCAGTCCTCCAGAAGTTTTGGCCTGCAATTCACACCACCCCTCACGACTAGCTATGCTGGCTATGGCCACTGTGAGCTGAAGGCCAACACGTCTGGAGGACCAGAAGTATTTTCTTCGGATGATTCTGCTCCACTTTCCCAGAGGAACTGACCTGGCCTTCTGGTGCACAGGGGTCTATTCTGATGGCTGCCCCGTCCCTGGGCAGGATGCCCAACTTGTCAATGCATCACCAGCAGGACATGGCACACTGACGCACGAACCCCGAGTTTGCACCCACCACCCCCTTCCTCAATAGCAGTGACACAAAGCAGCCTCTGTGGGAGACGTGAGACGTGGGAGAGAACTTCGGCTACTGGGCGGCACAGAAATTAAACAAACAAAGTGAATATACACAGCTGTAACTGGAAAGCCTATGGAAGCTGTCACTCCCAGGCAGCAGAGACACCACCGCCCAGTGCAGAAGATAGCCACATTTAATAAAAGCCCCTTCTGCTTTTCACCACTGATGTCAAGGGGAGCCGTTCTCTTAAACAGGAGAAAGAAATGGGAATACAATGACCAACACTGCTGAGCAAGAGCAAAATACAGGCCCCATTCCAGAAACAGGTGGCCACAACATCAGATCTCCCCCTACCTGAATGTCACTGATTGCATCTCCTTAATTTTCTTCTGCAGAAGCCAAAGAGGGGTGTTCAGGTTCATGGAATAAGGTAAATTTGGACTGTTATGGTGATAGACTCCCTGCATATTGGTTGGTAGGCAGATTGTCTGGAAGCAACATATACAGTATTAGCACACTGTCTCTTACAGTAGCAATCCAGTAAAAGCTATCAGCTTACCCATTTCCTCTCCTCCACTGTCTCGGGCCCACTTGGCAACCGCTATCCATACTTTCAACTATACCTGAAAGCCCAGCAACATTTAAAGGTGCTGCAAAAGATCTGTAATAGCAACTAACCAGCAAGTAAAATAATATCTCGTTGCTACTCAGAGGTGAAGTATGTACTATGGCACATCAATCTACCAATACCCTTGTCCTTGAATTGCTGATTTTAAACCTGAGCAAAACATACATTTGTATAATGTGGCTGCTAAAAAAAACAAACCCTAAGCTTGGGAACAGGGAAGGCATACTGATTTATTTTAGGACGTTACATACCAGGGAGGGTTCGAGAAAGAAATAGGAAATAACACTGAGTTTTGTACATCAGCCAGATCGCTAAAGAATCCGACATCCTCTTTCCAAGCACTCATCAACCTTTACTATAAATAAGGATGCCAGCTGAAAGCAAGTAAGTACAAAACCACAAGATGAACAATGTCAGTATCTTCTAGGCTTCTAGCAACTCATTAATAGTCATCCAAAATCCAGCTGGAAAGGGAAGAAAACGAGGCTTTACTCACAATCTGTCCTTGACTCCTCACAAGCACAAAGGATTTAAATACAGACTGCAGAATGACAGCATGCCACATCTTTGCATTTGCTAGATCCTGGGGTGCTTTCAATTGAGCATCCTGTAGTTGATTTATTCAGAATTAGCACAAATGGCAACTTGCTAATAACTGTCAACATCTTGATAATTTTACATATGTCGAATAATTACAGAGCACTGTTTCACTGTCAGCACATTTTCATAACTTAGACTGTTTTCTTCAAAAGGATACACAATTAAAAATAAATATAAGCCACTTTTAGCCAACAATCCTACCCACACTTACCAGAAAGTAACCCCAACTGAACTTACTAGAACTTATTTTTGCGATGTACACAGGACTGAACTGTTAAACTGTCACTAGTCGCGACTCTTTACCCAGGAACAATTCACTAGTGGTTAGAATTTCTCCAAGGTCAAAGTGAGACCAAACATGAAACATTTTGCCCATTCATCAGTATTTCAGCCTGCTGCTGCATTTGCTGGAACAGCTATCCAGTGATTGGACAATGGGATCATAAACAATAGCACATTCTGAAACCTAATCTGTGCAGCTTTTTCTGCTAACACGATTCCGAACTGAACAGAGCTGCTCTTTTTAAGGGGTGGGGAGGAAGCGAGGAAGAAGCTGTGCCAGGAGATGGGTATCACACCCCCCCCCCAGAAGAAATTACTTTGTTTTTCACATTTTGTTTTGGTAAAGGGGCTTCCTAGCACTGAAACAGTCCTTTAACCCATCCACTGGTGTGACCAAGTTCCAGGACAGCTACATGCAGTCACGCTAGCCTTTGCGCAGAGGAAAACTTTCGCAGATGCAGAAAGAGAAGCACATCACTGATTACAAACGCTTCGGAAAGGTTAGAAGGCAGGAAACACCTACTTTGTTACCATCGCAAGGAGGGAGGGAGGGACATAGAAACCTGCCCGATGCCAAGCCTGACCATTGCTCCATCCAGCCCAGTCTTTGGCAGCAAATACTCCAAGGTTACAGGAAGGAGCTCACCCCACCCTACCTGGTGCAAGCACTCTACTCCTGAGCAACAACCCCACCGCTAACCTTCATGGGCAGGAATTAGCAGCAGAGAATTGAGGTTCCAAATCTACCCACCACCCAGCAAGAGAAGAGGCTTTTATCATTCGCAAAGGTATCCGAAGAGCAGCAAGGAAGAAACCCCGCTGCAGCAACGCAGGGCAGAGACGAAGGGAAGGCACGGCGTCTGCTCCGTGCTATGAGGCGCGATGCAGGCAGCCGCTTCCGGGGCGGGGGGCTCCGACATGTGGCTGCCAGCCCACAGGTGCCCCTTCCTCCAGGGCCGCCTGCCCTCAGGACAATGGAATGGAGGGGACGCGGGGGGGGGGGGGGGGGAATGGGGCGGGGGCGGGGCGGGGGGGCGTGCACGGCGGGCTCCCCGCCAGCCCCTTCGCGCGGCTGCAGCGCCCCGCGCCCGCCTGGAGGGGCACCTGGGCCGGGCGGGGCGCGGGGAAGGGGGCGCCGGGGCGCGTCCGGCCCCCCAGGGGCTCCGCGGGGCACCTCCGCAGGAGCGGGCAGCCCGCCGGGGCTGTGTCTCGGGGGAGGGGGCAGCGGCGCGGGGGCGCCCCGTCCTTACCGTAGACCCGGAGCCAGCCCTGCAGCTGGCACACCGACTCCCGCAGGATCCGCTCCAGCGTGCTGGCCGCGCCGGCCAGGTCGGCGGGGCCCGGCAGGGAGTGCTTGAGGCGCTCCAGGCACGGCTCGCCCGCGTCCGCGGCCGGCCGCGCCGAGGCGACGCCGGGCTCCATCCGCCGCCGGAGCCCCCTGCTCAGCCAGCCCCTCGGCCGCCCGCACCGGCCGCTTCCCCCGGTGGGCCCGCCCCCTTCGCGGTCACCGCGGCCCCGCTCGCGCCGGCGCCATCCCGGGGACGGGCTTGCCGGGGGTCCCCTCCGCCGCCGCCGCCGCCGCCGCCGCCACAGCCGGGCTGCGCCGTCCCGTCCGCGGCTTCTCCCTCAGCGCCGGCGGCGGGCGGCATCCCAGGGAGATAGGCAGGAGCAATGGAGCGCCGAGCCGCTGGCCTCCCGCCTCAGGCAGGCGTGGACGGACAGCGGCCGGCCGCGGCGCAGCCACTGGGCCAGGCGCGCTCAATCGCCCGTCGAGCCGCGCGCGCCCTCCCGAGCGGCGGGGGCCCCCGGCGGCGCTGATTGGCTGCATGCAGATGAGGCGGCGGGCGCCACGGTGACGGCCCGCCCTCGCGGGCTCCGGGCCGGGCTCCCTCGCGGGCCCTTCGCCGCCGCCGCCTCGCGCTCCCCTGCCCTGCCGCGGGGCCTCCTCCGCGGACGCTCCCGGCGTGTTCGCAAAGCACCGCAGCCGCGCCGCCACGCTGCTGCTTCCAGGGGAAGTTCTGGCTCGCGTGGCTCCGAGACCCACGTCTTCGTCTTTCAGGGGATGTGCAAAGTTCTCCACGACTCCAGCGCATCCCCTTTCTTCTTAACGCACCCAGTGCACCCGCCTTCTGCGCCGTTCAGCTTTCACCCTCATGCAGAGAGACTGGGAATACAAGACCGGGGGAATGGCCAGAGCTGAGACACCAGGCTAAGGTGCATCCACCTTCTTCGGGAGGAAAGGTCCCAGCAGACAGCAGAAAAAATGGGTCTCTTTACTGGTGATGGAGGCAGAATCATAGAATAGTTGAGTCCAAAGGGGCCAAGAAGGGCTTTGGGGTGCAACCCCCGGCGGGTGCAGGACACCAATTACACCATCCCACTCAGAGGGCAGTCCAGTTTCTTTCTGAATGTCTCCAGTGTGGGAGAGCCCCCCACCTCTCCTGGCAGCTGCTTCCACTGTCGTGTTGCTCTGGCAGTTAGGAAATACTTCCTTGAGACTAGGCTGATGCCCTGTAGTTTAAGTTCACTATTCCATGTCCTGAGGACAACTGCACGGAGGATTTTTTTCTCAGACAATGGCAGTGATGCTCAAGCTAAGCCTTGTTAGGATGTTGGAGGAGGAGGCAATGGTAAACCATTTCTGATTACTTCTTACCTTGGAAACCCCGGCCTCATTTTTCCACCCGAAAGCCATTGTTGCATGCCCATGGAATCTGGACACCTCCTGCAGCTGATGCGCTCAAGCCACAAAGGGGAAAATGTAACACCAACCAAGGACAGAAGAAAGGTGGTAGCAATCCAAAAGCTCTTTCTTCGGCTTCCACTGCCAACTCAGACCCTATCATCACAGAGGTGAAGTTAATTTTGCCCCATGAACGATCATTTTGCACTTGTCTGTACTGGCCTACATGCCCATTTCACCCAATTTGGAAAGCCTCCTCACAATGCCTCTTAATTTTAATCACCCTAATAATTGGATGTTTTCAGCCAACTTGGTCACCTCCCTGATCACCCTTAATTCCAGGTCATTTAAGTCAAAATTACCAGTTCCAATATAGATCTTTGGGGATCCCACAGTTTACTTCCCTTAATTCCACCAGTAACTAGCAGGGTTTGAGAGGGTAAGTATAAATTGTGAAGTAAATTCCCTTCGTGTCCCTACCTGCTGAACGTGAGCTACACACCCTTGAATAATGCTGGGCTATCGCCTTTTCCTGCTCTTATCAAACTGGGTGCCTACCCCAAAAGCTTATTTTCTTCAACCCTCCCTCTGATGAACCTGGATATGTGCCTTGAATTTTATCTGTCTGCTCCATGCGTGTTCAAAGTTCAACATGCTGTCCAAGGAAGGCAGAAAGGGAATGTCTGCTCACTTGATTCGGGGTTGCAGCCCTTTAAGGCAAATTCACAGATTCTCCTCGTCACTCTTGCTTCTAGGTGCCTCTGTCTGTTGTTGTCAACTAGCCAGCGCTCATTCCACATCACCCCAGTAACCGACAAAAAGATTTCATTGTGCAATCTGTGGCTTTCTCATTATGACGCATAGATAGTTCTTATTGCTCCTTTGTCCTGGTAGCCCTTGAGTCAACCCAAAATCAGTTTAGTCCCTAGCAGAGGCTGATCTAACCAAGTCTGCAGAATTCTGTATTCCCTCTTAAGCTGGTTGCAAACTCTAGGCTTCCATGGTTTTTTTTTTTCTTGACAGAACAATCCTATATATGTTTGCTCAGAGGAATGACCCACTGCACTGAGAGGGGCTTTTCTCAGAAAAATGAACAGAACAGCAGCCCCATTGCAGCCATTTTTTAAACCCTGCCCTTCAGTACGAGTGCTAACAAATGGAAAGGTTCCCCCCATCCCTTTTATTCTCACAGCAGCCCTGTGAAGTATATTAGCAGAGATAAAGTGACTTGCCAAAGGCCAAGCAATGAGTTTCGTGGACCAGTGAGCGAGGACTGGAGGCTGCATCTCTGGTATCCTGTCTTTTTTGCCTCTCTTCCTTCTTTCCTTTTGCTCTGGCTTTTCTCTCCCTGCCTCCCTCTCATTCTCTAAATGCACGTTTCTGCCCACTTGTCTCATTGGGAAGGCCAGGTGAACACGGGGGGACCCACATCCCTGCGTATCACCTGGCTGTGAAGGAAGCACTCCAGCAGGATGGCTCTGCTGCCCACATTGCTCTTCACCCCTTGCGTTCTTCCTCTGCAAAAGCCGTCAGTGCACAGAGAAGCTGAACATCAAATAAAAAACGTCCAAATTTTAAATAGCATCTGCAAGTGCTTCCCGGGCAATGGTCTGCCAGCCATCACATCTGGGCTCAAACACTGCTCTGCAGGGCAATTCTGGGCATACTTCCTCAGAAGCAAGCACCACCGAGTTCAGTGGAGCATACTCCTGAGTAAATGCATAGAGAACTGCAGCCTTTGAATATTAGGTCCAGCACTGTCTCCTTTTAAGCAGCTATTCGACATCAGAATCCGCAGAAGCAGATTTGGCAAAGGATTAATGGGAGCAATTTATTTCCCACTTGAAACTGGAGTCGTGAGAAGTAATTAGAAACCAGTAATTATTATTTCAAAATATTTAATGAAGGTGCGACCAGGCCCTGAAACAGCACCCTGCACACCATTCTTCCCCATTCCTCATTGTGGTGTGGCCATCCATCGCCCTTCTCCGCCCCACCTGCATACACACAACCACGGAGCCCCAACACAACATCAATGCAGGGTGAACAAACTTTTTCACCCACATGTACAATGGTGGCATTTTGGAAAATATCCCGGGGACCACCACAATTTGCAGTGGTGCCGGTGGGGAAATAACAGAGTATCTGGGAACACCCCCTCTGTACCCTCCCCATCACCACAACACCCCCCCCCCCTTTTCCTGCCTAGCTCTGGATTCCCTCCTCACCTTGCGCGGGATTCCCTGGGACCGCTTGCCCAAATAGAATAGTACGAGGCTAGATGGAAAAGCGGCTTGACTCGGCCTGGTCTTGTCCCCACCGTGCCCGCCAGCTGCTCTGCACTTGCTTACCTCTTGCCTGCCTGCTCCTCAGGGCAGAGCTGATGCAGCAGTGTTGTTTCTGCTCCCGGTCTCCACTGTCCCTCCACTTTGGCATGGGCAGCGAGATCATAAAGGAAGGGTATTGTTGGGAAATCCAGATAAATCCTGGTACAAAAAGGTTGCTCGTATGTGCCTTTGTGTTCTACAATCAACCCTGCAGTATCCCTGCACCTCTTTCTCAGAAAGGACCAGAATTCCAAGCCAGGCTTCTGTTTAGTGTTGTTACTTTAAGAGACTGGAACTCAGATGCCACAAGGGAAGTGAATCCTTCTCTATTCTTTTGCTAATCATTACAGCTGATAAGGCTGGCAGGTTAGTTTTTTCAAGCAGCATTGCACTCACCCTCATTTGCATGCCAAGCACAATAATCCTTGCTTCCCCATTACAGAGGTCAACTCCTGCAATCAATGCCTATTGCATGAAGTCCCTTCTGCAGATCTCTCACATTCTTTTGACTGTGTTCTCCATACTTTGTCATCACCTGCCCTGGCGCTGGGTGACTCAGAACCTCTAAAACAGTCTGTGTTATGTTCTAAAGCTTACAGCTGGTCTCACCCACTACCCAACAGGGCTGTTTTAAGTTGGGTTCTTTGCAAAGGGTGTTTGAGTGCTCCTTCGATAAACTGCTGAGGTTCAAGGCCAAAGGGAGCTTCCCCGCCAAATCCATTTATTCATTTTCCCGGCTGCCATTGAGACGCCCCGTCAGTATGAACAGGCTGGGGGGCTCTTGGCTATGGGCCGTTGGCAGAGGGGTGTCCCTTGGCAAGTGCCAACCTCTGACACCAGCCCTATGGCTTAGAATGAGTCCGTTCACACGTCCCGCGTATCCTGTAGTTCTCCACACTCCCCTCCCTAAAGCAGAAGCAGGAACTGGGGAGGCAGAGTTGGACTTTCAAGCAGAGATCCACACAGACTTCATGGCACGCACAGGATGCGGCTCATTTGTGTGTGTCGCATTCTCCCCGGCTCCTTCCGGAGGGTGTAAGAGGGAGCAAATTCTGGCTTGAACTTGAATTGGAGAGCTATGCCCCTAATGTGCTGCTACCCCATTTCATGCCAACTTCTCCAAGGCACACATTCCATTTCCATAGTTTATTTTGTATTTTCATCTCCCCTGCTGCTTTGAGAACAGCTGTCTTATCGCTGTGTCTGTAATCTGGGTGCCCAATTTCATGCAGTTACATTTGGCAGCACAGGCAGGAGAGAAAACCCAGGAAGGGGATTTTGCGCAGGTGAGTTAAACTCAGCTGCTCAAGGTAGCACAATGCTGTTGCAGCAACATTATCACCGCTTTGCAGGCAGGTAAGTTGGCACACGTGGCCGGCACGGGAGTGGGCTGGCTGGCTCCTGCTCCCGGCCAGCAGCATCTCTCTGGAGCAGAGACTTCAGGGAAAGTCCTAGACTTGCCAGGACAGTTTCTGGGAAAAGAAGGAAGCAGGCAAGAGCTGGAGGAAGAGGCTGAGCTCTGTTTGGAAAAGCCTCTTGCTCTCCCGCCGTGGGGTCCTGCCGCTGGGGCTCCAGTTATGCAAGACTGGACATTTCGGAACTGCCCCACCTTGCCAAGTGGGCACTCTGAGAGGAGGAGCACCCTGGGTCTAATAAACGGAGGTTACGTAAAAGCACTGTGATTTATGATGTGTTGGGCAACATCCCCAGAAGCAGAGGATGGTGTTCGAGCAGCGCTGCCTCGGGGTGCAACGTGCTACGCCTGATGTGGAGAGAGAAAAGTCCGGGGACTCCCAGCACGTCTCAGGCATGCTTTTCTTTCTCACCGTGCTGTGACCTCCCTCTCTCGACATGCACGGCACTGTGCCCTCGTTACCGATTCTGATGAGGAAAGACCCTGCATTGGAACGCATCGGAGGCTGGGGATGGGTGGACAAACAGTGGAAACAGATGCGACATCGCATCTTACCTCCTGCACCCCCCAATCTCTCGAAGGGGTTGCAGCTGCATCCACCGCTGCCCCTAAGCGCCATTCCAAGCCCCTCTTGGCAATTCACTGGGAGAAGATCTTGCTAGAGCAAGAACTATGGGGAAATGGGTGGCCTTCCAGATGTTGTTGAGCTCCCACCGTCTTTGACCATTAGATGCGGCTGATGGGTACTGGGGTCCAAAAACTTTCGGAGGGCTACAGGATTCCCACTCCGGTGCTAGACTGAACTCTGCTCCCCACTCATTCTGGAGTGGTTACCAGGACCTGACCCTTTGCCTGCCTGGTCAAAACTGCTTGGATCCAGTTCATCTGCACATTGGCTTTAGCTTCTGGCACTTGAATCTTTGCCTGCTAAGAAACTTGCGTGCTCACATCTGGTTGATGGTTTGTGTGAAGATGCATTGAGCCTGATTCGAACATTGAAGAGTTTTTACAGCAGAAATCTTTTGCTGCTGCTATTACGCAACTCTATTTATGAAGGACTATTTGTTTGTTTATTGCCAAGCACAATTTATGTAATCACGAATATATCAAGATGGTCTGAATTGCCATCAGCCTGCATTGCCTTAGATCTATGTTGCTTTCTTTATGGCTACTATTGCTTCGTCTATCTAATGATAATATCGTCTACTAATACGACTAGAATGATTATTAGGTATAACTGCCCTGTTTTCCAACTCTATGTTAAAAAGTATAACAATTGTTTTAAGAAATGCATGATTATATAAGGCAATAAAATGCTTAAGGCATAATCTTTTGCATATCTAGAAAGATATACAAAAGCATCCACCAGAATGCTAAGAATTGCAGGGCAGTGTGTGTGCGTGCGCACATGCGCGCTTTTGTGTAAAAATGCATAGGATTGTGACCCTGTTATCCCAGTGATGCATGAGGAGCAAGTCTACTTACAATTTACAGGATTAAAAAATGGCAGCCCATTATGAAAATACCCTGCTTTATTTATATTTCGTGCATTTTTGGTCTATGCTATGTTGACTTTTTCTCCTCCTTTTGGTTCCAGGGTATAGTAAAATAATTGGACCCCTCCAGTCAAGCTAGATGGTTTGTAATCCAATTTAGCTTCAACTTGATCTAATTCTCATTGTCTAAAGAAGACATTCTACTTTACAAAAGCAACATCAGTTATTCACCTGGAGCATCCCAGCTTGTTTGAAATCGTCCCCCCCCCGCTTTTTTTTTGTTCTGAACACCTATGCAAGGGAGAGAGAAGTGTAACGCAAAAACTTGTTGAATCAGGAGATAATCTAATGATATTCACAAAACAAAATCTACCTTGATTTCAACAGCATTCTTCATGGCTGCATCCAGCACGAAGCATTTTATCCTGCATGCTAAATAAACAGCATTTTAGTCTATTATTGTGACTGCAATCCTATAATAACCTTAAGAACCAATGAGTGCAAGGCAGCTTGCTTCTGCGTGGTTGAATGTAGGGCTGCCGTGTGTGTCTGCGAGTGGCAGGTGGCATCAAGGCACTGTTTTGGCCAAGGACCAGACGGGGATGGACGGGATGGGGTTGGGGAATGGACCACATCTGGACCCCCATGCAGCTTGGCCATTGCCCATTGGTGCTGAGCCAACCGCATCTTGAGGACCACCAGGCTTGGCAACATAGCCACCTCTGCCTCCAGCTTGGCTTCCAGTTCTCAGGGGCCTCCTCGAGGCTGCCATGCTGGGGGCAGAGAGGCCAGGAGGGGCTTGGCTGAGCCACCCAGCGGCAGCCAGACGGGATCTCGCCTGGCCCTGTGCAACCTGCTGAGCAGGTACCTGGAGGAGCACCTTCTGGCCCACCGCAGGGCGGCCTTCCACGGCAGCCACGAGCTGGCTAGTCCTGGCCTCCTGTGGCAAGCAAGCCTAGTGTGACTAGGAAACCTCCTGCAGCTTGTTGGGTGGCCTGAGACCCTCCGGACCGTGCCTGCCAGACTCGGATGAGGGAAGAGACATTCCACGTCTGCTCAGCCCCTGCCTCCTGGCTGGGGCAGGATGCGGCCAGGCCGCCCTGCCAAAGGTGGTGTTTTCGAGGGAAGCTTGCCGGGCCGATCATTGGCCTATTATCAAGGCATGACGCTTGGTTTCCAGGAAACGGCTCTGTGTACGCGACTGCCACCGAGAGATTATAATGGTGATAATTATTATTATTTTGGGAAAGATGTAAACAAAGGCAAATATTTTTCAAGGGCTGACCTTGTGGGTCTGAGGGATGCAATAACATTTCTGTCTAGTAAAAAGAGGCTGGAGAAACCGGAGACGCCAGGGCCTCATTCCTCTGGGCTCAGCTGTTCTGACCTGGGAGGAAGTGGAAGAGTCACTCGGGCGACTCCCATTTATAGCCACGCGAGAGACGTGCCTGGCATTCCTCGCATGGAAGAGGCAAACCCAGCCCCGTCCACACAGGCGACGCCGTAGGCCCGTTCCACCCCCAATTTGCAAGGAATCTTCATGCACCGAATGCAACGACTTGTCCATCATGAGGACCATCCCCTGCTTATTGTGCTAGAGGTGGGAAGAGGTGGCCTTCTAGATATTGTTGGGCTGCAGCTCCCAGCAGCCCCAGCAGGTGTGGACAATGGGCAGGGAAGATCGGAGCCGCACTCCCACGGCCGGCGTTTGGAGCGCAGCCTCTGACTTACACCCCGCCGTCCTTGGATGGGCTGTGTGGTTTGCAGAGTAATATCC
Source organism: Varanus komodoensis (assembly GCF_004798865.1). Lineage (NCBI taxonomy): Eukaryota > Metazoa > Chordata > Lepidosauria > Squamata > Varanidae > Varanus > Varanus komodoensis. The sequence goes on from NW_025335854.1 coordinate 7,932,873, forward strand.
CGCAAAGGTTCCCTGCTGCAAGGAAGCTACAGTTGCAAGCTGCACTTCAGCGCATGTCTGTCCTGCCTCTTGTCAGGGGACTCCGTGCTTCAGGTGTAACTCGGAAGGTAAGGGCAGGTCCAAGCTAAGGCTGAAAAGGTGATGTAAGCGAAGGATAATGCCTTTTCTCAAATGGCAGATATATAGGTGTATCTTCTCTTTTTTCTTACAAAGAACTCAAAGTGGCTTATATACACTGCACTGGCGCTAATTAAGAAATAAATACTCTAATCTTCAGCCATGGTCTCAAAGGGCACTTTCCAAACTAATGAAATTAGAATCAATAAAATAAAATATGGTACAAATACACAACAGAATAATAAAACACAAATGGAATGGAATGGACAGAGGCAAAAAATTCAGCAGATAAAATCTGCTATTTGACATAGGCACCCAACCTATGGAATTCACTCCCCAAAGAGGTCCGCCTGGCACCGTCGTTACTGGTTTTTCGGCGCCAGGTAAAGACCTTTTTATTTAAACATCATTTTAATTGTTAAAACATATGATCTGGCCAGGGCAACTTCTTCTTCCTTCTCTTTCTCCTCCTATATTTTTATTTACTTAATTTATACTGATAATTTTAATCTTATATTTGTAAATCAATGTATTTTTTGTATTTTGTAATTAATGGTAATTTATTATGTGCTATTGTATTTCATTGTATTTTATTGTGTTGTAAGCCGCCCCGAGGTTTCGGCAAGGGGCGGCATAGAAACGTAATAATAATAATAATAATAATAATAATAATAATAATAATAATAAAGATAGGCATGGCTTGGCACCGGAAAGGTATTAACGTAGGGGCCAAGCAAGCCTACTTGGGAATTTCCAGATGCAGAAGACAACACACCTGGAAACTCCTCCCCAGTCATCACCAGACTAGCCTCTGAAGACAGGACATGGAATATAAAATAACATTCAGGCAGGTTGAGCGAGCACAGATGTGGTGTAGGGGTTAAGAGCATGGGACTGGGACTCAGACGACCTGGGTTCGAGTCCCCGCTCGGCCATGGAGCCAGCTGGGTGACTTTGGGCCAGTCACAGGCTCTCAGCCCAACCTACCTCACAGGGTTGTTGTTGTGGGGCTAAGGTTGAGAGCAGGAGAAGAATGATGCAGGCCACCTTGCGTTCTTTGAAAAACGACTGCAAGTTTCCAGGTGACCAAGGGGATTGTGTGAATTAGCCATTCGGCTGCCCTTTTGCCTCTCCGTTGTCATCATTACATTGCATTGATGTCCCGCTTTTTTCCTCTTGTGAGGCAACCAAGGCAGCTTAGTTCTCTGCTGCATTTTTTATCCTCACAACGACCCTGCGAGGTAGCTCAGGCTGCGAGAGAGTGACTCGCCCATAGGCACCCTGTGAGCTTCATGGCTGAGTGGGGACTAGAAGCTGGATCTCGCAGGTCCCCTGTCCAGCCCTCTCTCTTTAGGATCGCTATGGCTGCCTGCCACCTGCACCTCCTCTCTTGCCAGCTGCCTGCAGGAGAGATGCTCCAGTGCTGGATTTCCACCTTGCCAAAGAGGCTGTGGTGTGGCTTTGAACGTGTTACTGCAGGCTCCCTCCAGCTTCTTCCCCAAACACAGGGCGGCTTGTGGGGGAATCCAGGCTTGAGAGGTCAAGCTCCCCGCTACGTGGCAGAAGTATAAGACGTCGTGCACCCCAGGAGGCCTGGGTTCCAGCCCCTGCTCAGCCATGGAGCCGACTGGGTGACTTTGGGCCAGCCACAGCCTCTCAGCCCAGCCTACCTCACAGGGTTGCTGTTGTGAGGACAGAGTGGAAGAGGGGGTGAGAACTTCGTGAGCCACCTGGAGTTCCTTGCAGGAGGAAGAAGGGTGAGCTATGGATGCAATGCGATGATGATGATGATGATGAGGGTCACGTGTGCAACTCCTGACAAAGTGGTGTTCAAACTTTATCAATCTATTCCATGTCTATATGGAGCAATACATGTGTTGGTTTTCCAGTGCCGCAGGAGTCTGGTGGGTGGACTTCTTTCTTTTGCTTCAACGATGCGGTTCCTCCTCAAAAGGCAGTTGGTTTTGAAATGCCGGTCCTCTGCAGGTGGGTGGCAGAGCCCCGTGGGACACCATGGATCCTTTTATAAGAAACGGGGCAGAGCCATGAGAAAGACACCCAGGTCCAGAAGATAAGTGTTCTATCCTGCAATGCAGCCTCCCCCTACATGGTGCTTTCTAAATGCCTGGACCACAGCTCCCATGCTCCCCAGCCACCATCCATGCTGGCTGGGGCTGATGGGAGTGGTTGTTCCAAATATCTGGAGGGCACTAGGTTGGAGGAGGAAGGCTGATGCGATCTTTGTTTTCAAGATCGTGGAAGAAAAAACACAAATTCCCCTTCCCTGCTCAGTGTTTTGGGCAAAGAAGACATGATGTCATCCACACAATTAACAACCAAGGGACTTTTAAAAAGTTGAATATATGTGGTGGAGGGGAGTTTGGATTGGGGTCACAGAGGTTTGCCCCTGCTCAGACTGGTTTCCCTCTTGCTGCTATTTCCATCAGGTGCTTTCATTGGCACTAAGATCCGCTTGTGGGGGGTGGGGGGGGAGCATCGATCCAGACAGGGAATGCAGCGTGGAGACATTGTCAAAACGCCTGTGCTCCAATCTGGGTGGAATCCCAGTTTGCTTTTCAGAGAAATGGCACTCTTGCCAGTTTCGTGAATAGCACCATCTCTGGTCTGGCCTTTACTTCCTACAGCATCTGTCCATGTGCAGAGAGAATCTTGGAAAGATCTCACGGCTCCCCTGCTTGCAGCGCTAACACAGGAAAAGGCTGTTAGCCACTGGTTTCTTTTGCACAAAAGTACTGAGATAATCTCCATTAATCACTTGAAATGCATTACAGACTCACGCCCACTGCAGTTCTGCACAGATCTTCGCTCAAACTAAGTCCTAAGAAACATGCGATTTTAGCCCAAGGAGTATTAAGGGTCTTATATGCCCATCCTGCTTCCAGTTAGGGATCTTGTGAGATTATTTTAGCTTGCACTACTAGAGAAAGCGGCATCTTAATTTATTATATCGACACACTGCCTTTTTCCTGCAAAGAACCCAAAGGAGCTTACAAAATTCTCCCTCTCCCCTCCATTTTAGCTTCCACCCGTTTGCTTGTGTGCTCACTGTGGGATGAAGTTTCACTGAATTGTAATCACATGTTTTCAATTGTGTTCTTAAATCTTGCATTTTGCCTGCCCTGTATTGCCAAATCTTGGATTTGGCTCAGTCATCAACTCAAAAGAAATTCGAAGAAGTCTGAGCAACGGAGGATGGGCAGCCAAGGTATCGCTGGGCACCTTTCCTGGTGCACCGCCTTGCCCGACCCTCCCCACTTTAACGCCCCTCCGCTATTTCTTCTCAGGAATTGGCACGGTTGTGAAATAGTTTTCTATTTCGTGTTTGGTACCCCATCTCTGCCTTGAACTGACGTATGGGGCACATTACTTCTCCCTGCAGAGCTTGCCGTGGCAGCCATTTTGTGACAGTGCCCAGGACCATTTCCCAGCTTACGACTGGGCTACCCTCTAGCAAGCTCAGTTAAGGATAAAGCGGCTTGACTATTCAGGGACGACATGCCTTTGCCTTGGATGATCTTTCCTGGGCTTGCAGCCCTGCAAAGAATCTTCCTAGGCAAGGAGCCCCCAACTTTATGCCTCGTACGCACGGGCGCCTGACTCGCCGCTGCGGCCCGAGCTTGCCCTGATGCGCGCCCGGAACCCCTTGGCCGCCCGGGCGCCCGCTGGGGGCCTCGCCTCGCCGCGGAACGGGCATCCCCTTCCAGTCGCTCCTCTCGCCGTCGCCTGCGTGCCGGACGAGTCCTGACGTGCGGACGGAGGTCCGTGCACGGCGTGTCCCCCGCAGCCGGGGGTCTCCCAGGTGCTGCGCCCTCAGGCAGCTCCTCCGGGTCGAAGGAGGGTTCGCGAAGGCGGATGGGAGCGAGCGGCGACTCGGACCAGGGCCGCGGCCCCACGGCTGGCCCCGGCGCGTCCCCGCTGCAGGCGCGGCGGTGCGGCCCTCCCCGGGCTGGGGTGGGCCAGACGGCCGGAGAGGCGGGGACTCCGCCGCCGGGAAGGACGGCGCCGGGAGCGGGCGTGCGGAGCGTCATGGCGAGCGGCGGATGCGCGGGGCTGCGCTGGGGCGTGGCGGCCAGGTGCGCGCCCTGGCTGCAGGGCTGCAGGTGCGACCGCGGGACCGCCCCTTCTGCTCGGCTCCCCTCGCGGCGAGGCTCGCCCGCGGCCTCTCGCCCGTGCCTTCCGGGAGGGGCGGGTGGGCGGCCCTCGAGCCCAGCTTCCCTGCAGGGCAGGCCTTTACACGCGCCCAGAGCTCCGCGCCTGGGACGCTCCTTCGCGCCCTCCCTGGAGTAAAATACCTGACCTGGCCTGCGTCTCCAGACCTCGGTCCCCCCCTTTGCACCCACGCGTGTCCTTACTTCCTCCCCTCCCGCTGCTGCCCCTCTTCCACCTGCCCCACAACCGCAGCGCTTGGGAAGCGAAAGAGAACTGAGTGTGTGTGTGTGTGTGTGTGTGTGTGTGTGGGGGGGCTTCTGGGGCTGCCGACTTCGCCCCCACCCTTCGTAGGGGCGCAAAGCGCTTTCAGCCCTGTTGCTTCCTTTTGCCCTCGCAGACTGTGCCTCCTGCTCCTGGAAAGGCATCCCTGAGGCTGTATCCACCCCCCACCCCACAACCCCAGATTAGGCCATGCCTCCTAATAGATCCCAGCCGCAAATTCCTTTCTTGCCCCCTTGGAGCATCTCAGCCTTGCCTGCCTCCTGCCAGCTCAGGCTCTGTATTTTCCGTTCCTTGTATTTGTACTTTGCACCCTGGACTTTCCCAGCATGATCAGCAAAGTGTCCTTTGAGAAGTAAAGACCAGCACCTTGGTTACCGCTAAGCTTTGTGGATGCGCCTTTGCCGTCAGATGGGTGAGAAGTGGGCCTCATCCGCAGCAGCTGAAGATGCAGTACATTGGTTAAGGGTGCACCTCTGTGTCAGTTTAGACAGAAAAGGCGTACAAGTCCCGGCAGGAGTTTGCTGGGAGTTGAAGGCCTTTTTCAGGCTGGACTTGCCTAGAATTGCACCAAGCCTGGTAAGGTAGCACAAGACGCACAATTCCGTTCTTGCTGCAACAGACTCAGCGTGGCTTCCTCTCTGGAAACTTTCCCAATCTGGTTTCAGTTCCTTTCCTGCAGGCTGATCTCACTCATCTGTCCTCTTAAAGAACGCTCAGTCCATTTTCCTTTTTCCCGCAGTTCCTCTTGCCTTACTCTTAAATAATGCGCCTAGCAAATGAGGGTGGGGGGAGAAACCTAATAAATGGGGTTCCAGCCCCTACTTGTGCCAGGCAGGATATAAATATCAGTCAGTCAGCCGGTACCTTTTTGGGTCTGCAACTCTTGCAAATGCGTGGGGAGGTGAGACACGCAGGTCCCAGTTCTGTCCTGCCCTCGTCTCCTGTTCTGCTTCCAAGAAACAGATGACTGTTCAGTTGGCCAGGTTTGGCTCAGGGCTACCTGTTGCCAACCCAACGAGGCCTTGATTTATACTGGTAATTCTCGTTGTGCAAGCTGCCAATCCAGCTGAGGTATTAAAAATGCGTGTATGGGCAAGAAGATCGCCATATTTTGGTCCTCGCCACTTCTGCAGCCTCAGATGCTCTGACTCGGTCGCTTGCTTGCTGGAGCTCCCTTTCTGCTACAGGATGATGCAGACTTTGTTGTTCTACCTGCAGACTGGAAGCCCGTCATAGGCATGCGATCGATACGGCACCATTATGCTGAATTCTGCCTTGCTAAGGACGGCTTCCGCTGTTCCCGGGAAACGGCAACTGTTGTGCCCTTGCCATTAAGCTGTCTGTGTTGTGACTGCATAACCCGGAATTAAAATTCTCCATTAGTAAGAATATGAGAAGACCCGCCCTGTGTTCACACACGGCCCTCCTCTGCTGCAGATGCTTCCAGAAGAGGATTTTATTGTGCGATCAATGTGCCTCACTCAAGCTCCAGAGAACCAGGCTTTTCGCTTGTAAATCCCCCATGTTTGTCCACCACTTCTGCCATTTCCCCCATCGCAATCATTCTGACTGGACTGCTTCATGGTGCTTGCTCATTGCTAGCGTTATTCCAGATCTTTAGCCGAAGCAAAACATCCCTGGCTCTTCCGTTGCTTCCTGTCCTTATGGCGAAGCCCTGGTGCTGAGCACCGGTGCCGTGGACACGATCAGGGGACGCTGTGCCCAGGGCTGCCTTCCCCCTTCCCCCTGCTATGCACAAGCTGCTCTTCTTTCTGGTTAGCCTTAACTGGCGGGGCAGCATTGCTTCTGCTCTGTGTTCGCACGGGTAGTTCGGAAGTCAGGGTTGGAAGCCGCTCTGCTTATTCCTTAGTAGGGTTTCTTAGCACCTCTGCAGATGTCGCATGATTGCCCCACGTTGAAACGGAGTTGGAAAGGGAGGGGGATTCCTAATGGGCGGAGGGGAGCGGAAGGGAATCGCCTCATCATGGTCAGGATAGAAGCTGCTAGGTCTGTGCTAGGCCACTGAACGTTGGCCTGCAAGCCTTTGTTGGACCAACCGCAGATGATGCTATTTAAAAATGAGACCTAGCCTGCCTTCAGGGGACAATGACATACATGAGTGCCTCTTCTCTCGCTGCAGAAGGAGCACTTTTGAGCAAGGACCACGGGGTCCCATCTTTCGGAGCCTGGCTGCGCCTCCGCAGCCCCGAAGGAGCTATCGAGCCGCGCTTTGCACGGAGCTGGCGAAGCCGTTGGTTGTACGCGATGTCCCATCCTGTGCGCTGCAGCCACACGAGGTAAATGGGGCGGTGCCGGAGGCATCGCAAGATCCATAGGATGCACCTGCGTGAAGCCGGCTTTGTGCACCTGAGAGATCAAAAGGTGTTCCAGAGTTTGTGGTTATGATCCTGACCTGAACAGGTCCTTGGAGAAGGAACGCAGCCTCGCTCTCCGTCTCGGGTCATTCCCAGCACTGACATTTCAAGGTGCTCCGCATGCCTGGAAGGTTGTTTCTTCTGTTTGCTCCCTTCCAGCTCACCTCCAGCTTCCTCTTCCTTTTCTGGGCACGTCACCAGGATTTTGGGAGTTGTTGTCCCAAGATATCTAGAACGCACCATGTTGGGGAAGGCCGACTTCCTGGCTCATTGTCCCAGGAGCTGGCTGTCTAAGCAAGCGCTCTGAGCACCATACGTAGAAACAGGGCGAGTCAGAAGGGGCCTCCCAGGCCATCTAGTCTGACCCTCGGCTCCAGCCGGCTCCACTCACGACATGCCCACCATGTGTCTGTCCAGCCTATCCTTGGACACCCGCACCGGTGGGGCCTCACCCACCATGTCCATACTCAGAAATACCTTCTAATGGGGCTTAGTGGCAGCTCAGTGTTTGCAGACTGCAGTCCTGTGTGCAATCCTACACGTTTGGAGCGGGGGAGGGGGGAATTGTACAACTCCCAGCATTCCCCAGCCACCCAGCAGGATTGTGCCCCTAGTGATACGGAATCGCGCGACTGGTTTGTTGTTCCCTAGGGTACTCCAGGAGCCAGTGAACCCCCAGTGGACCTTTGGTAGAAAGTAGATTCATCATCACTTTACAAACAGACCAAAGTATTTACTAGTCCACCCAAATACATTCCAGCCTATCTGTGATCGATATGGCGTATTGATAACCTGAAAGGAGGAGCTGGGGTGGAGGAACCCATTTCTTGGCCTGGTTGCCCCAAAGTTATTCCTCCTCAGCCAGGGAGGAAAGGCATGTAGGGGCTTGATTTATTATTTGGAAAAGATACCATGTGACTGACTGGCACTTGAGAGACCTTCTATACCATCTGTCTGTAATAAATACCGTATCCTTTTCTAAATCCAGAGCCTGAATCCTCACGGACATTCACATGCAAATGTGTCCCATGTATGGGTTTCTTTAAAAACAATGGCTGTGCTGGTTGGGGATGATGGGAGTTGTACTCTGGTGCACATTTAGTTGTGCTCAGTTCAAATAATAAAGCAGGTTCTTAGGAGTGCTGAGCATTCCTTTTTTATTATTCTTTGTGAGCTGCCCTGAGGCTTTGTTGCGATGGGGGCGGCATAGAAATGTTTTAGATAGATAGATAGATAGATAGATAGATAGATAGATAGCTTAGGTACACCTTCTGTTTGAACAGACCTTGGCCAGTGTTCCTTTAGTGTAGAAACAGTAGTTCTCTACACAGTAGAATCTTTAAATTTCACTGAAGTCTGCAGCTTTTGATCAAGCCTTGCAAATAAGATGACCATAGTTAACAGCTTCTTTTTATAAGTCCAATGGCCTGCAGAGTCTTTTGTGACACATCAGTAAACCTAGAAAGACAAAAGGACACATTCATTTTTGGGTTACCAAAGTTTCCTTGTCTGGTTGCCTGAAAGGGATTTTTACTCGCCACAGGTGACTCTCCTATATCAGAGAAATGGGAGGGAAAAGAGTGACCCCCTTGCCTCCATGCACCTGGAACAAAATGGTTCGTGTTCCCCGTAACTGTCTTCTTAAAGGGAGCCGACGAATCCAGTGAGTCAGTGATGCATTAACACTTAAGGAAGGCCTTGGCAATTACAGGCAGCCTATAAATATATGTATACATAAGTAAGTAAATTGCAACTCTTTCTGAGGCTCATTTGCACGAGGAGTTCTGATTGCTTCTTCTCGTAGGTCAGAATTCGTGTTCGTTGTTGTGGAGTAAATTTTGCTGATATACTGGCCTGCCAGGGTCTTTACCAAGAAAAACGGCCCCTTCCATTCACACCAGGTGAGCCGCAAAGACTGCTGGGCGTGGAATGGCTAAGAAGCTGTTCAGAGGTGCAGGTACCCTTGGGAGGGGGAAAAGGAGAGCCACCCGGAAACCTCAGTGGGCCCATCCGGACAAAGCCGCTGAGGTCTATTGGATGCAGTAGTTGAGGGAAGGAGACTCTGCTCATGGGAGTTGTCAGCCTGTGAGGCAGAAGTGTGAGGGCAGGGCAGGGCCTGTGGAAACGGTGTGGAACATGTACTCCTCTAACTGGCACATTTGGCAGGAAATGCGCATGATGCAAACTGCGCAGCGGTGATGTTTGCCGTAATGTGTGAACCTGGCCTCTGGGTCTGTTGGCCCGGTTGTGGGTTAAATAGCCCACAATGACCATGGCACTTGGGGAAGCCATTTGCAGCCCCTACTCAGAAGCTGTGTCGTAAGGACTGGGTTATGCACATATGAACCCTTGCATCCCTGTGGTTTGTTGCATGGTTAGGGTTGTTTAACCCTTGCATAACCCACACCCTGGGTTCACACAGCAGGGCAACCTCAGTCAGCGGCCGAGTATTCAGAATCTTGGCTGGCGTGTGCTGCAGCTCTGTGAGAGTTAATTAACAGACATGGGGACAGACCCACTGAGTTTTGGGGGCTCTGCAAACTCGGAGAAGGAAGTTTCTTGAGGAGAAAACCCATAAAACAAACAGCACTCGACTTCCTTCTGTCCTTTGCCCTTAAAACGCACATGCACACGCACACAAACAAATTTTAATTGTGCTAAGAGTGACACCTCCTGGCTACTTTGCAGCACTGATTTCTAGTGAGTCGTCCATTGCTTGGGCTGCCCAAATGATTGCTGCATGATTTGCCAGACTGGTGAGCAGGAACCCAGGGCAATTGCTTGTAGAATCAGCTCTGCAGAAAATGGCTCGCTCTGGGGGCAGCGGCGGCCACACAGCTCTGTGGCAACAATTCCACGTCAGGTGCGTTTTCTTGTAGGAATGGAATTTTCAGGGGACGTGATGGAGGCCGGCGTGGCTGTGACCAGCGTGAAGGAGGTGAGCGGAATGAGGGGACTTGCTTGTGTTTGGGAAATGGTTGGGTCTGTGAGGAAAGGAAAGGTGTGCTCTTTAGGCTGTTGCTCCCTGTTCTGCTTGCAGCCGGAGCCGGGAAAGGGGAAAGGTGGAAGGAAACCAAAGTAGCAGGATGCATCCACACCACAGCCTGCTTTGGGGCAGATTTAGCCCCGTACCCTGCGCCAGACGGCTTCGGCCCGAGACATTTTCTGCCCGGGGCAAAGAACAAGATGGCATTGTTCGCCTCTTCCAAACTGGCAACTGAATTCCAACTCTCGAAACAAGACGGGGTCTCCCACCGTACCTGAGAGCAGCAGGACAGCTTAGGGGGCATAACGGGCATTAGTGGGCCACATGGGACCCCCAGCTCCGCTCTCCCTCACCCCGCCACCCCGCAGCATTTGCCGTCTGTGGCAGCCAACTCCCGCTACCTGGTGGTAGGGCCGGCCCTGAGCCAGACGTGGGGAGAAGAGGTCCTGCCAGAAAGAGGCTTCACTCAGTGTTCGGACACTGTCGCTCTCCTGGACAACCCCTGTCGCTCTGCTCCTCGTATCCCTGCCCTCCCACCTGCCATTTGGATTGGCATCAATGGGTAAGCAACGTGGCGGCTGCCTAGTTGCTGTTGTTGGGCACGCGCATTTGAACATGCCTGGTATGGACAAAGCCCTCCGTTTGGACATGAGCTTATTCGTGGGGAGCAGGAGTGAGCGCTGGCTGTTTCACCCTCTTTGGCGTTGACTTTGCACAGGGTGACCGTGTTGTTGGTGTGACAAGTACCAACGCTTTGGCTGAGGAGTATGTTGCCGATCAGAAGGTAAGCGACAACACCCTTCGAAGGCGTTCATGGCTCTTTAGAGTTTCCACATCTACTAAATTATATTGTTGTAAACTGCCCAGAGAGCGTTGGCTATTCGGCCGTAGAGGAATTAAATTAATAACAGACATGATTAACTGATTTAAGGATGCAGATTAAAACAAACTGATTGCTGTAATGCATACACACACAAGGCTGCCCCAAGCGTTTTGCAGCTGGAAGGGGAGGGCAAAGGGTCTCTGTCCTGTTTGGTGAGCAAAGCCAACTGGGTTGGCCATTGAATTTTCCTTCCGTGCAGGAGACTAGGTATCATCCATCTCCATGTCTGAGGGCAGCAGGCTAGTTTAGGGCGCGGGTCCTCCAGATGGGCTAGTTTAGGGGCTCGGATGGTCCACATCGTTGTTCTGCTTGGCTGGACCTTCCCAGTGCAGGAGCTAATTTTCTTCCTCTCAGTCACTCTCCCGCAGCTCTCTCTGTAGTTGCATTGATTGCCGCTTCATCTTTTATCACCTGCTTCACTTCCTGTGTTGCACAGTCCTGGCTGGAGGGCCTACAGGGGCTTCGGGAACTGTGCTGAGGCTGCATTAAAGTCCCTCTGCAGGTGCAAGATGCGCTCCCTTTCTCTTCCCCTTTGGCAAAGGGCTGGCAAGGCCACTGAGAGTCATCTCGTCTGTCTCCCCTTGTGCAGCTGCTCTGGACCATCCCCCAGGGAGTCGCCTACGAAGATGCTGCAACACTGCCCGTCTCCTACGGGACCGCCATCTTAGCGCTCGAACACAGAGCACGGACCCAGCCGGGGTGAGTGCCGGCACGACTGCTTCGTGGGAATCGGCAAGCACACGTTGCGTCTCGTTGCAAGCTGTGGCTGCCTGAGAGTTTTCCCTAGTTGGAAAACTTCATCCTGAGCAGTGTGGCTGTTTGCGTCGAATCCGTACCAGTGCTCGGGTAGAGATAAATCTGATGCAATTGTCCAAATGGTGCCATTTTGTTTCTCATGAAAACCGACCAGGTTTTTTATGCCCATATTTGGGATTTTACCAGTTTTCTGTAGAGCAAAAAATGGTGTCACAGAGCATGAGCCTCGCACTTTCAAGAGACTAAGTGTCGCCGTGTCAGAAGAGTGGTTTCCTGCGGAAAAGAGTGGGCTCCTGCGTAGGCAGATTCTCCACAGCTACAAGGCTCCAGCTCGGTTGTGATTTGGTCAGTGTTCTTGTTGCTCTTCCCAGGCCCGCTTCTTTGTCATGGCGCTTCTCTTGGTTGCAGGGAGACCGTTCTGGTGACAGCAGCAGCTGGTGCCACGGGGCTTGCCGTTGTGGATGTGGGAACCCATGTTCTTCGGGCGAAGGTATGCCTTCCTCTGCCTGCTGTTCCCTGGGGCGAATGATGGGGGCTTTGGGATCAAACAGGAATTGTGGAAGTCTCCACATTTGGGAAGAGAAGTGGTGAGCAGACAGCAAAATCAGCTGAAGCATCTAGTAGTGAAGTGAGGAGCAGCCATCAGATCTGTGCCTTCACGTATCCCACTGGGATAACCAGCCTTGCCCTTCTGGGTGGAAGGGACCACAGTCCAGCAGCGGAAGCAGGAGGTGTTTTATCCTGACACTCCTTACAGCACTTCCAGGACTACAGTATTAGAAAAATAGAAACAGAAACAGGGTGAGTCAGAAGGGACCTCCCGGGTCATCTGGTCTGACCCCCGGCTCCAGCTGGCTGCACTCATGACATGCCCGCCATGTGTTCTGGAAGGTCATCCAGAGCAGATGCTGCGAGAGCTGCCTGGAAGAGGAGGAATAGCTGAGAATCGCCTTTGGCCAGCAGGAGTCTCTCTGTGTGGCATTTCATTGTGGATCCAGCGGGCCGCTCTGCTTCCTCCATTCCTTCCAAAAGGCTGCTTAGGCCTCTTTTATGTTCTTAATGAGTTCTGGCATAACGTCGATGCAAAGGGTTCACCTGAAGCGTTTGGCACGGCAGCCGGAGCGTTGCATGGCGTGGTTGGTGATGGAGGTGGCCTTCTCGGTGGCAGGTGATCGCCGCAGCGGGCAATGACAAGAAGTGCAGCCTGGCTCTCGAGAAGGGGGCATTCCAGAGCGTGAACTACAGCGGGGCCAGCCTGAGAGAGCAAGTTAAGAAGCTGACGGCGGGAAAGGGGGTCGATGTGGTCATTGACACCGTCGGTGGAGACGTCTTCAAGGAGGCGATGCACAGGTGGGCAACGGTCAGGGGCCGTTTCGCTGCGAGGCCGGGACGGAGCCCGCAGTACATGATCCTGGGGGAGTGCTGAGCGAGCGGCAGCAATCCCCGGAAACGACCCAGCCAGCGTTTGAGGCGCGCTTCCCAAGATGAAGAGCCATCACCCATCTCTCATGCCCAAGTCATGCGATTCCGCGGCAGGCTCAGGTGCAGTCGAGAGCGGCTAAAAATGTTTTAAAATATGCATCGTAAAGGTGCAAGAGGTGGCAGCTGCAGCCCAGTAGGGGAAACCTGGCAGTAACCCTTACGGTGCAGGGACATTTTGCGTCTGCTGTTGACCCCTCTCACTTGTCCGCACCCACTTTTTCAGCCTGGCTTGGGAAGGCAGGATCGTGGTGGTGGGATTTGCTGGAGGAACAATCCCTTCCATCCCAGCCAACCTGCTGCTGCTGAAGAACATCTCTGCCCTGGGACTGTTCTGGGGCCGGTACCGGGAGCAGGACTTCCCGGTCTTCTCCTCGGCGCTCTCTTCCGCTCTTCTGCACTGCCGGGAGGGACGCGTTCGTCCTCACGTGGGCGCTGTGTTCAAGCTGGAGGAGGTAAGGAGGGGCAGGCTGGGGGAGGGCAGCCGTCCCCTTGCTGCAGAGAAGCCCGCCCTTCTGCCAGAGGAAGGGCCTCTGGAGCCGCTCCGTTCGGAAGGCGCACGTGCTTCAGTCCCCCTGGATCTGTGCCGGGTCCAGGACGCCAGCGGCAGGGCTCTGGCTGGGGCCCCGGAGGTGGCTGGAGGTCACGGCAGGGCCAGAGGGCAAGTCAGGAACAGGCGATGCTCCGGTTGCGTCACGGTGCGGGTGGAGGCAAAGGCAGAATTGAGCAGGTGAGCCGAGCACAGCAAGACAAGGGCAGAACTGGAGCAGCTCAGTGGCCAGGTAGGAGACGCCAGAGGCCAGAGTGGGGGCCGCGGCCGGCAGGACTGCTGTCCAAGGGACAGAAGGAAAGGTGATCCGGTCCGTGAAGGCCCATGTTGCGGTAGCCGAGCCGAGCGGCGTGAGGAGCCCCTCCGAGAACCTCCCGGCTGCACAGGCTGTGTGATCGCAGTGGCTGCCGTCCTTGCGGGTCCTGCCAGGCCCGATCCTGATCCTGATCCTGCAGGCACTTGCACAGGGAACCAGGCTGCAGATTCCAGCACTCTGGCTTGCAAGGAGTGGCATGCCCCCCTCCCATCCAAATCAGCCCGCACATGGAGAGCTAGCATGTCAGGAATCAGGGTCCCAGTGCTAGCCTTCTTCCTCATGTATCAGGCTCCGAAATAAATGAATCTGGCCAATGTAGGGGGGCGCTGATATCGGGGACACACATCCGCCCCCCCCCCCAGCCTTCTGTAGTACAGTCTCTGGCAGTCTATACCATGTACTTTTCCTCAAATGTTTGCATTAGAAAACATTGGCTGAATTAATTACTACCCTTCTGCGGGGAACTCTTGCACTCTGGTTCCCTTATGACTTGGCCCCTGTGGCGACTTACTTTCCTAGTGAAAATCCCCTTCTTGCCAGCAAAGCACCTAAAAGATGCATCAGGTGTGTTTCAGAGGATGAGGAAATCTACAGGCCAGCAAGACTAAGATCCAGCATCAGATGCAGCTGCATTAGATTCTGAAACAGAGGCACTGGGAGGGTGGTGTGTTCGCCCACCCACGCAGCCAGGTCCTTGCTGTTCCTTCCCTGGAAAAACGGGAAGCTCTAATTGCGATACCTGTGGGCTTAAGAACCCTTATTTAATCCTGTTTCCCAGAAGGTGGCAGAGCTCTGCAATGTGTCACTTTCTGCATAAAAACATCGCATTTAATACAGCAAGGCCAGGGTCTGGCAGTGGGAGGCACCGGAGACCAAGGACAGCTTCGAGGGCTCCTAGAATGATCACTGACCCATAAGCGCGAGGTTGTACTGCTTGTCTAGCAGATCTGTCTTCCGCCTTAAAGACTCCTCGCCAGGCAGTTATTACAAAGGCAGAAAGTGCTCAAAGACAGTTGTGTAAATATGGATGAGTTACTCTTCTCTTTCAGGGTGAATAATGGCATTTCCACCTCCTTTTATTCAGAGCACTTAGCGCTGTGCCCATTTTTCATATTGAGAGCAGCTGGCTGGTTTACTGAAATAAAAGCCCATAAGTGGATTTTAATTTTCTCTCAGGTTGAAGTCCGGCAGCTGGTCCATTGCCCTTTGGTGGGAAAGTGGGTGGCCACATCGGACATTGAGGCTTTGGGGGGGCTGTTTCTTGTTGGGGGGAAGTCAGGACCCAGTGACAGGCATGGCCTTTTAGTAGTCAAGGTGACAAAAACAAGAGGCAGATGTTTGATAGTTTAGCCTTTCATTCCAGGATTTATTCGTATCCTGTTTTTCTCACCAAAAGGAAGTCCAAAATGATTTGGGGAGCAAAATCTCTTGAGTTGTAGCTATTTTTGCCTCACTGGAAATACTGCCTCACTGGAGAGCCTGTGTGGGGTGGACAGAAAGAAAATCTCTGGATCATTTGCCACTGTAGGGAAGAACCGGTCTTTTGCCTCAGGAATTTTGCCTCTGTTGAAATCACAGAAATCTTGAGCAACTGGGAAAAGATTCTTGTGAGAAAAGCATGTGAGCACTATTCATTTGCTACTAAAAACAGACTCCCGGGCTCAGGGTACACTCAGGGACGCTCAGTTCTTTAATTCTGAGGAATATTAAGATGGAGAGCTTCTTTCTAGAAGATGCATTTGAAAGTGTTGCTATGCCAGCACATTTCTGTGCTGTTTACAGCTGAAAATAACCCAAGGAACAGTGAAGTCTGTAATTCATCCAGGGGGCTCTCTCCTCGCTCCCTCTGAGTAACATTCCAATTCCTATTATGATCTCTTTTAGGATGTACAAACCTCCTGCTCTCCATTCCTTGTACAAATGTCTTAATGACATTTCCTGGTTGTTGTCTTGAATTCTTGGAACCAATCTCCTTTGGCAGAAACAAACAAACAACTGGATTTTAAAAATCCAACTTCTTGAATGTGGATGCTTATTCAAGGCCATCTAGCACGTTTCCAGCTTCTTTTTGACACCATATCCAAAGAAGTCCAATTCCTGTGCCATACAGTTAATGTATGAGGGTTCTTCAAAAAGTTTCTGCACTTTTTAAAACTCTATTAAGAATTTCAAAAACAAATGACATCACTTTTCTACAGTCAGCTTCCTTCACGATGCATTTTTCTTAGCATCATACCAACTTTTTAATGCCACCAGCAAAAATGATCTAAAATATATTTATAAAATATAAAAGTGCAGAAACTTTTTGAAGACCCCTTGTATAAGTCAGACAAGCTTGTCTCCATGATCAGTGGCCTTAAAATAACTGGTGGTGTTCCCAGGTTAGAGGGCCAGGTCCCAATTTATTCCTCAGTAGCCAAAGGGATCTGGAATTGCAGTTTTCATGGAATTGACATGGCCATGCTAAAAGTGCATAGCACCCACCCTCACAGTCAGCCACAGGGCTGAGGTATACCTGCTTTAAGTCCACCCTTGTAAATGTGCCACCTGCATGTCCACAGGTAACACTGTCAATGCTGGCAAGTCCCTGAAAATAGGTGTGTGCCCTGCACCTTTGGGAAGCTTCTCCAGCCTCTTGGTCTGAATTTGTTTGCAGGTTAACGAAGCCTTTGCCCACGTGACCCAGAGGAAATCCACAGGAAAGGTCATCATCTCCATTAGCTAAGCTTGCAGCTCACCATATTTACATCCTCCCAAAGAGAAAGAGGACCGCAGTCATGAATCCAAAATGATTTGCTAAAGGTGCGACCCTTTGCATGTTTGGATAGGGAAAACACCCTGCAACAGCCTGTTGAAACATGCATGGGATTGCTCCCTGAGTGATTGGAGCGTTGTTTGGATTATGGAAGCAGCCGCCGTGTCTAAGCAAGACTGCTGTGTTTGTGGTCGGGCAGTAGCATCCTTCGCAGAGTCCAAATTCAACGCTGGTCAGGATTGTGTGTCATCTGCTGTCAGTGCACAATTCCTCTTGCTTTCCTGCTGGGTGGAGCAGCAGCAAAATTGGACAGCGCAGTTTTCCAGGTCTAGACTACACTCAGATATGCAAACCCAGATCATTGGCACAGATGTAAAGGAAGCCATTCTGCCTTTGGAGCCGAATTGTTCTGGCTGTATGAGTGACCTGGATGGAGGCTGCCTCCACTTGAAACCGCATGTGGGCCTCTTTGAGCATTTTCATGGAGCAAGCAGAAGGGAAACGAGCAAATAGAGTGGAACTGTCTTGATTGCCCGCCTGAGCACCCATTCTCTCTGGATGGCTGCTTTTGAGAGGGGAGGGGTGTGAGGTAGAAGATCAAGCCCTGGCCACCTGCCCAAGGGATCGGCTCCTTGGTCTGAGCTTCCTCTGTGTAAGCAGAACTGGTCCCTGGGCCTTTGGTTGTGGATCCAGAACAACAGAGGCCTTCAGGGAAATCATCAGGGCTGGAGCTGTGTGCAGGAAGCCCCCTCGCTTCCTATGCATGATGCTTCCACATGATTTCTGACCAGCCTCCATAATTCCTCCTCCACAACTGCTCAACACGCTAGTCCTCACATGTGAACTGTGGACCACTGAGCTATGATGTCATATAATCAGGAAAAGGTCACTTTGACCAAGAGCCAAACTAAATGTACTTGGCTGCACTTGTAGGAAATGAATTCCATATTCTGTTTTTCCACATTTTAAAAAATACCAATAAGAGCCTCGACCAGAAGCTGGCGTGAGTGGAAAAATGAGCAAACCCTAATTGGGAGAGGCTTCATGTGTCCTTTTCCCTCTCTGTGCTTTTCAGCAAAAGCAACACATGCTTTTCTGTACCACAATGGTCTTGCGTCAGCAACTTTCAGCCTCAAATAAAATGGGAGATGATTGGTGATGTTTTATTAACTTAAAAATCTGCACAAGCTTCCTTTTAATAGCTGCACTTAAAAGTCTGAGGTCCTTTTTCAGCTTTTCTCATTTTTAGAATTCCTGAAGATTTTATCTTGCACTACCTGCATAAATCAGGAAAACTCAGGGAGATAATATTTAAGGAAAGTGTCCTTAACATGCCAGTAGAAAGAATTAATTGCCATGCTTTTAAATAATGAAAGAAAACAACAATGTACAATGAAAATGTGAAATAAAATAATGCACTCTTTGGAAGGTGTTTGATCATGCACTGATGTTTTTCCTGTAAACATTAAGTGTCAAGTCCGTGCCTTCATGTTCATTCATCCCTTTAAATTTCCTCCATATATCTACCGACCTACATTCTCATGGGCTTCACCACCACACCAGATATATTTAGGATCTTGGTATCAGCTGTTTTGATATGTCCATTTGGACAGGAAAAACACGAGGTAATCTATGGAAATATATAATCCCTGCCTCCACCTGCTGCAAAATACTGCAAAATTAGCAGATTTCTAAACAAGGATTTACATAACTTTGTGTTCATTAAAGGACTTGGGCTTGTGTGGTTTTAAAATCCTTAAGTTTCTACTAACATGAAAATCTATAGCCAACCCATAATGATCTATTCATAAATCTTTTGCACACCATGAGTAAGATGTTCATTGAAAGTAAGGGAAAATAGCATGTTGAAGCTTTTATAAACAAAAAGCTACACAGTTTCTTCTCAGTCCAGCCTGCCACTAAGACATCTGCATTTTAAGCCAACTTCTTGCACCAAATTCTGAATTCTGGGGATCCAGAAATGTGCATTAAAAAAGCAATGTTTCCAGCATGCCAAATTCTGCAGCTAGGTCAATATAAACAATACCACCTGTTTGATAATGACTACAGTGTTATTTCTTTGGAAAAAGCTACCCTTTTCCCTAGATTCTTGGCCACTCACGAAAAGTCTGGGCCATTTTTACCAACAACAATCGCAAGCCAAACATGAACGACGCATGGGGGATTTTATCGTATTTTAAACCAATCTTAACATTTACAGAACTCCTATAAATAATGCATGTCCTTGAATTACAGATGCTCCGGGGACTTGCTTCCGTGGCTCTGCCAGCCAGGGACCCCTTTTAATGACAAAGCCCGTAGCCACGTGGATAGGAAGTGCTTTGTCGCCTGGTTTGTCAATTAAGCGTGCCTTTTCATGGAAGATCAAGAGGAAAGAATGACGGGTCTCTCACAGCATTGAGAGCTTCTCTAGAGAAGCGCGATGGGACTTGTGCGAGAGGGCAGGTGGCATGCTCAGCTGGGGGAACGCCATGAGAATTGCCCCCTCGGAGGCCCCGGCCGGCTTCCCCGTGCAGCAGCGGCACGAGATGGTTGAGTGGCCCTTGGTTCTTCAGTCTTGGGGGGCAAGCAGCAGTGTGGCGGCAGATGTAGAAGCGGGGGTCCTTCCATGAGAGTGGAGCCACCCCCCCCCACAAAAGCCACTCCCAGTTGCTGTGCAAAAAGGAGAAATGAAATTTGGCTGCTACCGTTGAAATGTAACTACTGCCGTGCAAACAGTTTCCATCACCTTGAAGGTACGCTCTGCCTATTCAGTCCTTCACAACTGAAGTGTGGGCATAAATAATGAGGACTACGGGGTCAAGTGGGACAGGAGGTCGTTTCGGGAGCAGCAAGGGCAAGCTGGCTGCCTTTTTCGTATACGTTAGTTTGCACTGCAGGGGCATCCAGGAAGTTTGTCCTCAAATAATTCCAAGCAGCATGTCAAGAAACCAACCTCTGCTTTGCTGCTCTTGTTATTTAGCATTTGCAAATGACATTTGGCCTTTCTTCAAGTCTCTAAAAAATATTGCATGTACAGGCTTACCCCCAGTACTCAGGTTTTTTCTACAAAAGGCTTTTAAGCAAGCACTGTACTAAGACTTCTGCTCGACTGGATTCTTTGCTGAGCTAAGAAAGTCTCTTTTAACTCTCCCTTCCCCAAGTTTGCACTGCCTTTACACAACCAACGGTGGCACCATGGTACATGAAAATTACAAACATGCATGCAGGTTCGTTGTGCCCTTTCCAGGTAATTCCAAACTCCCCTTGAACTTTAAAAAGAGCTACACCAACGGATGGACTCTCAACCTAAGCTGTCTGCCAGGGTTGTTGTGGGAGAAAATGGAGATCATGAAAGTCCCCTTGAATTTCTTGCCGGAAAGTGTGGGATATAAATACAATAAATAAACCATCAAAACACTGAGCTGGAGGAGAACTTGTGAGGCCATTCAATAGGCATATGTGTCTCTATATTTAAAAGATTTACTTGTATGAGCTGCAGACCTCAGAAGTACTATTATCCCCTCTTTCAAACAGGAGACAGAACGTCTGATAAAATCATGGGTTAGATCTAGATTTAACCATGTCCAGAGGAGACCTACATATATCAACAAGATCTACCCTGTGAGTAACACACCTCATTCAATGGGTCTGCTTGAAGCAGGAACCCAGCTAAATGTGCATCCAAGCAAGCCTGCTGTGACACGCGTGTGGGTCATGCAAAACCATAGGAAGTGATCATAGAAACAGAGTGTCAGAACCCCGGAATCTCAATTTGAGAAGAGGAAATAAAACTCGGGTTCGTGGGAAAGATCAAGCGTCCAGACCATCTGAGGCTTTATTGTATTATCCAAGGTTCCCGCGGTACTCACGATAATGCATGCATTACCGGGCAGGCAGAGGTGAACTCTGCTGCAAAGCTTCAACACCATTGCAGGGTATTTTATAGGTACACAGGTACAGGGCAATTGATGACAGAATGCAGAGATTACAATAAGATTCTGAGGTCATCACATACAGAACAGATAAAGAAATGTCAGTCAATCACACAGTAACAATGAGATTACAATATTTCTAATTGCCTGTATTGACACTTTAGTTCAGTAGCTTGAACCCATCTCCAGGTCTGCTTAGACATGTGAATTCAAGCTACTGAGAAACTATGCATGAGCTCAAGACTCTTATCTGGACTCTAGACATTCTGAATTGGCCAGGGCACATGGAGCCTCTGCGCTAGGAAGATACTGCCTTGAATTCCAACCATGACTGTTTAATCATTGTGAAGGTATACAGTGTAAATTCGGACCAAATGGCCTGTGTACTGTAGCTTACAGCTAAAGGTGAGAGAAAGGAGTGGGGGATGAATGCCATTTTAAACAGTGACAGCTTGGTTTTGAGAAGGAAGACAGGATTTGATCCCACAATGCAAAAAGCACACAGAAGTAATGCTTTTCAGACAGGATTTATCCAAATTTTCCCAACAAGAGCAAGTCAGTAAGGGTCTCCCGGGTCATCTAGTCTGACCCCTGGCTCCACTCTTCATTTCAGAATGAACGTTATTCCCATGCCCATTTAAGCAGATTTGATGAATTAATTGGTCAGTACATGATTAGTCAGCCAAGATTTCTTACAGCAGATGACAGCCGTGGAAATAAGCCACGGAAAAGCCAGATAAAATATCATAAAAGATATTTATGACATCTTTCTTTGGCTCATTCTCCTCCTTTCCTCTAGACTCGGCCGGGTGTGTGTGGCAACAACAGGACTGCCACAATATGCTTCTCTAAGAACCCCCTGTAGAACTTCTATGCTTGCATTGCAGACGGACGTTCCCTTGGCATATCAAGTCAAGTGACATTGGCTGCCGCGGCCAAACACTGAGCTGAGCTCTCAGGATGCGTCAACAGCACACCTGCAAATGCTGTTGTTGCAAAGGCCATTTCTCACCCAGGAGAAAATGTGCAAATGTATGATGAAGGCAACACAATCACACCTCCCCGGGAGAGAAAGAGCAGCTATTTTTAGGGTCTATGTTCCAGGGGGTACTCTCACCTTGTAAGAACACAAAGGACCTCCAAGGCCCCATAAATAAGTAACAGCAATATGGAGGTAGAAAACGCGCATGATCAGAGCATTGGACAAAGGGACATCACACACATGTGCCCACAGGGACAGAGAGGGAGAACTGTGAAGTAGAACGGAAATACATGCTCAGCTCCGCGAACAGAAAAACAATACATCCAAGTGGCAACCCCCCATCCTTAAGCTAGCGCTCACCTATCTCCAAAAGGTATGCTCGGTGTTAAAAAAGTAAAACCCTTCTCAGTGGGATGCTTCAAGGAAGAATACTCACAACCAGGCTCAAACGATTTTCTGATGCACTTCGCTCCCTTTGTTCCCGCATGTCTCTCAGGGGTTTGGCACCCCGGTTGGAAAGCACAACAAAAGAAATTCACCGGGATCTAAACTGCACAAGCAGGATTCAGAACAGATTCATCTTTGAGGTTACTGACAAACCCTTCTCGGGACCTTGGCTGTGTAAGACAGGAATGGTATCCTTGCCGTAGGATAGTTGAAAGGTCGTGTCTGAAGGAAGGGTTATGGCTGGAAATCAGTCAGTCCAATGGATTCATGGTCAAGTGGAGATTTAAACGAGGACGGATCCTATTTCCCAACTCTGTGCTGTGTGTCCTACAAACTGCGAGTGATAGGCAATGTAGTTGTGGCTGGGACTGTCAAACGTGCTTCTGAGTCATTACGCACAGATTATGCAGAGGGCTGATGGTACAACTCCTCTTTTATTTGGAGGAAACCAGATGGTGGGGAGAGCATCCATTGCCTCTCATTGGACTGGAACCCTACATATATCTGGGTGCGCCCCTGCTAGAGAGACTTGAAGGCAGAAGGGGCAGCCCAACCAGGAGATGGATGGATTGCATCTTGGAAGCCACAGCTCCGAGTTTGCAGCAGCAGAGCAGGATGTCAAGGACAGCCCATTTGGAAGGCGTTTGTTCACAGGGCCGCCATAAGTCGCAGACCTCCGAAGGAAAGCACAACCGAATCCACAGCCCCTCAAAGGTCTTGGTCTTTGGTGTTCTTACACAAGCAGGCGCCCTTTTCTGGCAACGCAGCCAAGTGGCCTCCCCAACACCATCAGCTTTTGCACAGTGCGGGTCTCAAACAGTCTTTAAAGCGGCATTCATTCTGCTGCTTTGCTGCTTAAGATAGCGCAAGAGACACGCGAGCCAGCTCCCGCGTGACCGCCTTCCCATGGCGGCGTCGCAGCTCCGACCAGCTTTTCCCTCACCCGCGTCGCAGCTTTTAAATAGGTCCGGCGAGAGACAACAGGGGCGGCTCGAAGGTTCCGGCGAGCTGACGTGGCACGGAGCGCCCGTAGGCGAGGCTATGCAGATACGGAGCATCTGCGAAGGCTTCCACTTAGCGATAGGCGGTGTAAGTAACCCTTTGGAAGGGCATTGATAGAGACACGAAGCGTGCGTGGAATAAGGCTGGGGTGGGGGTCCAAGACAGGGAAGAGGAAAGGCGTGACATAAAACGTCTCCTTACAACACTTTAAGAAAACGTGTCCGTTCTTTGGAAACTTTCTCTTGCATGGATCCTCGTGCTTTACCGTCTCTTCTTCCAAACAGCTTTGAGTCTCGTTCCAGCTGCTTCGCAAGCAATTAAGCCCTTGGTGGAACGGGAGGAAACTCCGCCCGCAGCTTTGCGAAACAAGTGGCGTGCATGGATTTGGAAGCGCAGGAGGGTCTGTAAAAGCTGCCGGTGTAGAAACAAACAGCCGCCCTATAATGAATTAATTTAGAGGAGCGGAGGAAAAACGGCAAAATACGAGAGCCCGCCGGGAGAAGAGATGGCAGCTCCGTCCCGGAGCGTGCTCACCTGTGGATGCTCTTACCCCGCGCCAGAATTTCCAGTGTCATTCAAGGGAGAGGATTCTGCACGGCTGCCTCCCCAAGTCCGGTGCTTGCCAGGACTGCAGCTCCCAGATCCCCCGTCGAGCCTGTGTGGTTGGGGATGCTGGGAATTGTGGTCCAACACATCTGGAGAGTGCTGGGGTGGGGAAAGCAGAAATGGATTGCTTGCTTAGTTTGATGGTTTTCTTGCACTTGAATAGCCTACTAATTGTGCATTTGAATCTCAATCGGAATCGGAACCAGAGAGTTCCTTGGAGTCCTGGAAGTGCAGAGCTCAGCCGTTGTGGCTTGGAGAGAAAGGATTCTCTTCCTCTCCAGTCCCTACAGCATCTTTTGTGCTTTACAATGCAAACCTATGCATGTTTAGGCAGGAGGAAGGCTTAATCTCCCAGCATGCCCCAGCGTAGCTGGCTCAGGCATCCTGGGGGATGTCAGATTTCTTTCAGTCTAAGCCTGCATGGGATCGAACCCTTACTTAACGAGAGAGCCGGACAAGACCGGCAGTAAGTGTGCGAGCCCAAAGCCCCTGCACTAAATCCCTTCTCATCCGTGGATGCTTTGCACTGTTCTCCAGCCCTTCCCCAGCTCTCCCTGTCTGTCAGCATCTGCACTTGGAGAGTATTAATGCTGGACTCCCTTCCAGGATGGTTGGAAATGGCACTCTGGTAAAGATCCGACTTCGGCAGTCTATTCTGCTGTCATCTTTAATCTGTGGGGACAGACCCCGGCAGTTTGTGGTCCCTGGGCAGCTCAGTGCAGCCCTTCCTCTGAACAACTCACCTTTGATTATCAGAAGCAACCGTGAAACATTTGGGCGGGCCTTGATGGCAGGGGGATGTGTGCAAACATGACAGGGGAGGGGGAACAATCTGGAGGGCTTGGCCAAACCTGCACTGGGACCTTTGAATAAGGCTGCCCATATTTTAGCTCCGTGGAAGACCTCCGAGTCGCCAGGGTGCCTTTTTGCCTTTGCTTTAGAATCCACTCCTCGGTCTGCAAAGGAAGCCGGCCGGGAGGGCAGCCTTTGCCCTGCGCAATCAGTGTTCCCGGGACTTTGGCCCTGAAAAATGCAGGGAGTGGACTCAGTCAGGCGTCAGCCGATGTGGCAGGTGGACTTTGTCAGCAGCCTTTGGGGACATGCGTTGTGGAGACCAGGCCGCAGCAGCAGAAACAGGTGGTCCCACTTGTACGCAGGTGTGTGCATGCGTGTACATGTGGACCCACGTGCTGCTGGGAAAATGCCTCTCCCCCACCTTGTCCTGGATTTATCTTGGGGTGTCTGAGGACGTGATGCGAGACACCGCGGAGAATTGGATTTAAACACAGGCTAATGTTGAACACAAGTCAGGATTGAAGGAGACAACTCTGATTTGTTGGTGCTGCTGTTAGGACAACTCGCCGTTGGACTGTGCAAGAGGAAAGGTATTGAAAGCAGAGAGTGTGTGACTTTGAAAAAGTGCTCTAAGAAGGGCAGAAGCCTGCAAGGTGTTTTCAAACACGACCTTCTGGGTTGCTGCATGTGATTTTTCAGTAAAATGGTTGGTACTAAAGGGATCAAACTGTGTACAAGACCTCCTCCAGTTTCTGGCCAAACACAGGGCTGTTATAAAATACAATTACGAGATGCAAAGGAGTTTACGCGAAGGGGAAAGTGCTTTTAATTATCTTCATCTTATTTACACACTCTGTTTCCAAGACCTTGGACAATGCTGCTCTCACCTTCCCAGTAAGAGGCCAAGTAGAATAGCTGGGCAATTGGAATTTGGCCCAAGGGAAGGGAAAGAGACTCACCCCTTCTTGGAGGTTGGGCTTTCAGGGGTGCTGCTGCAGTTTGGGGGGCTGCTGCTGTGGAGCTGATGCTGCCTGGTGACTCTCTTCCTGCTTAAACTTCTTGAACAGATATTTCCAAACATCCTTTATGTTTCTAGTCCTCTGTGTTTCAAAAGAGCCTGGAGCTACTGTGTCGGAATGTGACCGGTGGAGACAGATAATGCTTAAGAAGGGCTTCCTCCCTTTATGCTGGACCCTTCTGTGCACCACTTGAAGGTGTAACCCCATAGCTGTAACTTTGGGATTCCGTATCTCTTGTTCTGAAGGAGGCCTCCTTCTGTGGGATCACCCTCCTGTTGCTTCTCTTGTGCTTGCAGGAAGCTGAAACCATCCTGAGAGAAGGAACGCGGAACAGAAACAGGCCGCGCGGCAAGTCCCGGATGGATGCTTGGGGTCCACCACGGCAGCCCCAGACTCCAGGGAGGCACACCGCCTGGGTCGCAGGCCACGACCGGGGCCCCTGGAGGCGGGTCTCCCGTGGAACTCCACCTCCTCATCCCAGCCATGGTGGCGAGCGGATGTACCCCGCTGGATCGCAGGCAGTGCCTCCGCCCTGGCCGGAGGCCCAGACAGGATACTACCATCCTGCCTATCATCCGCAGCTCCAGGACTTTAGGAGGCCGAGCTCCAGGGCTGAGTACT
This sequence comes from Varanus komodoensis, assembly GCF_004798865.1. Lineage (NCBI taxonomy): Eukaryota > Metazoa > Chordata > Lepidosauria > Squamata > Varanidae > Varanus > Varanus komodoensis. The sequence continues at coordinate 7,958,949 of NW_025335854.1, forward strand.
ATGAGAGCAGCCACCCCAACTGGTCTCACCCAAGGTGTGCAGGAAGTCATGCTTGATAAGGGTGGGGCTTGTTTTGGGGAGAGCCGCAGGGCAGCTTCTCCCGGGTGCCCTCTCTGCGTAACCCAGAGGGCCATGGACGTCGTCTGTCACTTTCCACATATCCATTTCCTGGCAGAATCCTGCGCACAAGATTAGGCTGCCGGGTAGAGAGCGTTGTGGTTCAGTGGGGATTGGAACCCAGGCTCAGGTTTTGGTTTTGCAGCAACGCAGCCACAAGGTGCCCTGTTGTATCAAAATGGGGGTGTCGGGCAGCGCTTCCTTCAGAATTGCTTTCCCCTAGCTGTTTTCCTGTCTGGTGGGAGTGTTTTTGACTGATTCTGCAATAATTTTTCTGCTGTGGTGAGAGAAGCAGTTTGTGGGCCGATTGTTAAGGGGAAAGCGGTCCATGGATTCCACATGCCCTTTCCTGCTCCACTACCCTAATCAAAGGTGGATTTCTCCATGGCTGCATTAAAATAAAAACAAACATCAAAAAGCAATTTTGGACGATGCATCATGGAAGACCCATGGTTTCCCACCATGTGAATTGCGGTGCATTTTCCCTACTCTCATCTCCTCTTTTGAGTCCATGAGGAGAGAGTTGGGAGTGTTCCTTTCCAATTTTAAACAAACCACAGTTTCCCCTGATGTCAGAAGGTAAGAAACTATAGTTTGCTTAAACTCTAATTTCAGGTGAAGCCAGGATCTGAAACTCCAGTTTGATCCTGACTTCTCATTATGGTTAGTAGTTCTTACAGTTGTTGTTCTGTGTTGTAAGTCATCTTAAGTCTATTATCTGGGCAGGTGGTGGGCTTTCTCTCACTAGAGACATTAAAACCATCTGGACAGTCATCCAAATGGGATGATGTAACTTAGTGTCCTGCAATCGCTTCTTTATCATCACAAAACAAGAGGAATTTAAATAACTGCACAAAGAGAGTCTGTCTGTCTTTCTGCTCATTCTGTTTGGGTTGCACTTCAGGCAAGGTTATGAAGATCTGTATTGGCGCTCCATGGAAAATTATGCATATGGCGGCTACGAGAGGTACCCTCCGGTGCAGCTGAGTGGAAAAGGTACTGCATTTTCCATCGGGGCTTGGGGTGGTGGTGGTGGAGGAGCAGCCGATTCAAGTATTTTTTTGGTGATGTGTGCGAAGAGGGGCTGTAGATCTTGAGCGTGTTGGTGGTCGTCGTGCACAAATTCTTTTCCAGGAAGCCACGCCTAAGCCCTCCGCCATTCTGTCTTTACCATTCTCCATAGCTCTATGGCATGCGGGGACCGAAACTTCACTGTGGTTTGGTTTGCCATGGTTCTGGTAAACCATGGTTTTGCTATGTCGAATGGCCCTCCTCCAGAGGAGAGACCTGGTTCAGGCCTGTGGAATGGCAGTGTTTAAAGATTAAGTGTTGAGAGAAAGGCCAAGGTTGCCACCGCAACAGAAGCCCCTCGCAAATCTTCCGCTCCCCCAGTGGCACTGCCAGAGGCTGGATGGGAACGGCACAGCACACGCTCTGTGCTTCAGAGCAGAGGCGCAACCGGGAAGATCCGCTGGCCTCTTTCCAGTCGTGGCCAGCACGTGGACCTTTGCCTGAGACTGGCTAATCTGGCTAAGAGTACCATATTCGAATATGTGAGTGCTAACGGTCTCGTACTCACACAGTGCACAGACAGACCCCCTGCTTGAATCTGCTTGTTTATTTGTAACCCGCTTAGGACTTAGAAAGCCAGGACTTTCCCTGGAAGCAAAAATGATGGAACTGAAGCTGTTGTACTGCAGGCAAGGTTGGTGCAACAGGAGAAGACTCTGGCCAGACTCCTTGGAGAAGACACTCCTGCTGGGGAAAGTCCAAGGCAGATGGTACAGTTCCGCAAAGGAAGCCCCTGCCTGGAGTTTCCAAGAGCTGAGCGGGGCTGTCAAAGGCAGGAATGTTGGCTTGCTCCCCTTCACAGGGTTGCCTTAAGTCAGAGACAGCTTAATGGTACACAACAACAAGCCCTCTTAGACCACTCAGTACACAGACTAGTAATGCATGTGCTGAAATATAATAATGAAACAATGATAGAACAACGCATGGTGAAATAATGCAAAAGCAGAAACGGGCTAAAGAACATAATAAACGAAAGAAGGCCATGAGCAAAACAAAGCAACCATACAGGCATCTAAATGTACTTAAACAGTTCTTAAAATGCATGTATGAGAATTCTTGAGCATGGACAACAGTGCCGCCGGACCAGAGCTTCCCCAGAAGCCGTTGTCCTTCGGTCTCCTCCAGTCCTTATAGGACCCTTTAGAAAAGCCAACCCCGACCAGCCTGAATAATTTGTTTCCAGGACTCCGTATTTCCTACACTGCAAACTCTCTGAAGGGCCTTTTCTGTGCCTTGAGATTTGGCTATAGTGTAGAAATTTTCCAGGTAAAGCTCCTTCTTCCTTTATCTCTTGAAAAGTTTCACCTGCTGCCAAGGTAGACAGAGGCAGGATGAGTAGAAAATCAATACAATTAATGATGGGTTGTGGCCTCTTTTACGCAGACGTTCCTTGTTTCTGACTATAATCCTGTGGAGAACAGCACGCAGGCACATCAGACGGGTGTTTATGATGCTGCAGAGACGTTTTGAAGTGTTACTGATGCCTTGAAACAGCTGCTCTTTTATATTTTTCTGAGTATGTAGATCCAGGACAGAGGGATACCTCAGCAAATTCCTGGGACCAGAGTTACTACCAGAATTCTCCTCTTGAGGACAGTGGTGGCTTTGGAGGGCATAATGAAGTGACACCAATTCGGTAAGGAAGTCTTGGAGGAAGTGCCAAGAACTGGCCATCCCAGAGGGAAGGCACCCGTGGTCTTCTTAGTCCAGTGTTTGTAGCATTCAGTGGGTTTTGGCTCACGGTCTCCTCCAACCTTCTCCAACCTGGTGCTTCCAGGTTGTTTGGATTGGAGCTCCCAGGATTCCTGGCCACAGTCCAACCTGGCTGGGGCTGATTGGAGTTGGTCTGGAACATCTGGTGGACATCAGGTTGGAGAATGCCCCACGGCACTTTTGAAAACCGGATGTCATCAGTTAAGCAGTGAAAGTAGGCAGAGATTATGCATGGCTACTCATGAGCAAAGGCTCTGGAAGGACACTGTGGTGAGCACTCTGGGGCACTGTGGAAAATTAAAATGGCAGCTCCAAGCCATGCTTGGAGTATGGCTCTTAATGGCAGGTAAGGCTGAGAAGGCCCTTCAATGTGCATGGAGAGGGGGAAAACTGAGGGTGTTTTTCCCAGGGTCCCCTTGAACCTAGAGCTGGCCCTGTTCAGTGAGGAGCGGCAGCCCAATTTACCATCTACATTTCGTGGGAACTGGATCCCTCTGGAGTGTTCCTGAGGCACTGTGTTCCCCAGGGAACAGGAGCATGACTTCAACCGCCGAGCGCTCTGTGAGGGTGTACGAACAGATTAGAAGCGAAATCCTGTCTTTTTGGCGCCTTTCTCCCCCAGCACTACAACACACGCATCCTACCAAGATGGGTTTGGGCCAAATCAAGATGGCTCCTATGATGCCAACTACAGCTCTCCTCTGCAACGAGAGTGGGCTCAGAAGGAATTCCAGGGGAACGTTTTGAAGAATGGAAGTGGAACAGCACCAGAGGTACCAGCTTTCAAGCATTCTGGTGCCCCATCCCAGCTGGCTCTGCAGCCCCCCTCCACAGACAGGGACAGCCATGGGCCAAGTGGGCACGGCAAGGGAACGGGTGGGCTGGGGAATGCCCACTCTGGTCCAGAAAGAAGCTACGAGGGAGTTGGGCCTGGTTTTATCTGGGCCAGCGCCCTCCCCATCTCTCCTCCTGTTCTCGCCTTCTCTTCCCATGCAGCATCCATGGCCGGAGGAGCCAAGCTTGCTCCAACAGTACAAAGACTCGGGGCTCAGTTCCAGTAGTTACGAGCTGAGCCAGTACATGGGCAACGCCTCCAACCAGTACGAAGCGGCTCCCTCCAGGGACTGGAGTCCCATTCAGGCAGGTGAGCAGCTCAGCTCCGCTGCTCCTCCCCACCTGGAAGCAGGTGGGGCCACAGTTCATGGGCCACCTTTGGAGATATCCGTGCTTGTGGCCTGCAGTCCAGGCCACGCTCATTCCCTTGGTGGGGCCACCAGCCAGTCCCTAAAAGTCTTTGTGCTTGTCGTTCAGCAGAAGACATCCGAGCTGCTTCCTCTCGCCCTGTGGCACCCCAGAAGTTTTCCCTCCCCCACGTCCCCGTATGCTTTGGGGCTGGAGGGCAGCTGGTCCGAGGATGTCCCAACTACCCGGCAGAGGGGCAGCCAGCCCTGGTTGAAATACACAGCCTAGAGGTAAACATTGACTTGCCACTTGGACTTGGCTTGCTGCTGCTCTGCCCAGAGGGGACCAGAGTGGCAACGCAGCTCGCCCGCTGGCTCCTCACTCGTTCTCCTCTGCCTTTTCTCCTTCTGCTCTTGCTCCCGGGCAACCGAGGCCCTTGCTTCACCGGCCTCTCTTGTTTCTGCTGGCATCTTCCATCTCTGGCTTCTCTTCTGGCGGCAAATGGGTTTTGTCCTGGAGTTCTGGCCTTTGGCGGAAACATCCCGCATGCTTCTCGCAGTCAGCACAAGCACTAGAAATTTGCTCTTAGAAAGAAGAAAGCTGAGATTCTGTGGGCAGGTGGGGATACCTGTTTTGCCGGACATGGTTTGCCATCCCGTGGCTCATGGAATGGCTCCTGCAGTGGCTGAGGGGCTGAGCTGTGATCCAGGCAGCCGGTGGCGCGGCCCTGCCCCCAGGCGAGCCGGTCTCCTTCAGGCTGCTCTGCGGGAATCTGGATGCTGCCGACAAATACATGGAAACGACGTGCGTGAGCTTCTTTGAGCAATCAGAAGATGCACCCGTGCTGTGCTGGGTTCCCTGGTGCAGCGCAGCCGAAGCACGTGAGGCGGCAAGGAAGGCCTTCATGCAGGCAGGGACTTGGGGTGGCCAAGCGACTCGCCTTTCCTCCCGCTTGGGTGCTCGCGGAAGGCAGGCCAAGCACGCCGCCCCGAGGGTTGACCAAAGGGGCGCTCGCAGCACATCTCCTCCATCGGCTGCACTTGGCTGGAGCGCAGGCTGTTGGCTCCATATTCTCAGGTTCCCGTCTCCCAGGCTCTCCTCTTTTGCAGGTTCTCCTGCACGACACCGCTGAGCAGGAGGCCATGCGGGTCTTCCCAGGACCTCTGATCAGGTACCCAGCGGATGGATGAGCATTGCTTAAGACTTCAGCGTGCAGGCTGGCTCGAACGCAGCCCTGTTGTGAAGCCGGCTGGGGCATCTGCGATGCTGCTAAGGGTAGCAAAGCAGGAAGCAGGCAGATCTGGGCAGGGGTGATGACGCTCATGTTGAGATCTACTCAGAATAATAATAAAATAAAACACATTTAATAATGATTTAATTAATCTAATTATTATTATTAATAAATTATATTTAACAATGATTTAATAAATTCAATAATTATTTAATATATTATTTAATATAATAAAATGTATTGTGTATAATATATATTTTATATAATATATAAATATTAAGTATGTAACTGTCTATTATATACTCAATAACATATTTACTATATTCTAATATATATTTAATAATACATTTAATGTATATTATATGAAATATATAATCAATTATATTCAATAATAATGTAAGAATTGATCATTACATTATTATTAAAGTATTAGTAATAAAACAATAATGTGGTAATTATGAAATGTATAATTTAATATATTAAAATATATTATTACATATCCACATAAAACATCTAATTAGTGGAGCCGATGGGCCATTACTGGCTGATCTTGTGCACCAGTCAATGAAAGAGCAATTGCCAAGACGTCTCACCCCTTGGCGGCCGGCTCGCCCGCAAAAGCAGGTCTCTGCGAACCGAACGCTGTCCAGCGCTCGAGGAAGCTGCAAGCGGGTCATAGTTTTCCTCTGGGGTGCTCACCGCATCTTTTCTTCCAGGGAGGATCTGCACAAGGTGGACGTGATGACTTTCTGCCGGCGCAGAGCAGCCATGGGGTGCGACCCGGCATCCAGTCCAGGCAGAGATTCTGCCCTGCTCTGGAAGCTCCTCCTCCTCCTCTGCCAGCAGAATGGGGTACGTACCTCTGGCATTGGGGGAAAGCCGACGGGGCCCTTGCATTTGCCGGAGCTGCACAGACTTCCCCTGCTTCGACTCCACTGTTACCCTGCTGTGTCAGCCACTGTCCGCCTCATCCACTGCACAGACCCAGAAATAAATATACTTCTGTTTGTGTGGCTGCATTCGTTCAGTGGGACGGGCAGGAAGGTGCATGATGGGATTGCAGTGGCCCCAGTTTACAGCTTCCGTTTCCCAGCTGATGTGCTCTAGGGACATCTGAGGCGTGTGCCGGTCGTTCTCGAAGGAGTATTTGGTTGGATCCGGGTGTCCATTCGGGAGGGATTCCATTGCTGAAGAGGGTCCTTTTTCTCGTATGGGACAATTGTTCTTCAGAGTATGAGAGCAATTAAAGTACAGCCTCGCTTTGCAGTCCTGGCATGCAAATCAACTGAGTGGGAATGAACTGTGCCAGTCCCAGGCTGGCGTTATTCTTGCCCCTGTCCTTGGGGTCTCCTGGGGAATGAATGTTGTGAGCCCAACTCTCCTCCTTTCCAGCAGTTCTAAACAGAAGGCATCTGAAATATTTGAGCTAATGGGCCTGTTGTTGTCCAGGGTGCTTCATAAGAAGGCTGCTGTCAAGCAGCATCAGTCCAAGTCAGGTTCCCTTGGTTTGTGGGAGCAGCCGTTGCCTGTGTGAAGACCTGATTCCAAATGGCAGAGCTGCTCGCCCCTTCTTTTCCCAAAAGGCTCGACTCCACCCTCAGGGAGGTTCACACTGCCTGTGGGCAGGACAGTGGGGATGTCAGAGGTTACTTAATTGTGCCGCTGTTTCAGGTTGGATGCCAGCTCAATGCATTAATGAACTCACATCCATGCCCTTCAGATCCTCCTTGTTCTAGTGTCTCTGCACAAACCAGAGGCTGCTTGGTTCTTGGCAGATGTCTGAGTAACCTTACTTGTTAACCTTGACATTTCTGTGCCAAATTCCAGCCCATCTCCTTCTCCCTAAGTGGGAATGCTGCGTTTTGAGAGAAATGGGCCCCACGTTGCCACAGTGAGGTGTGCTGGATCCTTTGGGCTCAGGACTGCCCTGCCCTGGGGTGGCCCTGCTTGTTCCCTCTCCCCAGAGGAATTGCCCTTGTTACTGGTTCTCCTCCATCAGGCACAGGTCTGCTCTTGGCCTGGAGATGAGCCATTCTGCCCCCCACAACTGACCTCTGGTGGGGCAACAAGATCGGTGATGTACACTGAAATGCAGGGTGTTGTGTGTACGGGAATTCGACCTTGAAAACTTTCAGGAACCTGGAGGGTTTCCCGTTTAGCAAAGTGAACAGGTAAAAGGGCGCATGTGTCTCTGCTCCCACCCGCCTTCTGTAACCCAGTGCCCGGTTGTGCTGTCTCCTCCCTTTCCCGTCCAGTCCATGGTGGGGTCGGATATCGCGGAACTGCTCATGCAGGAGCGCAAGCACCGGGAGAGGTACAGGAGGCAGGAGCCGGAAGCCAACTTGATCAACCTGGTGGAGGAAGAGTGGCCGGCACAGGGCTGTGGAATGACAGACCTTCTCACCGGTGGGGTGGTCCCCAGTGTTGCCACACCAGAGCAGACGGTGGAGAAGTTCACCAAGCTCCTCTTACACGGCAGAAAGAAAGTAAGCTGAAGGATCCTGTTTCCTGTGGTGTTTCCTGCTTTGTTTTTGAGCAAGGGGGCCTTGACTGCATACAGAATCTCACCACTGCAGCATCACATGATCACGTGTATACAGATCACCATTAAATAATACGGAATGGTCAGATCAGGCAAAGTCAATCCAGACATTAGTTCTTTTCAGTGGAGTCCGCCTAACAGGGTTGCTTGTACGGATTAGTGAAAAACAACGTGCTATTTACATGTTAACTCGGGTGCTTATACTAGCTAAAGGCCTCTACTAGTGAGCACAGCCCTGGTTTGGACTGGGACCTCTGCGTGCTTGGAGAGGAGGCTGGGGCACAGCTCTCCGCTTCTCCGCGTGCTCCCTCTCTCACAGGGAGTTTAGAAAAGGGAGACATAAAAGCGTCTTGTCCTGCTCGCCCATCTTTTTCTTGAGCCATGCAGTGCTGGGAGGGAATTGTGGGAAGTGTGGGCTGGGTGGCGGAATTTCATTCCAATCAGATCTGGGGACACACACACTCACGCCCAAGTAGGGAAGCGCCAGGGTCCAGCTGCGTGCCGCTTCATCAGCCCGTGGCACGCTTTGCAGCACGGAGCGTGGCAGGGCATGCCGGGGGCAAGGGACGCAGTGCCGGGAACGGGCGTCTGATGGGACCCTGCTTTCTTGCAGGAAGCTCTGGACTGGGCCATGAGGAACCACCTGTGGGGCCACGCGCTCTTCCTCTCCAGCAAGATGGACCTGCGGACCTACAGCTGGGTTCTGAGCGGGTGGGTAGCACCTGATGCCGGGGAGGGCCTCTCCGGCCTGCCCGCCTGCCGCTCTCCGCTGTGCAGGGCTCGCCACGTCTGCTGCAGGGGTGCCCTCTGTCTCCTTGCAGGTTCACCAGCACCCTGGCCGTCAACGACCCCCTGCAGACGCTCTTCCAGCTCATGTCCGGACGGATCCCCCAGGCATCTCTGGTACTGTGCCCGGCCACCTCTCCGGCCTCCGTGGCTTCTCTGTCTCTGGGTAGGCAGGAGGGCCCTGCTTGGGCTGGTGACCTGAAGGCAGGCCGGCCGGCTGCTGCCTGGGATGGACAGCCCAAGGGCCCCCGCACTGTGAGCTGTGCCACGCGGTGCCGCTTGCCACCCATCTGCTCTGCACCGGCAACTCTGGCCGTTGGCAGGGGTGATGCTCCAGCACAACACGGTGCCGGCCAGCGGGCCTGGGAAGCCACTGTGGTGCGACCTAGCCTCACATGGTGCCAGGGTCTCCCCCCACCCCGCCGGCCCCGCCTTGACCACCTGGCCCCCTCCGCCCCAGGTCCCAGTGCTCACTCCTGCCCAAGGCCGGCTGCTTTCCCTAAGAGGGTGCATTCCAAGGAAAGAGCTGGCCGGCTTCTGTTTGCCTCCGGTGCACTCTGCTGCCGCTCAGAGCAGGTGGGCTTCCCACCCCCGAGGCTGCCAGTCGGAAGTGCTTCCGTTCCTTTTCCCACGGCTGCATTGTCTCAAGGAATGCAAAAGCAGGCGCCCGGCACTGCTGAGGGTCACCAAGCCGCCGGTCTGGAGGATTCACCCTGCGTCTTCCAAGCGGCAACCCAGGCGATGGCTGAAGCACACCAGCCCGGCTTGACGCATCTTTCGGAGCCCGGCCCTAGTGTTTGGCTGGGTGGCATTTAGGGTTTTAGCTCAGCGGGGGGGATGATGGATGGGCATGGAAGACCTTGGCTGATGGACAAAGCCAGGCCTTGCTCCGTGGGGGGGCCCGGGCCGAAACAGGCTGGGTGTCCTTCGTTTGTCCATTGATGCCTTCTGTGCACAGATCATCTTCTCACTAAGCCTCTTGATTTTATTTATTTATTAAAAGCTTTTCTAACCTGTCCACTACAAATGTCTCAGGACAGCTTACAAAAAATGAAGAATAGCATTGATGGAAAACCAACACCTAATAATACTACCTGTGAAATCAAGCAGATAACTGAAAAACCCTACACGGCAGAACTGCAAGCGCCATTTTCCATGGCTTCTATCTAGCTCAGGTGGGGAGGCAGGATTTGGCAGGCTGGCATTGTCGAAGTGGGAGGCCCTGTGGCCAGGAATCCCTTCGGGGCACAAAGTGAATAATTAGCAGAGAAGACTAACCCTCAAGGGCGCCAAGTCCCTTCACTCGTCCTCCCTCTGCAGCGGATTTGGGTGGTGCATAGCAGGGTTTTGAGGGGGGAGCAGTTCCCTCCCAGTGGCAGAACAACAGAACTGGACACGATCCGTGCTGCTGACGCATTGCACGAGGCGGTGAATCTGTAGGGTGCTGCCCAGGTAAGCTGAGATACTCCTTTAGCAGGTCAGTTAAAGCCCCAGGTTTTTCACTGGATTCACAGGAATTTTGCCCTTCTTGGCTGATTATGTGAACTTAAGCAATCCCACGCGGAAACTTCTCTTCTGTCCCCAGAACCTACAGAGCAGATTTTCTGGGTCTGTGCCAGTGAGCAGAAGTGATATTTAATGCACGTAATGGTTAAAGTATTTTGCAGCTCACGTTTCCACCTCTTTCTCCTCAGTGCTGCGGGGATGAGAAGTGGGGCGACTGGAAGCCCCACCTGGCCGTTATCCTGTCCAATCAGGTGGGAGATCCAGGGCTGAATTCCAAGGCCATCGTCACCATGGGAGACACACTGGGTGAGGAGATGCGCCAAGGACAGGCCGCAACGGGGCGCGTGCTCCTGCTGCTGCCGCTCTCCTGCCGCCGGCCGGTCGGTCGGTCGGTCGGTCGCCTCTTGTGCTATTCTAGCCTTGCGGGAATGGCGGAATCTCATCGGGCCTGGGAAACCCCCCAGGAAGGGGTCTGTCCTCTGCTCCCATCCCCTGCTGTTCCTCCGCTCCACTGTTGGAGCGGTGGAGGGAGCCGCCTCGTGGGAGAGCGGCCTCTTGGCAGCCCCTTCAGCTTGAAGAACCTGGGGCCAAATGCGGCATGGTTGTGTTGCACACCTGTTCGTCCTTTCGGAGTCTGCACCTGTACCTCTGCGAGCCAGACTGCAACTGCAGTGAGGGCAGCTCTGAGCCCCGTCCACCAGACGATCGATTGCCCCCTCACTTCCTTTTTGTCTGAAAAGTATCGGCCACGCAAGGCCAAAACTAGCCCTCAGGCAAAACCTTAGCTAAGAGTAGGAGCACATCCCCTGTGGATGAACGATCTTCCTCCCATTCCATCACTCCTGGTTTAGAAGTGCGAGCAAATTCCTTGACCCAGGGAGGAGGCTGCCTTTTGTGTCCCTGCATGAGTTCCTGCTCTGGATATCCCCTCTGCTAACCCATAGACCAGAATAAACTCTGCCTCTGGAGCCAGAGTGGATGAAGAGTAGTGATGGATCCAGCTGAAGGGGCTCTCCGGTCTTAGGTTATGTCCCACAATGTTGACCCTGGAAGTCTAGGAAGCTCCCAAACTGAACATGAGTGCACTGAAGCTCTCTCCTGCCTGGCAGCCGGATTTTTGGAAATATTTCTGTCTTAAGCTTGAGCGATGTCCCCAGCTGGGATGCATGGATCCAGTCTCCAAAGCTTTAGTGTAGCCATCGCATAATATCTGTCGGGGTTGAGCAGTTCCTGAGAGCCAATGGTGGAAATCAGAAATCAATAACTAGTGTCCGCCGTTTGAGTTTCTGCCCACTTTCATCAAACGCGGGAGGAGCCAGAGCCCTTCCTTAGCTTCAGCACCCACGTTCCTTTCTGCTCCCACACAAGGAATTGGCTCTGGTCGGCAAAAGCTCAGAGCACGAGGAACCTGGACGCCAAGAAGCCAAGATGAGCTTCCAGGCTTCCCTTACGCTCTCCGTCTCCAGTTCTGCCCCTTGTAAAAATTGACTATGGATATTCATGGCCATTCAGCTTGCTCCAGGAAATGGCAGGGTATTAGAAGAACAGAAAGTCTGAATCTTTCAGTCATGGAAGGGGCAAGAGTTGTCCCCCCTCTGCAGGATCCCCACTGCCTTCTCTGCAGTGGCTCTTTGCGTCAACAGAGGCCGAGTGTGAATCGCCGTCTCGTCTCACTTCCCCATAACGGATAACACGTCTCCCTTTTACCCACCCAGCTGCGAAAGAGTTAATTGAAGCTGCTCACGTCTGCTACCTGATGGCCGATGTTCCTTTCGGCCACTACGGAGTGAAGGCGGACCGCATGGTCCTGCTGGGCAGTAGCCAGAGGTGAGTTCAGCCAGAGATGGGGAAGGTTTGGTGGGGCTCCGAGTGCAACGTTCGCTATTCCGGACATGTCAGAACTTCCGAGTGCTGCGGAAGCTCAGGGGTTCTGGCTCCTTGGAAGGAGGTCATTGGGAGGTTGATGGCTTTCCTGTGCCAGAAAGTTTATCAATGCTGTAATACGTATATGTATATTGATATGCAGTTGGCAGGCCGAGCACAAGATGAAGTCCCACAGCACTGAAACTTCAGTGGCTTCTTGTCCTGGTCATAGGCTGAGAGGGACCATTTGTGCTGGAGCCTGCCAGAGGTTTAGAGGGGCCCCTCGTGGCCTGACCCCACACCCCCGGGGGCCACTGCCAAGGTGCCCCTAGACCTTGCAGAGCAGCCTTCTGGTTCCCCAGGAAATGGAGATGGTCCGAGGGAGGCGGGGGGCTCTCTGTCGCTCAGGTGGGCAAGGGGCAGCGGTGTGGAGGGGAAGGGCAGGAGGAAGAGCAGCTGCCGACCCTGGTGGGGAGGGAGTGGTCTTGCGGAGGGAGGGAGCCTTTGCCAAGGGCCTCAGGATCTGGGTGGCGTCGGAGGTCCTTTGCCTGAGGGCCGTATCGCGTTCCGGAGACGTTTCCAGGGCCCCTCCCAGCCGTGGATGGGGCCAAAGGCAAAAGGGGGTGCGGTCAGAAGTGCCACCACGGCTGCAGTTTAGCTCCAAGCTCTGGCTGCCTACCAGTAGCGCGCCTTAGCAGAGGTCTTCAACTGGTTAAACTGGGGAGGCAATACTGCACAAGGGCTGGGAACCCACGGAAGGAGAGGCTGCGAGAAAGACAGGCAGGGCAGTGGGAAGGGGGCAGAAGCTCCTGGGACCCCCGGGGGTTGGCTGGGACCCCCAGGGGCCAAATTCAGCCCCCCAGCCTGAGGTTCCTCAAATCGGCAGCCATGTGCTTGTGCCAGTGGATTACGGAGAGCAAGGCAGATCCGTTCCGGCTCCAGCGCAAGGCCACTGCTCCAAATAGTTCTCCTCCTTGGCGGTGTCTGAACTGGGGAAGCCAGGGGAGAGGGGAAAGCTGCCCGCCAGAACCGCTGACCAACGGCCGCCTCACCCGCCAACTCCCGGCCTCGCTGGCGGCTGCGTCGTAGGCGTGCGCGGCCTGGTGCACCTGCCATCCTGTGCGTTGCTCCTGCGACATCTGGGCATGCCCGGCGCTGGTGCTGCCTCGCGGATCTTTGCCACCCAGGATCCTATTTGTCATCCAAACAGCTGGATGTTAGGAGAAGGTTGTGGGCAAGGCGGTTTCCCTGCGGAGGAGGAGGAGGGCGGCGCGTGGCCTTCCGAGCTTGTCCGTGTCCCGGCGACTCCGGGAGAGCGAAGAGGGTGTGCCCAGGAGCCGGCCTGCCCCGGATGATGACTTGGTGCGCGGGCGGCTTGGTGCGCTGGCAGGCAGCTTAGTCATTCCCCTTAAGAGGCACTGCTAAGGTTAAAAATCCAATTTAAGGAGCCAACAGTTCCACTTATGCTAATGAAACTCGGGCTGGATAATAAGGGAAACATTTTAACGATTCATTTCACCTTTACACCATTCGCTTCTTATTAGTACTCCAGGACCAAGCCAGTCTTGCATCTTCAAGCAGGCATTAAATCGACACGTTGGTGTTGCTCGGAGGAGAGGCTTTCGAGGCAGGATGTGCGGGGGCAGCCCGCAGGCTGACCTTTGGAAGGGTGTCCTGCTCGTCGTGCGACCTCGCGGTCGGCCCCCCTTCAGTTGCCGTGGGCTTGAGCCTTCCTAAAGTCCTGAGGCTTCAGCCTGACTCTCCCTCAAATCACGGGTTTTCAGAGGCGCCTCTGTGGCCCTCAGTTAAGTCCTGGACCAGGGAGTCAGCGCTCAGGACAAGCTTTAGAAGTGGCAGGATGGGCCTTCGTGGCAGCTGCAGGGATGCCGTGCCGGGCGGGGCGGGGCGTGTGAGCACGCGAAACGAGGTGCTGCTAACGATCACAGGTATTTTGCTGTGAGTCTTCTGCCTGCAAAGACAGCGAGTGCATCGTGGTTGCTATTTCAGAAGTCCCCCTCCCTCCACCTCCGTTTTTAAAAGCACTTAATTACCGCAAAGAAGGCAGCTTCCCCATTGCTGTGGCAGACAGGGGAGGCAGGAAGGCGTTTATTAATACACCCTCAGCGATTTAGTTAATTCACTGGCAGTGGTGTTGCCAGGTTGCAGTCTGATGCAGGCGCGGGTATTTTTAAGTTCTCTGCTGCACCATCTTTCGCAGTCTCCTTCCCAGGTCTGCTTGCCTGCTTCCAGAACAGAGCCTTCCCAACTTGGGGCCCTGCAGATGTGTTGGCTGCCTCAAACATCTGGAGTGTGCTGCATCAGGGAAGCCTGTTCTAGAGGGCTTATGATTTTGGGAGCCCTCCAAGTTGCTCTCCTAGACTCTATGCAAGGAATGGTGGGACAGGAAAAAAAAATTAAGGGTCCAGTTCCAGGACTTCTAGATGCCATCTAGATTGGACATTGGATAATTTGGAATTCCAGCTCTGACCTTGGAGAAACATGTGGAGGTCAGAGCTGGGACTGAATTTGAAGCCGGCACCACTCTTCCTATTCCAGCTCTGAGGCCCGAGGTCACAAGTCCGACTTCGGAATGGTGGGAGGGGGCAGGGGATGTGGGGAGGGGGTGAGACACTGCTGTCCTGCAGGGGATCCAGGCAGTTCTTTAGCTCCTTTCCTCGTAAGCCCAAATCAGCCAATGAAGCATTTGGGAGGGTCGGAAGCAAGCTTTGTCTCCAGCCTTCTCCTCTCTTCTGTTAGATGCCCATAATCCTCTGCGTTCAGAGCATTATGGGCAACCACACTAGATTGTGCTTTAAAAGAAGGTATAAATAATCCTGGACTGCAGGTGGCGCAGTGGTTTAAACCGCTGTGCCGCTGGGCTGGTTGATCGAAAGGTCGCCGGTTCGAATCTGCACAATGGAGTGAGCTCCTGTTGCTCTGTCCCAGCTCCTGCCAACCTTGCAGTTGGAAAGCATGCAAATGCAAGTAGATAAACAGGTACCACTTCGGTGGGCAGGTAACAGCGTTCCGTGCACTTCGGTGTCTAGTCATGCCGGCCCCATGACCACAGAGACTGTCTGTGGACAAACGCTGGCTCCCTCGCTAGGAAACGGAGATGAGCACCACTCCCTAAAGTAAAAGTTTTCCTAAAGTAAAAGAGATTTCAGATCTGCAAAAAACACTAAAAAATGCATATTTTTTCCTTTTCGCCTGAAATGATGTACATTATCAGCCCTGAGAAAAAGTGGGATGTTAATGCAATGTAGCAGTAGTAGTAATAATAGTTAATGTTTGGGTAATATGCAAATATATCTGAATTAATGTATCTAATGATTTTCATCCAGTGGCAGTTAACGGTGCTGAAATCTGCAAGCTGCTGGATGGAGAGAAGAGGCTGGACGGTGCACCAGGCGCGGCATCTTCCCATCCAGCCAGTTAGCTTTGGAGGACGGCGTTTGCTTTCCACCCCTGACTGTCCCTCCATTTCCCCTTCCAGCGAGCCATTCGCCCAGTTTTCGAGGACAGAGTGCATCCATCGGACAGAGATCTTTGAGTACTGCCGGTCGCTGGGAGCCCGGCAAGCTTTCCTCCCCTCATTCCAGGTAACCCAAACCCGACAACGAGTTGGCCATCAGCTGTGCAGGCTGGGAATCTTGGGATGTGCCGTTCAGCCGATGCAGGGTGCGCCAGGTTGGGGAAGGTGGGGTTAACCCCTTTGCATCCAGCCGCTTTTTGCTCCAACGCCCCTCCTTTGAAAGTCAAGGGCAGAAGAAGACAAGGAAGACCCAACGAGAGGTGCACTGACTCCCTTAAGAAAGCCACGATCCTGAATTGAGAACATTGGAATGGAGAACATTTGAGCAGGGATGTTGTGTATGGAACATTTTGCAGGGCTTTCGTACACGGGGTCGGAGATGACTTGATGGCACGTGACCGCGGCAATTCGTTGGTATTTAATCCATGGTCATTTGCCTGCATTCCCCCCATCTGAAGCCCAGTAGCCACTGTCAGCATGGACAAACAATGCCAGGGTACAGAGGCATCGCCTCGCTCATGGTTTCTGAAGATAACTTGCCTTTAATTAAACGGGGGTCTTTCCAACCATGATTAATTCTTTGATCTTGCATCAGGTTAGCTGGCTAGTTCTCTGTGGCCTCTGAGTAGGGGAAGCCCACGCAGTCCTGCGGGTGTGCTTGGTCACGGCTTCCATTAATCTTGACTACTTGCCAGGACCTTTAGCGCCGATGTGAGAGGTTTCCCACCCTGGTCTCACTGCTGCACTCCCCAAGTTGGAACTGGAAGCGGCTTGTTCCCCCTCTGCCATGATGCAAAGGCATCTTTTAACCTAAGGGCAGCTGATTGGGTGAGACCACCTGGAATGGAAGGGCCGTTGGCTTCATCCACGGAGGCAGTCCAGCTCGCATCTTGTTCTGCGTCTCTCCCCCCTGAAATCAGTCCCCGTTTTCCTTTTCTGCTTCACAGGTATACAAGCTGGTTTATGCCTCCCGTCTTCTGGACTTCGGTCTCCCGGCACAGGCCTTGCATTACTGTGAAGGGACTGGAATGATGCTCCTTGCCCAGAATGAGAACACTTACCCTGTCCTCCTGGACCAAGTTATCAAGGTGGGTCTTTGGTGGTGGATGAGGGGAGCTATCAAGAACATCACCTTATTGCTAAAGGGGGAAGTCCTAATGCACTGTCATGGCAGGAGGTTTGGATGCCCTTTTGTGATGGAAAGGATAGGATGGGGTCGGGAAGGGGCCAATGGGTGTTGTGTGCAAGATTTTGGGTTTGCAGAGGTGCTTTCTGCCACAGAGGGCTGGGTGCATCAGCAGCTGGTGCTGGAATACGGCAGATGTCTTTCTGCTGTCTTTTGTCCCAGTCTCTGCTTTGTCAGCATGGGAATCTGACGGGTGCCTCGAAAGGGACTGTTTCCTCTCTGGTAGGGCACCAGAACACAGCGATGCAAACCAAGCTGGCATTTTTTTCTGGCTGAAGGAATGGCAGCAGGGCAAACCCCTGCAAGATGGTGGCGCATGTCCATCAAATTGCAGTTCTATGAAGAGATGCATCTGCAGGCATTCATCGGATGCAGAGTTGTTCTTCCCCCACTGATCTCCCATGACCCCAAAGCACCAAACCCATCTGGGACTTTTAGGGTGGTTGAGAGAATAGCACAGTCTTTTCAAATGGGGTACTCCGCAGTCTTGGTGGAGGGAGAACACAATGCCCATCAGCCCCACCCATGGCCAATAGAGGCAATGGGAGTTGTAGTCCCACTGGAGGGCATCCAGTTGGAGAAGGCTGGATCCCATCAGAGTGGGAGTGACCCAGGGCAAGCAAGGTGCTAAATAGATCCTCCAATCACACGTCACCATAGCCCCGTTTGTCCTTCCTTCCTAAGCCATGGTCCTGACAAAAGCCACCCTGTGCTTTTCCATCGGTGCCGGACAGGAGCTTTTCTGCCGTTCCAAATGGCCACTGTGGGGAGGTGGCGTATGCGCATTTCCTTTGGAACAGAGGCATCGGAGGAAAGCGTCAGCCCCTCTCCCGAGCACGGCAATCCCGGCCAGCTGGCGTTTCCATTCAAGCCCCCCGCCACACCGTGCATTTAGCATCACGTTTAGCTTGGACCGGTCTCCAGACTGGTGACAAATTGCCACAGCAGGGCGCCTCCTTGACAGAATGGCAGCACACACTTGAGGGGAGAATTTTGGAGCATGCCTGGACAGAAGCTGTTCCCAGATTCTCCTGCGCCCAAGTGCGAGCATGTCAGATGTGTAAATAAATTCTGTCTTCATGCGGGACTCTCGCTTTTGCAGCGTGACAACTTCCAGGTCTGTGACAGACTTTCTGGAAGGTTGAAACGCTCTCCTGCTGGCGTTGAAGTGTTACATTTCTCATGCCTGCTTTCTGTCCATTTCTCCTCTCGCATGGAGGCATGGTGTGTCTTGAAGGACCCCCCGATCCGCCCTTGCACTCCTCGAGCCAAAAAATGACATGCGAACGAAGGCATGCGGTGAGGGCGTGGCAGTTGCTCGCTCAGCTGGGGGAGTTTGAAGACCAGTCTAAGGGATTCCACAACTGATTCCTTTTGGCTTGCCAGCTGGAGCATTTTGAAACTGGTGATGTTTCCATACATTTTCCAAGGGCAGCTCCATATTGGATTTTGCTAATCCAAGCTAGAGATCCCCCCGCATGCATCAACATAGCCAAATCTTTATTTCCCAAGACGGGTCACAGCTGGAGCAGCAGCCTGAAAATGGGCTTGTTTACCTGACCGAGAAGGCCCAAGCTGGGCCCACCCTTCATCAGCAGAGGACAAGGCACTCAGCCGTGCGAGATGCAGGGGAAATGGAAACAGCCACAACACAGCTATTAAGCAAATAACCCAAATTACAAAGCGATGGAGGCTTGTAGTAGCACAATTTGTTTCAAGGCAACCTGCTATTTCCGCTAATGTTTTGGTTGATGATCCTCGCATTGGCCTCATTTGCGCTTCTCCGATGCAAGTGCCCATTCACACGAATGGCTCCCAAGAAATTTGGTTTGGGAGCAGCCTCAGGGAGGGTCTGATGTGAGTGACATGCTGGCCGCCACCGAATTTGGTGAGGGTGGTCACAGGTGTGAGAAGGGTTGCGGTCTGGAGAAGGGTTTGAGGGGTACAGCCTGGGCCTTTGTGGATAGCTGGGAGCTCACTGAGCGATGTAAATGGGCTGCAGATTGGAGTGGCTAAGATGCCCCACAGGGCAGGGCCGTCTTCACAGCGTGACGGGCCCCGGGCAAAGCAGTGTCCTGGGCCCCCTACGACAGCTACAACTACTGTTAATTTTGCAAGTTTTCCAATTTTCCAAGGGTTAGCATACACAGATTAGTATGGGGCCCACGGGCAAGTGCCCATCAGGCCCAGGCGTTAAGACGGCCCTGGGCATGGGCACCAGATTTAATGCCCACCCTAGTCCTGGCCCCACCTTTGGGGGAGACCCTTGGGCAAGAGTCTTCTCACCGCTCCCCCTGCTGCCATTCTCTTGCCTTCTTCCTCTGGGCCCAATCCACAGTGTGCAAGGGAAATGGAGGACACCTCTGCTCCGTCTTGTTATTGTAGGCATGCTCAGGGCTAATGAAGGCCCGAGGGCAAGGGGGAAAGAGCAGGAGAGCTGCGAGGCCTAACCGAGGTGGTCTACTCTGTGGTGGCCCCTGCGAGGGTGGGGCCTCGGAAGCTGCCTGGCCATGTGGCCCTTTGATGCCAGCACCGGGCCTTTGGGGAGGGTTTTACTATTTTAACTGGCTGCACAATTTCAATGTTTTTCTCCATTCTTTAAGAAGCAACAGCCTTGGTTTAAGGCTTGCCTAAAAATAGTGTTTCCGGGTTCTCACTGTCTTCTAGTTCTGGATACCTATTTATCCTTTCTTAACAGAAATTAGGTTCATCATTTCAAGCTTGTGTTTCCAGTTCGGGCTTCAGGCCCTACTGCTTTGCCGTTGTTACTGTTCTGAGCTTAGGCTTGGGACGGAGGTAAAGGGTGTTGACGATGCTCCCTTGTCTCAGGTCCCAAGGACATCTAGAAGATCTGGGTGTCCCCTGGCTTGGACTGGGAGCACGAAAGCAGCCTACTGGGTGGTTTGCCCGAAACTGGTACCCCTGACCCTTTACCTTCACTGCTGCTTCACGCAAAGAAGCTTGGATACCACTGCAGCCCACCGGTCCTCAACGTTCCCTGTTGTCCTGCAGGGTTATGAATCTTTGGGGAATGACAAACCTCACCGCTCCTTCTCGACCCTGCAGTGCCAGCTGTATCAGAGGATCCCTGTGCACACTCCACAGTCCAGCTTCTCTCCATTTTTGCCAGAAGCATAAATACATGATCATGAAAATTAGCCTCTGATTTCAGTCTGTTCTTCCTGGAAGGTGCAGGGCACAATCATCATGGGCCAGGTCACTAATGTTGACCTGAATGCGCATAGCAATATTCAGACGCCTTCTGTTTTCCCAAGTCATCTTAGACTGGGGAAGAGACTGTAGGACATTCGGAGGCTGCAACATCCAGTCCCTGGCATTCTCTGCGGAGAATATGCCCTGGCTGAGCTGAGAAAGACCTTCTGCGGCTGGAGAGCCTTTCGGAGAAAGGTGACCATCCTGCCCTGGATACATCCACCCCCTGAGCTCCCTATTTTCTGTTCCCGGTCATCGCAATTGGCCTTCTGGAAAGGCAGCTAAAAGACCTGGGTATTTTTCCTGAATATGGTCGGAAGCACAGTCCTTACCCTAGGGCAGCCTTCCCCGACTCGGAGCACTCCCGAAGTTTTGGCCTGCTCCTTCCATCAGCCTCCGCCAGTATTCCCTACATTCGGGGGTGGTAGGAGCTGCAGGTGCAGCCAGGTTGGGGAAGGCTGTTGCGGAAGACCTGGCGAAGGCAGCCTCTGATCATTGGAGCTCATGTTTTTTGCTGGAGTCATGTACCGAGTGTTCCCGTGGCCAGTCCCCTTTCTCTGATTTAAACGATAGTCATCTGCCGCATGGTTTCAAGTTCACCTCTGTTCGTCTCTCCTCTCCTTTTCCTAATGAAACAGCTGGCTGAGCGACTGAAGCTCTCGGATCCTCGGCTGTCGGAGAGGCCCGGACAAGAGGAGCTGTTGGAACCAGATTGGCTGTCTGAGCTCCGAGCCCGGCAACGGCGGTGGGAGGTGAGAACTCGGGCTGTGGGGTGTGGAGGGACCAGTTCTGGCCCCCGCAGAGAGCTCCCCCACGTTGAACTGAAGGGAAGAGGAACGCAAAGCAGGCTCTCTGTGCTGCAGGGCTGGCATGGGCTGCCCACCCGGATGATCTGCAAAAGCACCTTTGGCGTCTTGCGATTTTTTGACAGGTGTTGAGTCAGGGTCAGTCCAGCGAAGCGATTGGCCAGGCTCAGCCACGACCCGTGAGAAGCATTATTTGAGCTTCTGCTAATGCGGGGGATCATGTCAGCCGTTGGTCGAGGGCGCAGATTTGTGACTCACACCCCTGGCCGAGAGGCTGGCCTGAAATGGAACGTGGTCTCCTTGGTTCTGTCCCTGCTGAGCTCCAGGGAGATCCCCGTGGCCAGCGGGAGGCGCTCTGGCTCTTAGGAACTGCCCTGCAGCCCCCCCCCCGCTTCCTCCTCCATCACTACGTGGCCGGCAGCTGCTGCAAGACGCAGGGACCTGTTTCCAACACGATCTTCTGTGACGGGACCAGCCTGCTGTCCTGCGGATTGGTGCCCTTGGTCACATGCCGGGGTGGGAGGCATGATCTGTGTGGAGCCCTGGTGCACTCTGGGTGCGTGTGAAGCAGCTCCCAACCAGGCCCATCCCTGCTTGTGCTCCACACGGTCTGCTCCCCCCACCCCCCACTGTTATCCGTTTTCAGGAGGAAGGTGGTGTTTCCAGTGCTGCACCCTATCCGCTAGAGGTTGCCCAGGCCAACGGATCAATCCCAGGTAAAAAAACCACCATAGAACAACAGTGGCATCTGAAAAAGAAAGCCACCTTCTCCGGTGCTCTGGGTCAAATTCAGTGCAACCCCTTCCAGTGTGGTCTGAGTCACACAAGTTCCAGTGGGACGGACTCAGAGGCACTCCTCGCAGCCCCATTTGTCCACTTTGCGTCAGATTCGGAGGGCCTCAGTGCTGTCACGGGCCGGCTGAAATGGACAGACACCCCCCTTCTTCCTAGCTGTAGCCGTATTACGGCTGACTCGCAGTTTGACCGCTTCTGCGCCTTAATTTCTAAGTAAACAAGCATCGGATCTAACTGCAAATGCCTCGGTTACATTAAAAAGAAGTAGGCTTTGGGTGCTCCCCAGAGTCTAATTCTCTTTTCTTTCACTGAAACAAGAGATCTAAATTACACAGGGCTGTTCACAATTGGCGTATGCATATGTTTTGTATAAAATCCAGGTTGGGCTCCTGAACTGAAGAATTATATTTGACTCCTTATTTATATGGAATAAGAATGTTGGTCTGTCCAGTACGGAGGGGACTGTCTGATCCAGCACCTATTCTTTCACCATTACAGCTAGAGATGCTGAGGACTGAACCAGGACCATCCACACTCAAAGTATTTGCTCCACCACTGAGCTGTAACCTCACCTGTTAGACTGACCATTCACGAAGTTCCCTACCTCCGTTTCTTTATCTGAGAATTGGGAGTAACGCTGAACTTCTCCGTCCAGTCTTAGGTCATCCAGATTTGGCTCCCCATTTTCAGTCTGTACAAAATGAAGGATGCTCTGAGGTCCTTGAGCAACATCCTGATAGTCACCCGTCACTAGGGGACTCCACTCGGTACCAGCCAGGTGTGGATCCGAGGCTGCACTTCCATCCCGGGGATCCAGCGGATGCTGATCTGGAAACCCGCTTTCCAGGGACCGGCCAAGCTGCCACGTTCTCCATGGGAGGGCCACGAGAGGAGCTTTCGACAAGTCTGCCCCAGCCACCAGGTAAAGAATGGTACTTTGAAGTAAGCGCGAATCAAATTCCAGCCTTAAGGAGAAATTTTTAAAAATTGTGGAAATGATTGAAGTTTTCTAGAAATGGATCAGACTTATGGCCAAAGAAGACATAGTTCATTTACACAGAGAGCAAACACTAGAAGGCTGGAGCGGTCTGGAGTGAGTGGGAACCCAACGAAGCTCCTGTCTCTTAATTTCCTACTTACATTTTAAGGAAGGCTTCCAGGGGAGCTCCAAGAGGAAATGAAAATAGCAGCCTCCAAGAGGACTATTTAAAAGGTGGGCAGCAGGAACAGAGGGAGGGTTCAGCCTGGCCCATTCGTGCAGAAACATCAATAATCTAAGATATGCCAGACATACCACATTAGGGGCAGAAAACCGTAACTAAGTGAAACTGTTCCCGGAAGTGCAGAAGCAGCCCTGCAGCTGCACATTAAGAAAACAGAAATCACGACTGCAAAAGAATCACAAAACTTTCCTGTCTACAAGGCAGACGTTGAAAAGTGAACGATTCTGCATACCTTGGCTCAGTCATCCGTTCAAAGGGAAGCTACAGCCAAGGAATTTGAAGAAGACTGAGCTTTGGAAGGGAAGTGATGGGGAAACTAGGAAAGCTCTGCAGGTGTAAGGACATTTCACCGGAGACCAAGGCCAGGATTATCCAAAATGTTGTATTTTCTATTGCAATGTGTGGGTGTGAAAGCTGGATGGTGAAGAAAGGACATTGAGGTGTTCAAAATATGGCGCTGGAGGAGAGCTTTGCAAATACCCCGGACTGACAGATGAACCAACAGGTGGGTCCTGGATCAAATCAAGCCAGAGCTTCCCCTCGAAGCAAAGATGACAAAGGCGAAGCTGTTGTACTTCCGGTTCATCCTGAGAAGGCAGGTGTCATGGGAGAAGCCCATCATGCTCGGGTAAGTCGAAGGCAGAAGAAGAGGAGGACGGCCAACCTGGAGAGGGATCAGCTCCATCAAGGAAGTCCCAGCCTTGGGTTGACAAGAGCGGAGCAGGGCTGTCATGGGCAGGACATCTTGGACAGCGTCCATTCATAGGGCCACCGTCAGTCAAAAACAGCTTGACCCCGTGTCACAACAGCTAAAGCGACATCCGCCCTCCTGCAGTATCTTTGGCTCCTGTTTACGTTCTCACCCGTGCAGCACAATTGCATGCGCACAGTTGACACCACAGTTGAAGGCTTACTTGGACCTTTCTTGGACAGCCTCGCAAGAGGTCCAGAGAGATGGTGTGGCTATTCCTTTAAGCTCGCCCCTGTTTTGACTGACTCTGGTTTTGGTGCTTTTCATGGCAGCCCATCACAGAAATCAGTTCACAACGCTTTTGCTGGCATCAGCGACAAAGGGATGAGAAGGATTTTTGTATCGGCTCGCTATCAAAAGCAAGCACAGAAACAGAGCAAGTGAAAAAAAAGTGTCGATCTTACTTGAACTGCCAGCAGATGGAACTGTTTCTTTACTAAACTCTGCTTTAAACAACCACCCTGGTTAAAGAGACGTCAGTTCCAAGGCTGCATTTAATCAGGGAGAGAGCAGAATTATGCCAAGTGGAAGAGGACTTCTTTTAATAGCGTGTGTGCTTTGCTCCCTGTAGCCCTTTGCGGCTACGCTTGCAATATCAGGACAATCCCCAAGTGGCTCCTTGGGTCAAGCAGATGCTTGTCTTGCCCTCTATGGATATATAGGTCTTGTGGGCACAGGGAAAATTAAGAGCTGTGCTGGCACACAAAGGTAAGCAAGCAGCTCTCAACACTCTGGGCAGAAACCGAGGGCCGACCAGCTTGCCTACACAGTAGCAACACTGTCGAACTCAGTAGGACCTAACTTTCCAGTGGATGTGTTTAGGACTGGAGCAAAGGAGAATGGGGGCTTTGTGTCTGCGTAGAAGGTCATAGCAAGAGCGTCTGTTGCCTGCAGCTGCCCATGTTGGTACCTGGTACCACTTACGTGCCAGAGGCTACTGGGTTGCACCAGGGCATCAGAGATGGTTCTTGATGTGTTGAAGCCTAGAACTTGGATAGTGTCATGAAATCTATTCTGCTCTGGTCTGCAGGGGGCACTGTGGAGTCCTGTGAGCCATACCAAGACCCTGGTGATCAGAAGAGTGGTCTGGACCATCAGGTGAGAGGTGGAGGAGATGTGACATCGTCGTTAGAAGGTTGGAGGAGTCTGACCTGATTTTAGCAGCTCTGGGCTGGTCGGGACTGGGTGTCAAGCAGTTTTCTGGGGTGGACCCTGGAGCTGGAGTGCAATCCAGTACCCCTCACCTTTGATGTATACGTACCAGAGGCATATGTGTACTTAATGGCTGGAGAAGGCAAAACTCCCTGGGCAACACATTCATGCTAAGGAAAGTCCAGGCAGAAGAAGAAAAGGAAGACCGAATATGAGATGGGTCAGTTCCGTCAAGGAAGCCACAGGCTGCAATTTGCAAGAGCCGAGGCGGGTTGTTAAGCGCAGGACAGTCTGGGGATCACCACATGTTGGAGGCAACTCGATGGCACACAGCCAGAAGAATGCCTGGTGCGAGGCCTGTGCCCCCTCTGGCTTTGGCCCATCCAGATGAAGTGTGTGGAAGGGGAGGGGAAGGGGCGGGGTTGCCACGTGGACATGGCCTCCTCCCCTCCTTGTCCTGTGAGGCCAGTCTGCAGCCTCGGGGAGCCAGCCAGCTTCGCTCTTTTCATGCCAGCCGTGAGGGGAGCGGGCTGGTGGTTCGTTCTCAGAATCCTTGCTTGGAGGTCACGAGACCCCGCCGGTGGGGCTTCAAACAATCCTGCGAGGCCAGAGGGTGCTGCTCTTAGTGTGTCAACCGCTTGGTTTCAGCAGCGCTGTTTCTTGCTAACATTTGAATAACGGAAGAAAGTGCTGCTGACTTGCTTTATTAGAACAGTAAATTTTCCAGTAGAATTTCTGCATTCTGTAACATTCAAAGTACATGGAATATGCAGCAACCTTTTCCTCAAACCTTTCAGCTCCACTCTTGTGGAGCACCGAGATGACAGTCATCTTTGTAGCCCACTAGTTTCTTAACTTGTACTCAGCAAGCATGCTAAATGAAATGACTCCCCAGTGATGTTCCCAACGCACGTGGAAAATTTCCCAGTGCAAGTTAGCTTGATTTGCATTGGAGACTTGCCGTGTTTGCAGTTTTCTGGAGATTCCCCCTCACTGGTGTCAGGTCAATCACATGCTCCTGGAGAGTCCAGTTTGTCCTGAGCTGGTGTGGATTGTTAATGGTTGAGGAACTGCTTCTTTTCTGTATGTCTGAAGATATTCTAGCAGAGTGGATTATAAAATGATAAGTGGCATAGGCAATGGAGGCGTGGAGATTTTCTCCCTCTTGCAATGGCGGCCCCTGGAGTAATGCGGTGAACCAGACATGGAAGGTTCAGAAGTACACGCAGCTCTCAGGATGTGGGGATGGCCCTGAACTTAGTTGTTTAGAGGGGCATGAGGCTATGCAGGCGGGGCGGGGGGGAAGCTATACACAGCTATTCGTCATGCTGGTGGTATTTGCTTCCAGGATCAGAGGAAGTGTGCCTCGGAAAATCAGTTTTTGGGAGCTCCAGTCGCGGCGGACTCTTGTCCTGTGGAAACAGGAAGGGAGAGGGCTTTGGCCTGGTTCTGCAGGTCTCTTCTTAGGACCTCCTGGCTCTGTGATCTTCCTTGATGAACATCCGTCTTTACACGTTGTGGAGTCCCGGATCGGGGTGTGTGAGGAACCCAGTTTGGGGGCAGGGATCTGTTAGATCTCCTCACGACCCCATTCCCTCTGCCCTAACTCTGCCTTGTGCCAAGAGTTCGTGTGGATGTTTAGCAGGAGTTCAACACAATTCTGCTTCTGTGCCCACAACTCAGGGCTTTGCACAAAGAATTCAGCAATTTGTGTATTTTCTGCCAAGAATTATGTACCCTGTGTATTTTGCACAAAGAACCGCATATCTTGCACAAAGAAGTTACAAGCGTTCCCAAGCATTCAAGGGCTCAATCTCAGCTTGGCTTGCGTCCTGGTGAGTCGAAGAGGGACCGATTCCCTAACCAAATATGGAACTTTGCATTCCTGTGAAATTCTTAGAAAATGTATCTATCTATCGTTTCATTTTACTTTCTATCCTTTTCCAAACACCATAGTCTCCAAAATGTTCATAAAAGGCAACAATTCCACTATGAAATACAAGATTCAAGTCCCTTTTTTGCATGGGCTTCTTTCTGCCACTTGGCCTCATTTTGTCGACCCCTGAAATGTGATGGATTCGTATTCTTCCGACAAGGAATGATATAAAGAAACATTCTGAGCAACTTTGATCCTAACGGAGAGGCTGAGAGTACAAATTTTTCGGTTTGGGATGCAGAGAATTTTCTCCTGATCAATGCACCTGGTGCGCTCATTCCGGTTTTTTTCTCCTGGACACTAGAATGCCCGAAATGCTCGGAACCGGACTGTCTCAGAGAGTTCCACAGTATCGATCATGGAGGATGCCCCTCCAAGCCCAGACGCTTCAGGGGAGGAAGCCGCTGGAGAGAAACTACCTGCAGAGGATGCAGAACGAGAGCAAGCAAAGGTGAGTCTTCCTGCGAAGCCCTTAAGCTCAACCTTAGGTTCTATTTAAGTTTACTGCCATTTAGAGGGCTCACCGAACCTCCTGAAGTATTTTCCCAGATCGGGAGCCATAAGCAAGATCTAACTTCTGTGCCAGCTGGCTGGAGATATTGCAGGAACAGCAACTGACACTGAACTTAACCTAATATATTGTTATTTATTTAAATATATTGAAACTCTCTCATACCTTTTGATATAATTTCACAGCACATCCTCAGAAGTAAGTCCCCCTGTGCTCAGTGGGGTCTACTTGCAATTAACTCTTTGTAGGATTGCAGTTTGAAAATATGTTCTTCATTATCTCAAGGTATGGTGATGAAAGCATTGAATGGAATGGTTTTAAAAGACCGATGGTGGGGAAAAAATACATTGCATCAGGGTGCTTCTAGACAAGACTTTTATCTTGCATCTCCCTGCCATATTCACTGAATTTTACAAGGGCTGCTCTTGCTGTCATCTTCTACTTGCGAGTTTTTATGCGTTTTCTGTCTTTTTGCTTCTTCCAAAAAATTCACGAAGGAGGAAAAGATGGAATAGCTGCACAGTGTTTCACTGGAAGCACCAGGAGTCTTTCATCCGGAAGCTCCCTGGATCTATCAAAGGTAGCTTAGTAGAACCTCCATGTTCAGTAACAGTTTATCCTTGACAGACACTTGGAACAAAGAAGTATTTGGATAGCCTTGTCTGGTTTGACATTTTTTCATAAAATCTGAGAGTACTTCTCAAACCCTTAAGAATTGTTTTGGGCTTATATAATCAGAACAGAAAACCTGCTACTTGAACCCACATTCAGTATCTTCTACATTCTGTCCAGTCTGAGTAGCATTCGCACACCTTGTTTTGCAAAAGAGACTCACAGACACTTTCAAGCGTCGTGTGTGAAGGTGTCGCTACAGAATGCAAGGCCCTCTGTAGTCTACCAGTTCCAGAAGATGGAAAAGTTTCATCATGGCCTTTGCTGCTTTCCAATTTTTCCACCAGTTCCTTCATCCGTGCTCACTGAAGATAGTCCAAGAGTTCCAACACCTAAGATTTTGTATCTTTCCAGGGATCTGGTTTTGGCTGGTTCAGCTGGTTCCGGTCCAAGCCCAAGAAAGATGCAGAACCCTCCAAGAAAGTACCAGAGCCTCCTTCGGACTTTCCCACTCCAGTTTTCCAGGTAACGAAGGGCGAAAGAATAAAAGAAACTGCATTTCTGCAGTAGCTTTCCGGAAGAAGCTTCTCCCCTTTGCCAACCTCCTGCAGCATTTGTACCTGACAGGAGAAAACTTGGGCAGCCAGGACTGATCTTCTCAGAGCAGAATCCCTAGCAGATATTGACCCACGCCCCCGGGGCTCCGCAGTGGGGCAGTTTGAAGATGGCCCCCGACCCTTGCAGGAAGGCTTCGGCTGGGCGTGCGACTGGCCCTCCCTGTGGTGCGTCTCTTGATGGCCGCCGCTGGCCAGTGAGGGTCAGGGAGCGTGGTGAGATCACTGAACGTTTGTGCAAGGCTTGTGGGAAAACTGCGGGAGACGACCCCTAAGAGGATGGCTGGCCGGGATGGATGCCGGCATTCGCTGTGGCACTGCCCCATGCAAAAAGGCCAAGGACCGGTTTAGCCATCCCGCATGATCATGTGGTAAAGTCTCTCCTGGACTGTATCACTTTGAGCTGCAGTGGGGATCGAAAGGTGAACCGCCCCCCCCCCCCCCCAAAACGAAATCATCAGGAAAAAACAGCATCCTCATAACACCCACAGAAAAGCAGCAGCTCAGGTTTGCACAAGCCCTTCTCCTAGGCTTGTTTCCCTTGGAAGGTTTTGGCCCATGGGAACCCCCCTCCTGCAGCCTGAAGTGGTACTGTTCAGGCAGACTTTTACCACTGGGTTCTGCCGAACGTAGGAACTTTCTGCCTCCCCCGTTGGGCACATTCTCCCCTTCCAGGGCCCCCAGCTCAGCCTCCCCACGACTGTTTGCCTGACTCATTCAACTTTACATGTACCTCCTGTTCCCACCGTCAAAGTTTCTTTAATATTTAAAATGCGACTCCCGAGGATTTATTACCTGGCTCGTTCCTCTTTCCCCTTTCCCCTCTGCTTCTCCTGGCTCATCGGTAATGTTAAATTTTTCTCCACCACTAATATTCCCCTTGATCTTTCCTTTCCCGCTACCTGACTGCAAGCGGATGGGCAGGTTTATTGGTGTTCTTTTTATCGATTGTGTAACATCGGGTTGTTTGGGATTATCACCATCAAGGCTACTGCTGTGGTGAAGCACTAGCCGCGCATACGGATTTTGGCACTGCAGTGAATTTACAGAGCAACGGAGGAAAGAAGGTGGTGGGAACCGGAAAAGAAGGGCAAGGAGCAAGAAACAGTACCAACAGTACCAACAGTACAGTATACACACCTGATGCAGAAATAAGAACAATTCTCTGTTTTTAATAACAGAGACATTTTGCATGGTTTTCGTTTGGCTAGTTCGTAATTTTGCCATCTTCTGTTTCTGCTCTGTCACTTTTATTATTGCTTTCGTTTCTCTGCTGCCCCATAGCCAGAGCTCTCTGGGTGGTTTGCAACCATGATGTGAGATTCAAATCATTCTTGAAGTCCCCCACAAGGTTGGCATGACAGTGGCTGGGGAAGGAGGGGGGCTGGTACAGGGTGGCCAGAGAAGTGGCAGATGGTATCCATCTGCAATAGGCAGCCATTACTGGAAGTTGTCCACGGAAACCCACCTAATTTCTGAGTTTTCTCAGGCCACCCAACCAATATTTCCAGGCTTGTCTCTTTCAGAGGATGAGCGGAGTGAAGTCTGGGCTGGGCTCCCCATTCCCATGTGTCTGGGGAGCCTGCAGACATGTGGCCATGTGGCGGGTTTTCTCTGGGTTCGTCAGAAACTGAGTCCATCAAATAGCTAGCGTGGGTGGTGAGAGCTGCCAGGACCGTCATCGAAACACACAGTCTCTGAGAAACAAGATGGAAGTATCTGCAGGGTGTGGAAAGTCAGAAGCACCAAACCCCAATGCAGCTGGGAGGGGAATCCCAAGACCACCTGTAACTGGTCCAAGGAGCTCAGCGTGTGCAAATTGGCTTCCGTGTGGGGAAACCTGTGTGTCGGGTGCAGCAGCCTTCCCCGGCCCCGGCCTGGGGCATGGGACTGATGCTTTGGACTCCAGCTCCCAGACTTCTGGGCCATTGGCCGTGATGGTTGAGGCTGATGGGAGTTGGAGTCCGCCACATATGGAGATTGCTTGAGGCTCCTTGGAGCCTTGTGTGTGCTCTTGCGGCAGCTCATGTTGGCCTGTGTCCCGGGGATGGATGGGACTCATTCTGGGCCAGGGAGCTGGGTCAGAATCTCACCACAAGGGAGGCAGAGGGCAGACTCCAGAAGTAGCTTTCAGCATGTTTGTTTCGCCCGTGGTGCACGGTTTCCTTTTTGCAGGAGAAGGGCTCTCCGCCACCTTTACTTCCTCCCTGGGGCGAGACAAAGCCTTCAGACTTTTCTCCTCCTCCTCCTCCTCCTCAGCTGCCTCGCAAGGATGGTGACCCTTTCCCCCAAAGCTCTCCAGGTAAATATATCCCTGCTTCTTCCTGAAAAAATTGCTAAATTTTGCTGATGTGGATGCGACAGACAAAACACTCTTGGTGTGCAAGGTGGGTGGAATTTGGGTTTTTTCCTTTTTTGGCAATTTCCACCCTTTCTGTGTTTCCCCAGCCTGCAAAATTTCACCCTAGACAGTTCCCCAGTCTTTGAATGAGTTTTGGAGAGTTGGGAGACGAAGGGGCCGCTGCTACGTGGGCCACAGCAGCCAAAGACCCTCATGTGGATGGAGCTTCCAGGCTCCTTTGCTTCCAAGTGCTGGAACAGGCTTCAAAATGGATTGACCTTGTTTCCTCAGGAACCCAAAATCCAGCAGGCCAGAGCGGCAGGGAAGAAGTCAGGCGACCGGATGCTGCAGACCAGGTGAGAGGAGGCAGGCAGCTGAGTCCTCCAGTTCGGAAAGGGTATCACCGGGGGAGGACGGGCTTTGGATACTCCACCCTGACAGATGTGCCAGACCACCTGTCCTGCGAATTTATTTCTCCTCATTTGATGGCCTCCATCTCTTATATCCTGTATTTTTCTTCAACGAGGGGGCTCGGCCTTTCCTCCAACCTTCCAGTGCCCACTTCTTGTTTTTTCTGGTTCATATTTCAGGCTAGATCCTCCAGAGAGCTCTCCAGCGCTGAATATGGAGTTCCACCCCCAATGGGAGGAATCCCACTTTTCAATCCTGCTCAGGTATGGCGTCATAAATGCGCCTAAATTGTATGGGGCCTCGCAACTGAAAGCAGCACGCAATAAACAACAACGCAAGAATGATTTCTGCTGCAGGATCCCTCCGGCCCAGCATTCTGTTTCCACCTAGCGGAGCAGGATAATGGGATTCTTTTGGTGTTCCTACTCTGGTCTGGCCCCAAGGGTTACACTGTCTCTGGATGTGCAGGTTGACTCATATGGCCGGAAGAGTCAGAGCGCTGGCCGTCGTTCTCCCTTTTGGCCAGTTCCTCTGGCAGGCGCTACTGTTCCAGGTCCACTGGGCTCAGCATGTGCTGGCGCCTCTCCCTTGGGTTTGGGTACAGAAGAACATTCAGCGAGGGTATCTCCGTCCTTCCTGCTGCAGAGGGAAGACTCACCATTGCGAGGGCTCCAAAATTCCATCCATGGCCTGCCGTTCTGTGGCCATAAAGCTAATAACATGTGGGGGGGGTTTAACCTGGCCACATAAAGATTTGCCCACCTGTGTGTTCTTTGGGGGTGCTAAAAGTGAGAACTTGATGTTCAGGGCAGTTCTTTCTGAAACAGGTCAGTGCGCAAGGAGCTTTTGGTGCCGCTCATCCGCCTAGGATTTTGCAGCGACGCTACCCAAGCCTTCCTCAGTGATCAAAGACGCCAGAGATCATCCTGCTTTTCTGGCAGAAGGAGCCCTTCCTGAAGACCACGACCGGCCGATCCACGCGACGCAGCTGTTCTGCCCACATTGCAGCTCTCCCTCCGACGAGAAGGAGCAGAAACGTGGGGGCGATGCGGACCTCGCTTTGCTCAGCGCCTTTTCAGTATATGGCTGAGCCGGCTGTGTGCGGTTGTGGCGCTTCTCCCTGCAATGAAGACAAGATGAAGCAGTCTCCGGCTGAGCCCAAGGAGACCGACTGAACATAGCAAGGAAAAAATTAACGCTGGGAAGGCCCACTTTCCCTTTCGCAGTCTCAGTAGATAAGGCCCCATTGACTCTGCAAAGTCACACCGATTCCTCCAGGTCTGGGCACTGGAGGGAGGAAACGGGGCGTGTGGGCCTGTGTAGGGCCGTTGGGAAGGAGCTTGGGGTCTCTTTAGCATGGGTGAAGCCACTGTGGGCTTCCAGATGCTTGGACCCGTGAGCCAGCGGAGCCAATGGGGAAGGGACAGAGGTGCTGCCGGAGAACAAATTCTGGAGGGGTGCCCCTGCCCCCTCCTGCCTTAGCAGTGTTGCCTTCATGCCCGGAGAGCTGCCTCCGCGCAGTGCAGGTGGCGCTTCGCACGGCACTGACTCAGCCCGCTTCCGTGCGCCTGGGGGACAGTCCTGGGAGGCCTCCGCCTGCGGAAGTGTGCCAGGAACCGCGCTGTGAGGCCGCAGTGCTGCGCTCGCTGATTGGGGGGAAGTTCATTGCCTGCGTACGACGTGGCTGAGTAAACGCGCATGGGATCCTGTGGAGGTTTCCATTAGAGTCCACACTATTGAGATGGACTCTGAACAAACACGCCAAAGGGTCAGGTGGTACATACATACCTGAGAGGGCTAAACTTCTATGCAGAGTTGCTTGGAGACCCGTCCCACAGACTTGTCTCCAAGTAAATTGCACATTCCAAGAACTTGGGAAAGAATTCTGCTATAATGCATCTCTCTCTCTCTCTCTCTCTCTCTCTCTCTCTCTCTCTCTCTCTCTCTCTCTCTCTCACACACACACACACACACACACACACACACACACACTGTCTCTGTCTGACTTTGATCCTCATTCAGGATCGCTAGAAGTCTGCACATAGCACGGAGCAGTCAGGAAACGAAAGCTGTGGGGAGGAGGCAGATTTTGGTGCAAGCTGTTGCTTAGCAACGGGAGAAGAGTAAACCTAGCGGTCTTCCTTTGGGCAGAGGGAGGTAACTTCAGAGAACTGCTTTTCTGGAGAGAGATGACCTACTGACAGGAGGGCCACCTTCCTTCCCGGCATGAGGTCCCTCTGTCTGAGGAGGTGCCTGCCTGTGAGATTCACTGTGAGAGAGGATGCTGCCTTCCAACCGGACGGGGCTCCTCCGTGGAAGTGGCACTGCCGGGACCTGATGCCCCTTGTAGAAATGAAACTTGGGCACCCCAGGCCAGCACTGACCTCGTTCTGGCAACATCTTCTACACAGGGTGGTCTCAGGGAGAGCGGAAAATGCTGGCCCTCTGTAGGGTGCTTTGTAGGGTTCCGAGAAACCAAGTCCAGAGGGACCTGTGTCTTCCTTTGTCTTGCCTCGGGGAAGGACATTGGGTTACTGCGCTGTCCTTCGGTCCCGTGTGTCATTGCTTTGTCTGTCTAATGTGTCGGTCTCCCCCTTTCCCCTTTCAAATAAAAAGCCCCGTGGTGGAATGGCTGCTCAGGCTTGGGAGTGAGGAACCCATGGCGTCGCGATCCCCTGTGGATGCCGAGCCCCACAAAGTATTGCTGTCTCAAGGGCTGCACAGCAAGCAAGGTGGCCTCAGCCGACAGGTGCATCCAGAAGGCAGGTGCTCGCCCTCCACTTGGCTGCTCCGCCTTCACCTTCATTTGCCAGGTGAATAAGGACGGGTTTGGTGTGCGGCTTCACTGTGAGAACTGGGCCGGCTGTCTCCATTACAAGACAATATTTTGCTTGGTTCATGCCATTTAGTAAAGTGAGTGCTGCAGATGACAATGTATTGTGTGAATGTTGAGCAAGGCATGGCCTGGCCCTCGTTGGGAGCTATTCATCAGCTCTCCACCATCGTTCTGTTCCTGGTACAAATTTCTCCCCTCCTGCTTGGATTGGGACCTCTTGCTCCTGCCAGGGGATTCTGTACACAAGTAGCGACTGAGAGGCAGGCAGGCCCTCCGTGAGAGAAGGATGTTACCACACCCACCTTCAGAGTGAACACCGCCAAGAGGGATTCTACTTGGTCACAGATATGCTGGTATGATTATTACTTGATAATGCAAAGATGCAAATAGTTGTTTTCAGCCTGTTTACTTGGAGGACAATTCTGTGCACATTAAGACGGAATAATGTTTGCTGCTGGATGCTTGGAGTTGTAGGATTCCCCCCCCTGTCTACACATGCACCCTTCACGCAATATTTTGTGATGATTATTAATTTTCTTTGTAAAGGCTTGGAAAAAGGTTCAGGAATAGAAAAGCAAGCAAGCAAAAAATACCAGCAATTTCGAATATAATGGCTAAGAATTCCGGGGGACCAGACTGTGTGGAAGGGCACTGGAGTCATTTACCCAATAATGGTATATTATTCATAGGCATGCTATTATTTATGTCAATGGGAGACACGAGCATCTCTTGAGGCATTTTGATAGCTTATTTGCCAGCTTAATGACTGGGTGGTGGCAGGAGCTCCCGGTTGCTGAGATTTGTGGGTCAACCCAAGCCTCTGCGGTGGGAAAGCAAAGCTGCGGTTCTACCTCCCCCTCCCAGGATGCATTGCAGCCGGGGGGGGGGACACACGCCTGAGGTTTTGCAACTCGGAGGCAAGAAGAATCCATGGAGGGCGCCAAATAGCGCTGTGAACAGTTGTCTTGCGACGCCTCGCTTGGCCCATGATCCCTGCCCCAGGGACATCCAATCTCTGTCGCCACGCCTTTATCTAATTTGCGGATGGACGCCGCGTCTGTTCTCCAGCACCCTCTCTCTCTGGCTCGGCCCACAGCCGTCCCCAGGATGGTATCTGCAGTCAGGAGTAGATCTGAGAGCTGACTGGGAGTGAGGATGACTGAAGGCGATGCTCTTCTGAATTGCCTGAAATGTGTCACCCGCATTTGTATCACAAAAGGGGGTGTGTGGCTTGCGGTGGGTTGTGAGGCACACCATCTCTCATTTCCCCTGGACTCAAACACTGCCCACGAGACTTTCACAAGCCTGCAGGTAGGAGAAGGGCAGCTCTCCTTGCTTGTGCCCGCAGCCAAACTCCTGTTCCAGCTGGGTATCCAGTACGGAGGCAGGCCCCTTGTGGATCCCCAGATAGTTTGGCTTACAATGCCCATCATCCCCCGCTAAGGTGGATGGGAGCTGTACATCAGAACAAGCACTGGCTTTTAGTTAGGCGAGGGTGAGAAACAGGCATTCTCCCGGCATGCAGTGCAGGATTATGCTCACCGGGACTGTCTAGGACACACGGTTTGAACCGGCTTCCTGGGTGGAAAATGAAGCGGAGGATTGTGGCCAGGAGGGTTTTCCTTCAGAGCAGTCGCTGCGAATGCTGGATCGACTGCACTGATACAGGCAGACGCGTGAGCCCCACCCCAAACGCCCCCTGCCCCCAACGCCTTCCCAGGTGTTTGCGTGTGCGCATGGCGCTCTGGAAGGGCACACAGAAGTCATGCCGGGGCTCTTCAATGTGGGAACCCGCCGAGCGCATGCCCACCCACGTCCCCATGGCGACAGTCTGTGAAATGGCCGGGAAGAGGGTCATTTCGGGCAAGGCCCCTCCCCGCTTGTGCAGTAACCTGCATGATGCTTCCTCAAGAGCAGCATTTGGTGGAGGTCGTGGGCCTCATTGTTGCCTCTGCGGAAGCATCTGCCAGACGAGATGAGCTGGGATGCCTTGGAGGGAGCGCCTGGTTTGGTTGGATTAACAGCTGGGCTAATGTGCATCGAGTGCACGGAAGCCACCGTGTGTTATGTAAATGCTGCATATTCCTCTTTGCTTCTTCCTTTCCTGCCTGTCATGTTTTGGCACACAAATCGAACGTGATACCCTTTCGCTTTGGAAATGGAAAGGAAAGCACAAAGTGAGTTGATTTACCCGCAGCAAGACGCAAGTGTTTTGTGTTTAATTTAGAAACAAAGTGTTGTGGGCAGGCCTTCCCCTCCCGTTCTTTGCTTCTCCAGCAGCTCCAGGTGCGACTACAGACAGCCTTCCTACTCCGACTTGACATCAACGGAGCATCCTGAGAGAAGCGACTGCTCGCGGGATTAGTTGATTCCAGACTGAAACCTCTCCCCTTTCCAAAAAGCTGGCTCCACCCTCAGGGTCAACTCTGGCATGTGTGGGAGAGGGACCCCCAAATTAGGCCAAGCAGCTTTCCACAAGGGGAGCCCTCGCGGTTCCTGCGTCCATCCCAAGGTATGGATCAGTCCCAAGCCTAGAAAGATGCGGTGGACTTGACAGGCATTGCATTCAGTATTCTGCATAGGCAAAAATGAAATTTTGACGTTTGGTCTTTGCTGGTCTCTACTGCAGATGCTTGCAGCTGTACTTTACCATGAGGCATCTCTGACCTGTGGGGTTTTTTTTACTTTTTATTAGTCCTGCCACAGGGCAAAGCAAGGATGGTGTTGTGCAGGCATGTTCTGGTGAGGTTCCCACCAGACTGTTTTGGCCAAGCTGACGGCTCACTCTGCTGGGGAGAATTTCAGCAGGAACTGGGCCAGACACAGCTTCCTTCAACAGCGTGTGTGTGTGTGTGTGTGTGTGTGGGGCAGTGTGTATCTTTGGGGTGGAACACATGCCTTTTGGATGCAAACTTCCAATTACAGTTCATTCTATCACTAGTTAAAACCGCTCGGCCCTGAGATGCTTGCTTATGTGCCAAAATGGACAAAACCAGTGGGTGGGGAGCCTGCAGCCCTCCAGATCTTGTTGGACTACAGCTCCCATCTTCATCATTGGCTAAGGCTGATGGGAGTTGTAGTGTGACAACGTGTGGAGGGCCACACATTTCCGTTCCCTGGGCTGGATGGAATAAGGAGCTTTTTATAGTTGATTGCTACTTATCTATAAGATCTTGAGCCTGCTTTTTGGGGAGCATAATATTACAAAATGGCAAACATATGGGCGACAATTAAATACGCACCCGGCAGCAGCAGCTGCAGTGACAGAAGCATCTAACGCTCACGAATCACTGAATGTACTAAGCACTTTCGGGGTTTGCCTGCTTTGTTCTTCTGCTCCTGGACCCGGTTCCGCTGTCCAGCTGAAGCTGGTTCTGGGCAAGCTTCAAGACAGGGAGGCAGGGGAGAGAAAAGGAGTCAGGCTCCATCCTCCCTGGCAGTGGGAGCCAAATTCATCAGAAATCCGTTTTCTCTGCAGAGCCAGATTACGGAGGCTAATCTGAGTATTTATTTAGTCCATAGCCCTTTCCCCAAGTCAGTAATACAAAAAGTATTATTTAAATCATCATTGTTCAAACAGCCGAGAGGCGAACACTCCCTCAAATACGCATTCGTGATGGTGCTGAGCAGATTTTCTGCACTTATTTAGGAAAAGGACTGCCCAGATTTGAGGATTCTCCATTCTAGAGAAGTCTGCTAAGCTCAGTGGGATTTGCAGCTGGGAGAGCGGTTGTGTGCAGAATGGCAGTCCACACCGTAACACGTTTGCCACATCAGGGTAGTACTGACTTGGCTGTCTCTTCAGTTGCTAAAAAATACTTGGGTCGTAAAAGAAGAAAGGAAGCTGTTAAAACAAAACTTCTTTGCGGCCAGCGCAAGGGGTCCGTCTTTGCTTCCGAGACCGCGCGACTGCCCATGTGGACATGCTGATCGGCATACGCCCAAATGCAGGCACGGCATAAAGAAGGGAAGGGAATCGCATGGGCTCCTGGGGGCATTATGGTCTGTGCCCCGCAAAGAAGAGCCTAGATCATTATTTGGAAATCAGCACCACTCAGCTCTCACTTCTGAAAAGTTTAAAGCCGGTCTCGCTGTCAGCCGTGTCTTCTGTCAACGTTGGAAATATCTCAGTGGGGTGCGTGTGTGCGTGTTTCTGAGGCTGCTGTAAATATAACACCTGTCTTGTGAAATGACTTACAGCGCGGGATTCTGTGTGGCTGGCAACATATTTAATTGAGGCCTCTGGTTCTTGTGTGATGTATACCCAGCTTGCAGTTCTGCCGCTTCCTGTGCTCAAGGAACCTGCTTAAACATGACGGTACTTCATGACTCCCGCAGACATCCTGCCCTGTGTGTATCACGGGGCAGAAGATCATCCCCCCCGTGTGTTCCCAGCGTGTGCCTCTCCTAGCACTGCCTCTCTTCCTAGTCACCCACCGAGCCATCATCTGCATCTGGCCGGCTCCACTTGCGTTGCCAAAAAGAATTGCGCACCTGATCACAAAAAAAGATGCAAATGTGCAGCTAGAGAGAGGGGTCGATACAGATTTATAAACGATTGCTAGGTTTTGAATGAAAAAACAGCACCTTCCATACTGTAGCAAGGAAGAGGCTGACAGGTGACCTCCCAGGCACCTTACCGAGGTTGCCCTTCAGATGCTGCCTGCAGACGGGTGGCTCCCTTTCCAGCGTTCCATCTTCCAACTTGGGATGGAGAGTCCTTCAAACCAAGGCCGCCTCCAAACAAGGGAGCGCCTCTCACCACTTCCTAAAAAGGGGACTGGGGTTAACAGCTGTTGTGATCTATCTACCTGTTCATCAGTCTAATCATCATGGCAGGTGCTCTCAAAACATGCTGGTTTTGTGTAGCTTTACCCAGATTGCTGCATCTGGTGTGTCCTGGCCAGAGCTTTCATCCTTACTGAAACCTGACTGGTTCCTGTGGAGCATTCGGTGAGATGAGTAGCACACGTTTCCCGCAGACCTGGAGGAAACTGCCTGTAACAGGTGATCCATCTTTCGTAAACTTTCATATCTTACCTGCTGCAATGGGCAGTTGGCTTTTAGTAGTCCATTTAATCTAAGAGTCTGTAAAGGTCTCCCAGGAGGCCGTCACAGACTGTTATGATAAGCAACGAGAACCCACAAGAATGGAAATGTTGCATCAAACCGACATTTGGGAGAGCTCATATAAAAATGTAAGACAAGCAAGAAAGAACAACCAGTTCGAGTGCACAATCAGCCATGATTTATCCGGCCAGATACAGGAGAGCTGATCAGATGCAGTGGCTAATCAACCAGCCTAACGATGATTTACCTAAGCGTCCTCACTGGGTACAGCTTATCATGATGTCTGGACCAGGTGTGGGCAGTGGGTTCTGGACGGCTTGCTAACCGTCCCAAGCAACCCGCCTCCCCAGGTCTGGAGGTCATGCCAAGCCGTGCCCAGCAAAGGAAATCAAGTTGCTCGGCAGGCGGAGGAGGGGAAGGTTCAGGGGCAGACGATGAGTGGCTGTGACTTGGGCAACCACGCGCATGTCATGCGAACCCGTTCGCTGTTGCTTAGCTTGGCCTG
The DNA here is from genome assembly GCF_004798865.1 of Varanus komodoensis. NCBI lineage: Eukaryota > Metazoa > Chordata > Lepidosauria > Squamata > Varanidae > Varanus > Varanus komodoensis. Next base: position 7,998,457 of record NW_025335854.1, read on the forward strand.
CCCCACAGGGTTGTTCCGATGCTGAGATGGGATGGGGAGGACCGCACATGCCGCTGGTGGGTCTTTCGGAGGAAAGAGGGAAGGGATCGAACTGTCGTTAGGAGATGAACGCTTGCCTCCACGATCTGGACGGCACAGGCATACGTTGGACACGTACAAGATATTTAGCAGCTGGAATGGGCTCGTTCATTCAGCGGCACTGTTTGGACAAGGCAATGTTGAAGGTGAGGGGATGAACTGCAAATAAATTCAGGAAAAACAGAGTGTTCCAGATGTTCCCAGCTGGGTAGAAGCGCACAGCAACTTGCCTTCAGGAAAAAATGGATGGCTGCTTCTTTGAATGTGCAGGTAGGTCTGGTTTTAATCTTTAACAGAAATTTCACTATACTGATTCAGAGCCATGTATCTGATATATTATTATAAAACCCTAAAGCAATGGTTTGAAACAGCCGAGGTCCGGCTCTGCCGTGTGTCCTGCCAACCTGCCTTTGCACTCAGCCATGGGGGCCAGTGGTCATCTGGCCAACCCATGGCGAGCCCCACAGACAATCGCGCCTGCCAGGGGTTGCTGCCCCCCCTCCCCATCCTTCTGCAGGTATCCAAGGGGAATACCAACTCATTTTCTCCCCTGCCTGCTGCCCCTGAGGGCTCTTTCGGGCTTGCTGCGCCCATTTCTCCCCTTTAATCTTTTCTTTTGGGGGGGAGTGACAGCTGGCTCTCATGGCCCCCATTTGGACAGCTATGAGGAGTCTCCGAAAGTGCTCCACTGACACGCGGAAGGTGCAGCTTGTGGTTGCTGGGCTGATTCTTAATTTCGTTTCTGGGCAATGCCCCCCCACAACAAGTGTATATTGTATTGCATTGTATTTTACATTTTGCATTTTATTTCATATTTCATATTTCATTTATTTCTATTTTATATATTAGATTTTACATTTTATTTTTAGCTGGTGTTGTGCAACATGAACTGCTGGAATGGAACTGCTGCTGGGGACGGAGCCTTGGCTGGGGCAGTGTCCGGTGGGGGAAGGGGGGGTCCAAATGCGTCCCCTCCCTTTGCTTTTTCTTGACAGCAGCAGCCTTGGTGAGCAGGTGGTGCAAAAGGGAGAAGCGCAGAAGGTGGGGGCCGCTTAAGCGCGCCTTGCCTGGGCCCCCAAAAGACAGACAGAAAGGGATTTAAATTTGCTGCAAGCCCCCCAGAGGACTTTGGCTGTGGGGCAGTGCAGAAGCAAGCAAGCAAGGCGATTTCCCTCCAATGCCCCTGCACAGGTTCCACAGGTCGCTTTGCTATGGACTCCGAAGACAAGCCCCACCAGCTGCCTTTGAAAGCTGCCTCTTTTCCAGCTTCCCAGGGGATGTGATCCATCCGAAGTGAAAACCAGCATGCCGGGGAAGCACGACCCTTAGGCCCACCTGAATGCAGTCGCGCTCACACCGTGCGGTGAACTGGCCCTGGGATCTGCCTGCATTTGCAGGTGCTGCCCACCGCCTGCAGACTTTGGATCTTCCCTCTGGTGAGCCCCATCTCTCCCTGGCGAAGAGACCAAGCTGGACCCTTTGCTTGGGAGTGCCGGCTCGCCTGGGTGTCAGCCTTTCGCGGCCCCGTGAGATGCTGGCTGCTTTGCCGATTTGGAAGCCTTCCTCTGGGCAGAGGAAAAGCCCTTCGGCAAAGCAGCCTGGCCCTTTTGCTCCCCCCGAGCCCCCCAACACGACGGCATCCCCCACCGGTTGCTCATTTTACGGACTTAATGATCTGGTGCAGGAAAGAACTGCAAACTTCTATTCCTCACTATCATGTGTACGGGCCATCAATATTCACCCGTCCCTCTCATTTCCTGGTGCTATTCATCATTTCACCTTTCGGGGCTCATTGGGAGCCCCGCAGCCGGCGGGCAGAAAACTCCTTGATGGAGCAAAAATGAATGAGCTGCGGAGGCGGCCTGTCCACTGAGGGTTGCCCAGGCAACGTGGCTCACTCCACCTCGAGTGGAGCCACAGGCTGGGCCTCGCCCTCGCTCCCTTGAGGTTCTCTGAAGAGAATTTCCTTGGATGCGAGTGCCGCAGCCGTTTCCCGGTCAGGCAAACGGTTAAACCAAGCGGGCTCCAGCAGGGCTCCTTTTGGAGTCCCGGCTGGAATTCTGGGGGGCTCTGCGGAAGGCAGATGAAAAGGGAGGGCGGGTAGTTAAAACCGATCCTAAGAAATAAAATAAAGATCAGGAGATGATCTTTTGACTGCCTCACAAAGATCTTGCAGAAGATCTTCCAGCCGCTGGTGAAAGAAATCTGGTATCCTTCAAAGGCAGCTTCCACGTTACCCCAGATATTTTGGCTCACAGTGCCCAGAATTCCTGACATGCTGGCTGGGGCTGATGGGCATTAAAGGCCAAGTCATCTGGGAAGCACAAGGTTGGCGGAGGCTGTTTTTGGATGCTCAAATATGGTCCAAACAGGGTTGCAGTGAGTTCCTCCAGAACCCATCAAAACCAATCCGCTGTTCAGCTCCCCAGAACACCAGTGTTCCTGTCTGTCTGTCTTAAATTTCTGTGCTGCCCATTAGCCAAATTGACCCTCTGGCTGGGTCTCAAAACCAATTCAGCTGTAGACATTTTATCCATGTCCACTGGGCTCTCCAGAAGACCCGAGAGGGAAGCAGCATCTCCCAGAAGGAAAGCTGTTTCCTTCGCAAGTTTAAATTGTGCAAATACATTTTAATTAAAAAATACTTTAAAAAAACAGCATGTTTGGGAACAGGTAAGAGATTATGTTGTATGCAGTGAGTTTCCTTAGAGCTCCCAAACATTTGTCTTTGTTCTCTTAGCCTCCCCACTTTTTCATTTCTGCTCTCTATTTTTTCTGTTTCTTAACTTGACCTCCTGGGTGCATGGAAGCAGTCATACTCTGTGTATGTGTGTGTGTGCGTGCGCGTGCGTGCACGCGTGCGTGCACGCGTGCGCGTGCGTGCATTCAGAACTCAGATCCCTCCTTAGTTCCCCCTTCCCTCTGTTTTCTCTTCTCGCTTATTTTTCACTTGCTTTGCACTCATGCTCTTGCCCAGGTGCGTGGAGCGCGGCCTGATTGCAGCGTGGCTCTTCCTGCACCCTCCCTCCTCTTCTGCTTTGCACCATGATCCTTAAATGGCTTGGCTCAGGTTGCTTGTGCTATGGAATGGATTTGCTTGTGGAGACTGCAGTGGGAAAAGATGAGTGCAAAGGCACGCGTTTGCATTGTTGTAGGTGTCAGGTGACCTCCCTGCCTTTATGGTCTTTATTATGTGTTCTCTTTAATGAAATGCAGAAAGCCTAAAAAGGGTATTAGACTAAACCCACTTTGGAAAGGGGGTAAAACTATAATAACAGGGCAGTTCCAAACTGAGAACTGACCTAGCCAGAGGAGTGGCTAGTTTCTAGGCACAAAGGGTAGCTTAGCCTTCAGTCAAGCTCCATGCAGGCCAGAGGCCAGGTGCAAAAGCAACAGGTAAGCTATGTCAGCTCCGGTTCCTCAGCCAGAAAAGGAGCTGGCGGCTTCTCCTCCTCACATCTGGCTCCCATAAGCCCAGCTGAGGCTCCAAGTGGTGTTTCTAAGCTCCAACAGCTCCTAGAAGTTATTGTTAAAAATTTATTGTTCTCAGATGGACGAACGTCTTTTGAACATCTGGGCTCTTCCTCAGGGGAAAAGACTCCACATCTAATCAGTAATAGAATGTACAGCTTTTGAGAGAGCAGCTTCTTTAGATTATGATCATTGTTTAAAACCATTGAACAAGGTGATAGAAGCTTTGCTAGAGGCTGGTTTATCCTGGCATTCTGATTTCAAAACTGTTCTGCTCCTGATTAGATATTGAGTTGTTTCCCCCAAAGGACATGGATGCTCAAGGCACATCAGGAAACCTGATAACCAGGTTAATGAATCTCTGAGCACCCGCTGGCTTGGCCTTTTTCTCCATGCTGTTGGTGCTGCTGCAGACAATCACGGAGTCACAGAAATACTCTGAGGATACGGGCGTTTCTGTCTGGGACACATCCATGCTCACTGTGGGAAAGCAGTCATGCAGACTGTGTGAACTGGACCAGTCTCCCCCTGGGACCCCATGTGCCCAATGGGAGCTGAAGCACTCCGCTTAGGCTGGGCTGGGGAAAAGGCAACAAAGGCACTGAACTGGGGAAGGCTGGCCTCTCTGCGCTCGTTTTGCACAGCTCTGCTGCTTTTGGTCCAAAAACTTGTGCTGACATCTGGAGGGAGCTCGAGACCCCTGCTGGGACAGGCCCTGGAGGGAGCTCGAGACCCCTGCATGCGAGGCTGTTGTGCCCCACAGAAAACAGTGGCCTTGCCGCACCACCGTTCGCTCTTAAAAACTCTTCCTTGCTCCTAGCTGGAACATCCAGCAAAGATCAATGCCGCATTAGACAAATTCCTGTAGTCCGGAGCTCGTCATGCTTATACAGTGGGACTTGCATGGAACTCCCGGCATATCTTTGTCTACAGGATGCTAGAGAGAACAGCTGGGATAGGATCACAATCAGCATCGCGTGTTCCTAGAAGTGCCCATAAGCACATTTTCAGTTAGGGAGAGCACCAATTTCTGGCTGAACCTTGGTCTCTCCTAGTGATGCCCACGTTGACTCGGGAAATGCAACACACACAGTCCCTTTGACTAGAAGCCAGTGGGCTCCTCAGGCCAGAAGAAGGAGCCTTCTATGTTTTGCTAACTTTCTTGTTTGCACTCGCAATATTTAGTTTTGTCCTGTGTGTCATGCTCCCTAACCTTTCTGAAGCCACGCAGCCCTGCCCTTTGTCAAGGAGCTCCAGTGTCGTCCTGGTGCAGCATAAGGCCTGCCTGGCGTCCGCTTTCTGGTACAATGGGCACGAGATCCCTCGGCCAAGGTCCCCCGCAGTGCAGAATGGCAATCTTTGCTCCATAAAAAGCACACGCGGCTATCGCTGCGCCAGTGAATAATAGCCCTTTGCCATAAAAAGCTCGGCTCATAACAGTTTATGCCTGCTGGTTGTCAAGGCCACTGAACTTCATTCGCCTCTGCTCTGTTATGCGGCACTTCAGCCAGAGACACAGGGAGCCCTGGGTTAGAAGGGCAAGGTCTTGGAAGCGCAGGCGAGCATTGTTCACCATGTGGAGAGCTGAGCCCGTTCGTGACCCTTCTTTTGAGAGCTGATTCTGAGCTAATCACACTGATTAGAAGGAAAACTTTTCAAAAACTCGGCTCAAAGGCTTTGAATCCTCCACCAATTACTGTGCAAAGAAGAAATTAGGGCATATTGTTCAGACTGGGTTTGTGAAGTAAGAATACAGGATCCCAAACAATGGAGAGGGAAGGGGCACAGAAAGAAGTGTGAGGGAAAGGAGGTCTTGTTTGCTTCACAAGCAGGCTCTGGAGGGTGACAGCTTGGAGGAGGCTCCTTAGAGAAAGGGCAGCTGGCCTGGAGCGGGAATTTTGGGGTGTGCTGTGCAGCCCCCCACTCCCAGTCTCCTCTGCTGCTCTGCTGCACCACTGCGGTCTTTCAGCTCTATTCCCAGACAAATCTAGGAAAGTAAAAGATTGAAATCTGGAAACATCTGGACAGTGTATGACAGTGGAATTCAGTTTCCTCACTTTAATTCCACTGTGGCCTGAAGGTCTCCCCGCTTCTCCTCCTCCCCAACTTCTTTCTTATCACGTATTGTGTGGCACTTTCTAATACCTGATATGGGAGAACTAGATTGGCATTTTTCCATCTTAGGTCTCGTCTTAGCTGTTCCAAATCCAGTTTTCTATTTGTTAAAAATATGCCCCCAGTAATAAAGAGCTGCACCCAAAGTAAGTCCAACTTTCACTTTAATGGATCTACTGTAACTGGGGTTATTATTGGATTCGACCCAAAGTCAAGAAAATATCTGTTTGCTGGTTCTTTTCCACAGGAGATTTTTCTTCCTTCAGTCCCCCTTTGTTCCCCTTTGGGTTGATATCTTTTTGTAGCTATATTTTTTGTCTTCAGGGTTGATACTTTTCTACAGTGCTCTTTTAAAAACTGTTTCTGATTTGCAGTTTGGACAACAACCTGACATAGAAAAGTTCAGCAAAGGATGTTTTCCTGGCATAAGGTAAGTTATGAAAAAACCTCACTTGTGCTAAATGTCAATATGGTGTAAAGTCACTAAAGGAACTGGAGCAGCTCTGGTGGGTTTTCTTCTCCGCGGTCTCGTTTGGCCCACTTTTGGACTGCTGGTGGGCTGGCTGTGAAGCAGCAGGTGGCAGATCATTTAGGGAGGCAAGGCTACCTTGCCAGCATCTCATCCTCGGGCCCCCAGGTGCTCCCCACCAGGCAGGTAGGCAGAATGGGACCTCTTCAGTTGCCTTGAAACCAAAAGTGAGCGATGGCACAGGGATGTTAGCTTCCTTCTGCCAAAAAGGGGGGCAAGAAGCACACTTATAGGAATTAATTGCAAAGGAAAACTAACGAGTGCCAAGCTCAGATGGTGGGGGCCTGCTGCATTTGGTATTCCCTGCATGGGAATCCTCAGTGTATCTCATTAGCTTAATACTCTGATGGAGATAATTCAATATCGAATGGGTAATTGATATGACATTGAAGCATGTGGGGGATTAAGCCCTTGGAATGCGTCCAGTGAGGCCCCCCGTGGGCATGTGCAAACAAACCTGCCTCTGTGGGAGGGGGGGCGCTGATTAAAGCTCCTCCGAGCCACCTGCCAGTCTGCCAAAGGCGCCCTGGTTCCTGTTTCACATCGCCTTGTAAGTGACCTCCCAGATACTGTGCCCACGAATGGCCTTAGCATTTCAAGAACGAGGCCCGTCGGCAGCACCCGTCGTGCCTTCTGGACAAGCCCACGGACGGCATCACTTCAAGTCGCGTGTGGCAACCTAGCGACGCACGTGGCACCATCCCAGGGGTCTGACAGCCCCCCTTGTTTTGGGAGGCTGGAGTGTCAGCCTGGCCGCCCCCCTTGCCGGAAGCCAAGTCTGCCCCCTCCTGCATTCGCCAGCCAAGACTAGCAGGGTGTGTGCGACTGTGCTCCTGGCCCGGTCCGAGCGAGTGAGGGAGCAACCTCACGCGTGCTGAGACGGAAAGGGCCGCAGCTCCCAGCATGCCTCGGCCAGGCTAGCCAGGGGATCCTGGGAGCTGCACAGCCCCTTTCCGACTAGCCACGCGCCTGCCGTGCCTTTCCTTCTGGAGCAACGACTGGCGTGCGCTCCCCGTGGGAGAGAGACACCATTTGTGCTTAAAACGACTGACCAGCGAGGGGCAGTTCGAGCTGGCAGGACACATTTCTCTCCCTTTCTCGTTATCTATAGCCAGAGATCATCCCATGATGTTGATGGGTGAGGGATTCAGGACAAATTTATTGATTTATTTAGAATATTTATATGCCGTCCTGTCACGGAGGCCTCAGGACGGCTTACATAAATCAAATAATATAAAACATAATACAAATGAATTTCAGATCCACCCTGGCTGCAGATTAAAAACATATATAAACCAATATTAAAAATTATTAAAATATTGTTGGAATAAAAAGGTCTTAACCTGGCGCCGAAAACCAAATAATGAAATAAAGAAAAGGAAATTCTTCATACATCCCATAGCTAAACTGTGGAATTTGCTGTGGTTGGGAGTGGTGACGGCCACCAATCCGGATGGCTTTAAAGGGGACAGATTCATGGTGGGAAAGGTTATCCGTGGCTACTAGCGTTGCTGGCTATGTCTTGTTTTGGATTTGATCCAGCACAGCTTTTCTTACCTTCTTAAATGTTTATCTTGATTTTCTGTAATGAAGAATGGAAAGAACAATATTAACAATGGCTTTTTCTTCTGAAAGGAGTGGGATTTTCATTAAATTAAAATTAATTAAATTAATTAAATAAAGAAGGTTTATTAAACCTTCTCAAAGGCATCTATCCTGGAACTTGGATAAAATGCAAAACATATTTACACATATGGATTGGCTAAAGGGCAGACGATCCTCCCATTAAAATGTTATATTTAAAATGGTGGAGTTTTATTCTCAAGAGACCCATCAGTGGAGGGAGTCATCCTGCACACCTGGCAATGAAGAAAGAGATCAGGGAAGTGTATGTGTGGAAGGGGTCCTGAAAGGCTGCCATTGGAGGTCAAGGACAACGCAAGGGCCCGAACTCCCTTCCTGCTCACCTGGAGACACCTTACCTGGCTGCAAGGCAACTCCTTGGGCTTGGTGGGCAGAGAACTCTGTGAGATCATGTTCCCAGCCCTAGGTGGACTCCACCTGTCAAAGGCCTCTCTCAAAGATGAGGAGCCAGGACAACGACCCCATGACCTCCGTGTTAATAATGTTAGTTATACTCAACTCAGCAAGGGCCTCAGATGGAGGAGAACCAAGTAGAATGCATCATAATGCCCCTTTCTTCTCCCCCTTCGCCCATTGCCAAGAGCATGGATCCCATCTCTGCGTGTCCGTCTTGTGCCAGGCGTACTTTCCCATACCTCCACCGCCTCGCTCTCATCAAAGCATTCCTTGGTGTGTGCCAACCCGCTCCCACTGTCAGGACTGACAACATTCAGGCAAGGATTCCTCCAAGGTACGCTGAACAGGTACGGGAACATGCCAGGGAAGAGCAAACGGAAACATGCCCGGAGAGGAGGAGAGAGATTCTAGAAATGGCAGGAAGAAATGGAGTGGGTTCGTTCGGTGGGCATGGCTGCTATTTTCAACATTCGTCCAGTTTAATCATTGGCCCGAAGAGGCGGCTGCCCCCCTTTTCTGCTACGTGCAAAAAAGCAGCGTCCTTCTTTCCTGCACCATTTCCGGGGAAAAAGGGCGTCCCCCACTTTGCCAGGCAACAAATCAAATTGTCAGCTGTCTTGGCACTGGAGTGCAAGAAGATAAATGTTCCACGCGTGCAGAAAGCAAGGCCTTGTGCCCCAGCAGGGGCTGACCTCATGACGGATGGGCGCTTGGCACCCTGCCACAATGTGGCTCCCGGCATATCCAAGGGCGTGTGCCATGTCCTGCCCAGCCAGCAATGCTTTAAACTTCCAGCAGAACCCAAAGTGGTGAAGGTTCTCCTGGACTGGAGGTGGCTCCCCGCATGTGGAAAGGCAGCCCCTCAGCAAAACAAAATCCCTGCAGGTAGAAAAATAGCATATTGGGGAGCAAGATTAACCCCGAGCTTCTCTCTGGTATGCTATTTTTCCATACTTGGGATGGTTTTCCTGCAGGAGAAAACGTTCAAAAATCCCATTTCCCCATTGGAAGCTCAGGGTGGGACAACCCAGGAAACATTTTTTTTTTACTGCATTCTGTGGAATTTGTAAGTCGGCATAACAGGTTCCCTTGCAATTCCATCGGTGGGATTGCTTTAGAAAGACCTGTGAGGGTGCCTGGTGGGGGCGCATGGGGGGGTGCATGTTCCACATGGCTGCAACTGGCATGCTTTTGTGAACACATGAAGCATGAAGGAGGGTCAAGGCACAGCGCAATGAATGGATGAATGAAGCTTCACGTGCCATACAAAAAGCCTGCACAGTCCAGAAGAGTTTGGGAGGAGAGGAGGAGAGGAGGCACCCCGAACCTCGGTTCTGTGGCGTGCTTGCTCCAGGGGAAGCGTTTTGTCTTCAGCACAGAATAGCAAAAGCACAGCCCCCTCCCTCTTGCTATCGTTTTGTAGGTAGCTCACAAAAGGTCCAACACAACAACGAGAACGAAAATTCCATGGCACTGTAATACAGAGGTAAAACAGTTGAATGCCAAGTGTATATTGACTTGCATCATATCTTATTGTCCCTTGGCTTGGGAGAAATAGATAATTTATCACCTGGTGATAAGTACATTATTGCCTCTAATTCCACACAGGCAGCTGAGGGCGGGAAGTTGTGGCAGGACCTGGGAGCAGCAAACAGCCTTTTGAACTGGTGTGCGGGCCAGACGGGCCACTTCTGTGAGTCCTTTGAGAGCTTCTTGGCAGCAGAAGGGACGGAAGCATGGCGCTCAGTCCCTGCCTCACCTGTATTATCCCTTTTCTGTAGACTGCTCATAAAGCTTTTCAACATTTCTCGCAAGTGTGCCTATCGTCTCGGGATTCTGAAAAAGATCCGCTGCTCCAGCAAAATGCAAGGCATTCTCGTCACCTGTTCAGGTCAATTCACCTTTCCCTGCCCACACGCAAGCCCCTGTTGCCAAGGGGGACCGTGTGCCCCCCAAAATCTGGCCCCGTGAAAGCAGGGCCATGCCAGAAAGTCGATCGCAGACTCCAGATACGTGCGAGCCAACCGGCCAGAGCAAGCCAGATGGCGCTGCTCAGCCGAACCCCCTTTTGCAAGCACTTCCTCTGGTTTCCCTGCCAGGAAAGGGGCCTTGGAAGACGCAAAAGATGAGGAAGACCTCTGATATGTGAGCAGCCCAAGTGCCGGCCCCGATGGCCCTGGGTGCAAATGTGCTTGCCCAGGAGCAATTGGCTGGGTGGTGACCACAGAGTCAGCTGCGGCCAGAGAAAGCCAGGTGGCCACGGTGCCAGCAGGTGCTTTGGTTTTTGCATGGCATGCTTATTCGGTGCGGAAGACTTCGTCACTTACTGCCTGGCTGAACTACCTCATGGCAGGTGCCTGCTCCTTGGTCATTAGCCAGAGTTTCAAGAGGACCCGCTCCTTTGTCATGGCTGCTAAGAAGACTTGCTTAAGGACTTGAAGGGCCGGGAGACTTTAATAAGATCAATACCACCTCTAGAAAGGATTACATGCTATGCTAGGCAGCAAATAGACCGTTGCTGCTGAGTTTGGAAACCATTTATAAAACCTATTAGGGACAATAAAGCCGACCAGCAAAGAAAGGCAGGCGGGAAAAACTCTGTATTCACAACAGGCCTTGGATTTTGGATTCCCTCCTTGCTCCATTTGTATGACGTTATTGAATTAAGGCCCAGAGACATCAGAAGGTAATCAGCTTTGTCGCGGTCGGTGGGAGCAGCAGGGCCATGTGAAGGTGGGGTCATCCTGGAGATCGCAACAATATTGGCTTATCCGCGTCTTGGCTCACTAACCAGCTGCTCCCCCCGCCCGCAAAACACAGAGCCATGATTCAAAATGCACAGCTTTGTGTTGACTTGGAAATCGCCCATAAAATGTGCTGGGAGCGTTGCCCTGTGGGCGGCGGCGAAAGGAGCTTGAGCAGCGCAAGGGCATGGAAGCAGCTTTGCCCGGTGGCTCTTCAGTTCAACAGGGCTGGCACAGGAGTCGTTCCTGTGGTAGCGACCTGGTGGGAGCACGTGGGGTGGCTTGGTGGCATGCGCCTCTTCTGTGGCTTGCCACTTGGTTTGGCTGAAGGGGGCATGTTGCGACTTCAGCCCTTTTGGCTCCATGGGATGCTCTTTGTGGGAAGGAGGCCTGGCCCTCCAAAGCTGCAGTCTCCCCAGCAGCTCGTTAGGGGCATGAGCAGGAATTAGCAGGGATGCCAGCCGAGATGACCCGGACAGAGTGTGGGAGCCAACCATCTGGCTACAGGGGAGGCGGCACAGGACAGGAGGGGGAGAGATCAAGAGGAGCCCTTGCACCCAAGCAAGCATGGCTGTCTGCCATTCCCGCCATCCAGCCTTCAAGCAGCATGAACCTCCCTGAGGGTGGAGTCAACACTTTTTGGAAAAGAAGGGAAGGGGGGGACGTTCCAGTTTGGAGTCCAAGGGCTCATTTGCTTGGATTTGTGCTATTTGTAAAGCTGTTGCATTTAAGGGAAGGACTGTGCTTCTAAGATCTTTCTGGAGAGAAAAAAATGTGGGAAAGATGTGTCCTGGGAACCATCAGATGGAAGCTAGCTTGGTTTCTTGGCCAACAGAAAATCTCTCCTCCTTTTTGGGCTTTTCTGCATGAGGGGCTCAGCCCACTGCTTTACTGAGACTTCTCTTTCCAGGAGTAAATATGCTTCCTTTACATGTTGTTATTTCCCTTCCAGGGGTATGCAATTTTTCTGCTTTTCTATGGATCCCACAAGTTGGCGCTGTGGAATAGCTGCCCTAAAGTGGGCCTGCGGCCAGCTCGAGGCTTTTGTGTGTGTGTTGCATTTTAGAATGTATTACTAGATTTCCCTTGGAAAGAAAGATGGGCTGGAAAACACTGGAGAGGGCTCAGAAAGAGCAGGAGGATGTTGTAAAAGACCTGGCAAACTCCCTGGAGTAAGGGATCAAGCGACTGGCCCATAAGAAAAACATTTGGGTTCCTTTATTCGGATCAACCTGTTTTCCTGCAAAGGTTAGACTAACAAGGCACTCCTGCCTGAGCATCAGGATTGGATCCTGGCCAGGATAGGGCCCAGGACTACCTGGCTGTAGTAGCTGGTCCCAGAACTGAATGCATACATCCCATTTGTCATATAGAGATACACACAGTCAATGGTGCAAAAACAGTTACCACAACATATGCTTTCTTGGAAGCAGAGAACATCCTTTTCTGAGAACAGGTTGCTCAGATACAAACATGACCTTCTAATTTTACAGTACACGGACCTGGAGAATGGAAACACACATCTTCCTTCCTTCCTTCCTTCCTTTCTTCCTTCCTTCCTTCCTTCCTTCCTTTCTTTTGAGTAAGTTTTATTCTTAATAAACCTAACAAGAAAAAGAAACTAAAAAAACATAAATCATCAAAGACATCAGACCTACTGGATCAGCCCCCCACATTTTTTCTTTTTATGTTAAACTGTAAACATATTTAAATCTATGCATAGTCCTGTTTCTTTAGCCAATGATAACAGGAGTCCCAAGTTTGACAGAAGTGCAAACGCACATCTTTCTTTCTCTTGTTCTCTCTCTCACACACACTTAGTAGAAATTCACCATTTCTCAGAAAGGTGGCCAGCTGCAGAGGACAAGATGGCTTCTGCACCCCCAGTGGCTGTGTACTAGGATGCAGAGGTGAGTGTTGCCTGCTTAAAGGTGCGTCACACGGTTGTCGTTTTTTCTGGCCCCTCTAGTCTCAGATCTGGAACCAAAAAATTGCCCAGCTCTGTCAGCAGCGTGTTCGGAGCATACACCTCCTGCAGAATTGCCCTGATCAGTTATAGTAAAAAACTCGTCTTAGCTACTTAAGTGGTTTAAATTTGGTTGTTGCATTGTGTAGTGAAATGTTTATGATGCTTCTACTGTTAGGTGCTTAGATTGTGTTTTATAAGCAGCCGTAAACAGGTCTTTGACTAAAGGGTGGTCCATAAACAAACAAATAAGATGATTAATAAAGATAAAAAGAAAATGGCGCTTGCGAGACCTTGATAAGGGCTTTGCTCATCCTTCCTCAGCCTCCAGCCTGGACCCCATGGGAGATGGAGTGCACCAGGCTGGGGAAGGCTTTCTTGGACAGTGAGGAAGGCAGTGACAAGATTGGCTCCAAGGTGAAGGCAGAGGTTTCCACTGACCTGATGCAGCCGCCTCACCTCGCAGCTGATCTTGAGGCTGAAGGAGCTGCGTTCCACACCTGCTTCTTGACACTGAGGCACCGCATTTCTAGCTTAGTCTAAAACTTAAAAACAGACGCAAAACCCACCCTTGCAATAAGCTGATATATTAGACTCTTAAATTTCACAGATAGATTCTGTTCACCTGTGATCCGATTTTATGCACTGCCTCTGAGCACTTTTATTCACACTTGGAGACATTGAAAAATTAGGCTGGACACAACGCAGGAGGATATACAGTGAGAAAATGTCCTGCGTTGTTCCCTCGGGGTCTGGACTGGGGGCCTTAATGTGTTGAATCCCATTTCTAATTTACTATCAAGCTTTAGTATTCATAGATGACTGCAGGAAGAGAGAACGGGCACTTGCGCAACCGTTGTGTAGAATTCAAGACTCGGAAAGCTAAAAGAGGCACTGTGCCGGGACGCTCCTCCGCACGAGTCCCGTTGAAATGAATGGGGGTGGCGTAAGAGCAAAGGGACGCTTTCCTAGATTTAGCCTTGAACCAAGAAGGCCAGGTTTTGGTGCATTTGGGCAGCCAGAGAGTCAGCTGCACTTGTTTCAAGATGTCTGATCTGACTGTGACCACGCATGCCTTAGTTATATCCTTTTCAGACTACTGTAATGTGCTGTACATGGAGAAGCCTTCGAAAACAGTTTAGCAGGCCGGGAAGGCTGCGGCCAGATGTTGACTGGGGGCAGGTACAGGAAGCACCCTTGTTAGAACATCTTTGCTGGCTACCAACCTGTTCCTGAGCAGAGTTCAAAGTACTGGTTATGACATATACCTGAAAGATCACCTCCTCGCATACAAGTATGCTGGGTCTTAAGATCTTTGGAAGAGGTTCTTCTTTTGAGACTGCCATCTTAAGATGCACATTCGGTGGCAGCACAAAAGGGGGGTCTTCTCAGTAGTCGCTCCCACACTGTGGAACTCCCTGCTAGGGATGTGAGGCTTGCTCGTTCCCTCCCCCTCTGCTGTTCTTCCACCAGCGTGCAAATACCCTTTCATTCAAATACGTAAACTGGAGTATTGGGATAGGCATCTTTTTTATTCTGGGACGCTTTGCTGCTGAGTGCCGCTCCCACTGATTTCAGTGGGACGTGGGCTAAAGATTTCCCCCACAGGTTGGCTTGAGGAGAAGCCTTCCGTGGCCAGAAGTCTGAGACCGGATTCGAAAAGAATTCACCGATCTTTGTGAAGTTCTTCACAATTAGGATGGAAAGAGTGGCGAGATTAAAAATATGTGAATGTGGGACAGACTGACAAGGGTGCCTTCCCCATCCAGGCCTGGGGCTTTGGGTCTGCATTTGAATCCCTGTTTGGGATTAGAATTAGGATTCCCCCCAACAGGATCGTCCTGCAGGTAGGGTTGGGTACCACGTTGTCCTATCTGTTGAGCATGGCAGGTGGGTAAGAATTTTGTTTTGATTTGGTTTGGATAAGGATTTACCAAACCTTAAGAATTTCTTCACGTACGAGGGGGAAAGGATTTAAGCGTATAAATATTCAAGGCAGGCAAAGGTGAGACTGAAGCCGAATCCCATCCCTATTATCTCCTCCACCTTCTGGAAGAAGGTGACCTTCTGCTCGCTCTCACGTTTGCCTTCTTCCCTCCAGGCTTCTGAACCTTCCTTGCTCCATGTCCCACCTCTTATCTTCCTGGATTTGCTGGGCCTGCTCTCCTAGAGCCTTCAGCCCTTCTTCTTTGAGAACAAGATCTTCCAGGGAAAAAAGTCCAAAAGCATTTCTGGCTGGGTAATTGATTTCCTAAAAACTGCCACTAAAATTTTATAGCAACAGTCCACGTTTGGCTTCATGTGTTGTTTTGCTGTGTAGTTGTGCATGTCTCCTTCATGGGCTAATTTTAGTTTTTCATTTTTAATGTGCAAGGTCAGTCACTTGGACTCATTCTTAGACTAACAGACGAAGTGAATTCTCACTCACCACGTTGATTAGCTGTAGTTATTCCTAGCCTGAGGAGACCATGTTGTTCCTGCCCACCCTGCTGAAGGAGAGGAGCTGGCCAGGAAAAAAGGTGGCCGTTCTAAATCAGCACCAGAACATGTGGGGATGCAAAGCTGGAATACCTGAAGTCTGCTGAGCATGGATGGTTCTGTCATTGTTGCTTCTCTTAGATATATTTTTTTAAGTTTCTTTCATAGAATCATGGAATCATAGAATAGTAGAGTTGGAAGGGGCCATGAAGGCCATCTAGTCCCACCCCTGCTGTTGCAGGACACCAAGTCACACAATCCCACTCCAGTGGCTGCCCAGTTTCTTTTTGAGTGTCTCCAGTGTGGGAGAGCCCCCCACCTCTCCAGGCAGCTGGTTCCACTGCCGTATTGCTCTGACAGTGAGGAAGTTTTGCTGATGCCCAGCCTGAATCTGGGTTGTTGCAGCTTGAATAGATTATTCCGTGTCCTGCACTCTGGCATCAGCAGGAAGAGATCTTGACCTTGCTCTTTTTGGCAGCCTTTGAGGTACTTATGGTGGGATATCATAAGTACCTCAGCCTTCTCTTCTCAAGGCTGAACATGCCCAGTTCTCTCTGTCTCTCCTCAAAGGGCAGTGTTTCTAAGCCCTGGATCATTTTTGTTGCCCTCTGCTGGACCCTTTCTAATTTATCTGCAGCTTCCTTCAATCTTGATTCTTAAATTCCATTTAATAAGGAATGTGCAAATGTTGCTAAGATCTCATAGTCTCGAGCTGTGATATGGACATTGCTGCTCACCCAGTCTCCATCATGGGTCCATCTCATCATGGTAGGAAATCTAGTTTACAACTTGGCTTTACTGCAAACCAAGTACCAGGATGTATAATTTTGAGAAGTGATGCGTTTCTAGAGTCATGCAGGGCCTGAAAGCCAGTGTGGTGTAATGGCTAAAATGTTGGACTAGGGCTCAGGAGATGAAGTTAGAAACATATTACTTATTTATTTATTTAAACATTTTTATGCCGCCCCCATCGCAATGAAGCCTCGGGGTGGCTCACAACAGGAACAAAATACATAAATAAATAACAATATAACAATAAAAAATTTATTTAAAACCCCCGGTGCATCTCGGCTAAAAATTTAAAATCCTATAAATACGAATAATTTAACAATTAAAATAAGTTTTAAATAAAAAGGTCTTAGCTTGGCACCAAAAAACAAATAATGAAACAGAGCGAGTCGGAAGGGGCCTCCCGGGCCATCTAGTCTGACCCCCGGCTCCAGCCGGCTCCGCTCACGACATGCCCATGTGCATGTCCAGCCTGTCCTTGAACACCCGCACCAATGGGGCCTCAGCGACCTCCCGGGGAAGCCCATTCCACGCCCTCGGGGTCCCGACTGTCAGGAAGTGCTTCCTGGCGTCGAAAGTTTCCAGTGGCCATGTGACCATGAGGCTCCCTGGGGCAACTTGGGGGCAGTCCCTGCCTCCCTGCCTTGCCTACCTCACAGGGGTGTTCTGAGAATGGAAAGGAGGGGAGGAAGAAGATTGCGTAAGTCACTTCGGGTCCCACATGGAAGGCAGGCATGATGCAAAAGAAAGAGTGGATGGATGGATGGATGGATGGATGGATGGATGGATCTTGCCTGAATGATCAAAACGACATGCTGAGATTGCCAGAACTTTCCAGCACCCCATCCTGGAGAAGGAAACAACTTGCTTCCCTGGAGAACAGAGCTAGTTTGTGTTTGTATGTACAAAAGCAGACAGGGCAAAACTTTGGCAACACGTCCTGCTTGCTTAGCTTGCCGTTGTATTTAGCATTACTGTCCCCCTTGCCTTTCCCGATTTGTGCCCGAGGGGAAGGGAAATGAGTTAAAACCATCTTCAGACACGTTTGTATTGATTCTGTCACTTTTCTGCTGCTTGCTGACAGGTGATGGATGGCTCATAATGCAGCCGGCACAGTACATTATGTTTTCCATCCAGGGACTCCTAAATCATTTCAAATTTTCAAATTCCCCAATCAATATTTCAGCAGAAGAAAGCAGAACAGGCTGCTTCACGGGAGGAATAAGAGTGGAGCGTGTGTGTATACGCACGCTTGGAAGAGAACAGACATGGGAATATGTGTATTCGCTACATTTGCAGGGGAGCGATGCTGGGATTGCATCAGGAATGGCTTCTTAGGAAAAAAAGTCCAAGTGAGCAGAGCGACTTTTCAAAACTCAGTTCAGGACTTACAGCTCACCTTCCATGGGGTCAGTGATCCTGACTGAATCAGGGGAGGCCCACTAACTAGTGTAGAAACTGTCCCACATCCTGATGGAGTCCGAAACTGCGGAAGGCGCTACTTGTTCTTCTGTGTATCAGAAACCTAGCTTCTTCTCTACCCTGGGGCTATTTTCTTGTTTGGTAGATGAAACTGCATTTTAATTGATCCTGGTAGGAACAACAGATGAAAATTCAGGAGAGTCAGGGAGGTACATGGCGAGATAATGCACGACATCATAACTCCAAGCTGCACCTCCCGAGATGCAGTGCTGTCTGGGATGTTGGGAATGCTGGGAATTGTGGGACTTTTGCTGTCTGACCTGCAGCAGATTGAGCTCTCATTGACTCATATTTCTTGCCGTCTAGCTAACATTTGAACTTAAATTATCGAGCAATGCTGGATGCTTCAACTAGACACATCTAGATGAGCTTTATAGGGCTGGTATCCACTTGCTGATTCGCACAGACGCTCTGGCATGAGGTGCCTTCCAAGCATTGACATCACTCTGATATTTGGCTGTTGAAAGCAGCAGATATTTCAGTCCAGCCTGCTGTACCAAGCCTGCCACTCATTCTGATTGACGCCCCCCCCCCCCCACAAATGTTAGCAGCTATGCAGGTTTGCAGCCTGGAAATGATCACTCTCCCAGGGAAGGAAGCAGGTCAGGGGCAACATAGAATGTGAGTGGGCCAAAAAGGCCATTTCTCCGTGTTTTTAGATACAAACATATCTGTGCTGAAGTCTGCAACTTCATTTCAGCCAAGGCTCTGCCCCAGTGAGTCCGTGATCACAAGCGTTGTAAAGCTAGGGGCTGATAGCTAGAGAAAGCCGTATCCCAGAGAGCAGAGGCAATTCCATAAGATTACGGAAGGGAATGTCCTCAAGACGGGAGAAAGTGGGGTAAAGCATGGCTGCTCTTGATGGAGCTGAGATTGCGAAAGGACACCAGGTGGCTGCCTCTGATATGACAAAACTCTGCTGCATGGCTGCCCTCTTCCTCTTTAAATTAAGCTTATTAAAAAAGAAAAAAGAGGCACACACAAACATACTGGAACAGGTCAATCGGGCAGTATATGCCTTTTCCTGTTCCAGAAATCAACACATGGCTGACCTTTCTTTAAGAAGACACGCCTTCCTTTTCTTTCTCTTGCCCCTCTTTTGTCAGCCTAGTCAGACCTGTGCATTTGTGCCATTTATTTCCCCATTCATCAGCGACAGGCACCTTTCTGAGCCTTCCATTGTGAGCATGTGCGAGGAAGCCCTATTGGGCAGGAGATTCTCTGGCTTCCCTGGTCTGAGCTTCTGGGATCCTAGGCTGCTTTGCAGCAGCCCGAGGTTCCTTGTGAGCATGTCATGGGGCACCTACGAGGGGTCCGACTCCACCTGCTGCACAAGCAGTAAGATCCTTCCACATCCGTCATGGGGAAGGAGGTTGGCCACCGAGAAGGGCAGCTGGGCAACTGGTCTTCCGGGAGCATTCCCAGACTTCCTCTTGACTTGAGGACTTTCCTCCTTGCTTTGAAGGAGGGCACCAAGCATGAGAGGAGGTCCATGGATCCTGGAAGGGCGGACTCCAAAAAAATTCCTCCCAGCCCTAGTCAACAGCTAAGGTACTCATACCAGCGAACATTTCTCAGCAAATCCTTAGCAAAATTTTAGCCCAGACAATTAGATAAAATGGGATCAGAATCCAGTGGAAAGAATGTTATTTGATAAATCCCATTTCTAATGCCAAGCTGAAATGTGTTTTGCCCAGCAAACATCATTATAAGTCTACCTGATTGGACTTTTGAAAAGCACATTAAAAATAGCTACCTTAACTAAAATCTTTATGGTGTTCTAGCCTGATTTGACTTTATAGTACTTCTCACTCAGCAAAGGGTGGAATAATTTCTGTACTTAGCTATATGTGTCCAAACTTCAGTTTAAATGCTCAGTCCAACATCTTGTATTATGTATTTTTAACTTCTTCCATCTCACAGTGGAAGCCTGCCAGAATTTTATAGTGTTAGATGTTTACTACGATCCATTATTAAAAGCTGAAATGTTGTCAGTTCCCTCACAACATTTGTGTTTGTCTTTCAATTTTTTAAACAGTTGACATTTCACTTATCTGAGTGAGTATGGTCTTGGTTTTCTATAAACTTTCCAGTATAATCATATTCTAAGATTTGATTCAGTTTCCAGGCAATGATGAATCTGTGCGGACTACGATTAAAACATGAGGATTTCAGAGACTGCAATCTAACGCTCCCTTGTGTTTGAGCAAGTTGCTTTGAATTCAGTAGGACTTGCTTTTGGGTAGACATCTGTCGGATGGCGTTGCTCGTGACGTTTGTTCTCATATGGGGCACAGCCCTTGGAGTCTTTGGAGCCGCATGTTTCCTGTGACCTTGGGGTCTGGGACTCTGAAGACTGAGCTCCGCGCCACCTTCCTTACGACTGGCGTGAAAGAACCATGCCAGTCCCTCAGCGGAGGAAAGCGGGGCGCGTTCTGGGTAGAAAGGGGACGAGGCTGGGGCTGCAGAGCTGCATGAATTCCAAGCACTATCCCGGTCTCGGTTATCTAGCCCCACATGGCTGGAAATGGCCGCCTTGAGAAAATCCAGCTTGCAAGGTGTGGTGGGGCTGAGATTGCCACCTTGCTCCTGCTGTGGCTCAGAAGTCTCTGCACTCAGAGGCTGACATGCCCAGACACAAAGACCATTGGATCATGTACCCAGTGGCGAGGTTTGGACAAAATAAGCCAGGGTGGGTTCCTACCGTTGCTGGTCTGTTGTGTCTGATCCCACTTGTGGTATATCTCCATGGTAAATTTGGTCTATAGAAACCACAATAAGAATAGTGGTTTGCTTTATGGTTTCTCTGTAGCACTGTGGCTTCTTGTGTTGCCTGAACCCAGCATAAAGGCTTCCATGATCCTGGGTTGCAACTACTCTGGAGTCCCTTCGAAAGAGCGGCAACTGTAGGAGCCGCTCCTGCCATCCAACCTCTCTGAATGGACCAGTGAGGAAGAGGCAGGCGATGTAGGCAGGAAGTGACGCACCTTGGCGGTGACTTTCAGGGAGCAGCTGATGGGAAATGTGCCAACAGTGGGAGGACTGAATGGGGAGGATGGAAACCATGATAAAGTAGAATCCCCTTGATTGTTTGTCAAGCAGATCACGCTGAAACAGAGAAACAAGTTAACTAACTAACATGAACCCAGGCAACCATGCAAGGTTGCTTGTCGGGTTGTGTGAACGCAGACAGTAAATCATGAATAATAGGGAATCTTTTAGTTAGATGAAGACCTTCAATTTGCCACAGTGACATCTGAAATTTAATCAAGGTAAAAGATTGTTTTTGGATACCTATTTAATTATCCTCCCTACCAGCTGGCTTGAACACTTTGTGTGATAACCATGTCCAATCCTGGCTATATGCAAATGACCTCTTAGCTCACCAATATATAATTTCCTTTTTTCTTCTTTGATACAAACCAAATAATCATTTTTGTGCAATCCTTAGTCAAGCATCTTCAGGGAAAATGTCTGAAATCAATCGTTTTGTTGCAGCACTGCTGTCATCTTTACTGCTGCCAGATGTCCATAAAGGACAAATTTGATTTGAAACACGCCTCCGTTTAGTTACTAATATTTTCAGACCATTTTAGACAGTTTACCACAGTCATTTTTGTACAGTTTATGTTCATTGCTTGATAAAAAAATGTCTAGCCGCATCTTCATCTATAAGATTGCAGTCTGGGAAATGATCTATTCCAGCTTCAGGGCATGAGTGAAGGAAGTATTCCAGTCTTCCGGCTCCACAATCTCTCCCGGGAATGCCCAGGGAGTGCTCCCAGAAGCCTTACAGACGAGCCCTGTAACCTCAGGCCTCCTGCCTCCAAGGCAGACCATTCCTTCCTTCTCTGTCCTTAGAGGAGGAGAACTAAAATTCACATGGCTGCAGGGCAGCCTCCCAGGACTTTAAGAGGCCTCCCCGAAGAACCTACCAGTTTGCTCTACATTCAATTCCCCCGATAGTTTATTTTATTTATTTATTTATTAAAACATTTTTATGCCGCCCCATTCGCCGAAGCCTCGGGGCGGCTTACAACCTAGATAAAACAGTCTATTGCTCTGGTTGTCAGTCTATTGCTCTGATTCTCTCTTCTACTGCATTTCCAGTACTTCCATTCTATCTTGTGCAATGTAAACTCATCAAGTCTGCAATGGACTGTGGAAAACCACAAATTATGCAAACACATAAAAGTCCATAGAACACATTTAACAGAAAAAAAAAATCAGAACATACAGACAATTCTCTATCAATCACCGGAAAGCCTGAAGCAGTTTGCGATCAACTTCCTTGATGGAGTGCCCTCGCCCATCTCAGGCGGTCTGTGCATTCACATCAGCAATGGCTCCTCCCCAGTTATTTGTTTAATTATTAATTTTTGATCTCACCGTTTTTCCTTCCAAGAAACTCAAGGAGGCATGCATAATTCTCCTCCTCCTATTAGTCTTATCCTCACAACAACAGCCCTTTGAGGTAGGCTCAAGGTCGCCCAGTGAGTTCCACGGCTGAGTGGGGTAGGGGAGAGACTAGAACCAGATCTCCTGGGTCCTCTTAACCACTACGCCACACTGGCTTTCGGGGGGACAAGCACTCAAGAGGGGGGCCAAGTCCCTTTTTAGTGGATATTAGACTGGAATACTAGTAAGCAAAAAATGTATTTGATCATATTTGTAACTATTATAATGAGGAGTTTATCTGTTTAATATTAGAAAAATGAAAAGATCTGGAATTGTGTAGAGTTGGTTAGATTGAAGCTACTATCGAAGAAGAAAGAAGATATTGACTTCTATCAAATTTGGAGAGTCTTTCTTTTAATATTGGTCAAGGAAAACGGGACTCTGTAAGAAATGGATGGACTGATCTGACCGCAGAAGGAGAAAGAAGATAGTGACTTCTATCAAATTTGGAACCTTTTTTTTTCATTGGCTGGAGAAACGGGACTTGGTTTAGATCTAAAAATGTTTTTTAAGAGTCCATAAATGGATCTGAATATGATTACAGAATGTCAAAAGATATGTAGTAAGGGGCTGACTCAGTAGTTCCGATGTTTGTGATGATTGATGTTTTTAGCACTGTTTTAAAATTTAATTAAAAAAGCACTGCAAGAGGGGGGCCAAGTCTGGCCAAGGAATTTCAGTGCGACGATTCTGGGGAAGCCTCCTCTGATAAAGGCAATAAGTAGTTCATTCAGCGCATCCTGTGAGGAAGCACGGGTGCAGATCATCAAGAAGCACGCAAACATACGGCAAGAGTTCTGTGCTTCACCCATAGATCACCTCTGGCAGAGTTTTGTTCAGCCCCCGGAACTGGTCATGCTACAGCTTGCTTTCTATTTTAGAGGGAAATGTAAGCACCTTTAACTCTATACCTGAACATGGAATGCATGGGGAATTCTGGGAGTTGTAGTCCAACGCATCTGGAGGGTACTACTAAGAAGAAGGCTGATGCAAAGTATGGATAAAGATGGGGATAAAGATGGATTTGCAAACATGGGGTGACCCAGGAGCTCCAGGGCATGGAGGAAGGTGGAGAAAGACAGGGACACTTTACGGTGTATTATCTCACCTTCTCTGAGTTTGAAGTGATGGTTTAATTTTCAGTCCTTGCTATATCGAACTGGAGTTAAAGACTCCCGCTGACCTGAGACTGTTCTTGTGCTTTATGTTTATTTTCCTACACAGTGCAATTTGGTTTGCGTGTCTGACAATAAACAAGTTGCAATTTGAGACCACAGAAGTAAAATCTGACATCTTTTAAAAGTGAGGAATTTAACAATGGTGATGAGAACATTTTACCATAATATCCTCTGGGGAAACTGACGTATTTATGTTGGAGATGGGATTAGCAGCGATATATGGAGAAAGTGGGGCACTATTTTTTGGTAAATGATACCACTGCTGCGGACAAGCAAAAAGCAGTATTTCTTCCCATGTGTAGCTGTAAAACTTGTGCCCTTTTGGAAAATTTCTTGTAGCCATAAAAACTGGGGATAAAAGTCAGGCAGAGCTGAGAGAGAGCTTGTCTGAACACTGGATTCTAAAGCCAAGTGAGATTGTACAAGCACTGAAATTCCACAACTGGAGGAAGAAAGGGACTAAATGTATGTCAGAGTGCGCAGCTCAGCCCCCTTCCCCGGCATGTTCCCATAAAACTGCAAGAACCTCCTAAGGCACCTGCCCTGGGGTCCCTGAATGGTGCCTGTACAATGTCTTTATTATTATTTATTCTTCCCCATTTTTGAAATACATGTACATGGATTTATGTATATTCATAGCAATGAACAAGTTTCCCACGGTTATGCATAGGCTTCAAAAATGGTCCAAATAGTTAAATAAATATCCATTTGAAGATGGCACCTATTTTCCAGCATTCACATATTAAAAGCATTTGTGCAGCCTTCAATCTATTGCATTTTAGGAGGGGGGTGTTTATCCAGTGGTGTCGTAATATCAGTCTTTTAGCTTCCAAAAGGGTGTGGAAAATCCAGTTATGCCAGCTATTCATTAAGTTCAGGAAAGGAACTTTTAAAAGTATGTACATCATCCTATACTGAAGACTGTTCCAGTACAAAGTTTATTTCTGTATTAGCTTCCTCCCAAAAAGAAGCAGCTTCTAGCCATTGCTGAAACTTATTTTAAAAGAACCATTACTTTCATTGCATCACCAGCTGAACTCTTGTTGTGCTCAACAGATATGAAGCAAAAGTTTTGGATGAATTTGATGCAGCTTGAGATCCATGCATATGGCAGGTAGGTGCCAAATGATGATATGCTCTTTGGGTGTTTACTGCTAGTGCCCACTCCACTCTCTCAAACAAGCTGCTCCCAAAAAGCTCGCTGAGTATTCTTCGTCTGGGAATGTTCTACGGGGCATGTTTAGAGGCAGCTTGGCTGGTGCAGTTGGGATGCTAACATGCAGAAAAACACCTTTGGCAGCCGGCAAAGCTGTAAAGGAAGCAGTCAAGAAAACTTAGTGGATTTACAGCGAGAGTCAAAGAAACTCTGCACAAGTCCAGAAACCAGCCACACAGTTCACACTGGTGTTTGAAAGACCTCGAGAGGTGCTTTTGCGGAATGGATGCAGCTGGAGACACAAAATGGCCCCAAGTCATACATGCAGGAAGACCGGACACTTAGCAGGGGACTGTAGCCATGTGGTGGTGTGGGAGGTCAGGCCGGCCAACTGAGACAGGCCGAAGATGGGGCAAGAAAACAGAAGCCACAACACTGCGTCTCCAGGGGTGACTGGAACCTCTGTGGAAGAGGCAGAGGTGGGGGCTGAACCAAAGCTGGGCAGCGATGGTGGGAAGGTGAGGAGAAGAGCTGGAACTCCACCTTTAAAAATGCAAAGTGTACAGACCACAGGAGAGAGCGCTGGGAAAGCTACAGCCCGAGATGCTGCAAGGAGAACAAAGAACTTGAGGTAAGGTAGAAGTGGAGAAAGGGGAGGCCTTCAGAACCAACAGGGGAGACTTCACAGCCACCCTGAATGTGGGAAAAAAAGCTACACCAGCTTTCAGGCAAACCAGGTACTCTCAAAGGCCTCAGGGAATCGTTCTGCCCCTTTCATCCCTGGGGAAAGGAAGAGGAGCTGAGGATGTGCAGGAGAAGAGCAATGGCACTGAGGTTCAAATGCCAGTCCCTTCCACAGCGGGAGCTGGTGCTGACCTTGGCCATTCTGGTCCTTGCTTGCCTCCGGTGAAGAGTCCTGTGGAAGAGAACTTGCATCACTGGCTGGGAGACCATCGCAGAGAGTCTTAGAATTCTACTTCCCTGGTGAATAACTAGGGAATATGGGATCATTTCCACAAAGCTGAAGTAAAACCTTACTTTTGTTGAAATAAGGCTCCCTTCATTATATTCCGCATGGGACCAGTGGCAGCAGGTGTAGGCAGCAGATGCTGCCTTTGTCATCCCCGTGCCCTCTAGCACCCCGCCACGCATGAAAAACGACAGATGAGCTCAAAAGTCTTAGTAGTAGAGCGGGGAAAGGCACACTTGCTAGGCTGAATATTGCTGAAAGAACTCAGGTTAGGAAAGAAAGATGTGAATTAGATGTTCAGAGAGTGCCGGGCCTGCAAGAAAATCTGGATGCTTACCTGGTGGGGTTGGGTATACGGCGGGGAATGAAGGCTGGGAATTCTGTCTGGGAGAGCACCCAGCAGAGTGCTTGGAATCCAGAACAGTTCCAGATGCTCTCTGAGAGTAAATGAAACTAAACTGGACAGAGTGGAACAAGAAGACCAGATCTCCCCTGTGCAGACTTATGCATGAGTAACACCCGTAATGCCTATGGCGAAGCCTAGTGGAATCATTTGTATTTATGGAGTCTGGTAAGTCAGTCAGATCTCTATGTTAGACAACTTCCCACTTCCATGGACTGAGGGCTTGCCAACTGTGTTGGGAGGAAGGTGAGCTTCTAGCTAGCTGTAGATATCCCAGGCTTATCAACAACTGAAATTTTCGGAACCCACAAGGGGTTTTACCAAGTTAATAGATTGTCCCATGCAGTTTGATTGGCACTGGACATCATCCCAAGGACCCGGGCAAACCTCCTGAAAGAGATTCCAGGAGCTGTGGTGATGGTGGAGGACATCCTGACCATGGGGAAAAGCGACCAGTGGCAGCTCTCAGCATTCAAGGCAGTACTTCAAAGATAGGAAGAGGCTGGGCTCCATTTAAAACAAGGAAACAACACCCTTTCAGGGGGCCTGAAGTGCAGTTCTTGGGTCATTGAAATGGCCAAGGATGGAGCTGATCCAGAGACTGACATGGTCTGCACTGTTGAAGAGGTACCATTTCCATAAAACATATCAGAACTTCCAGCATATTTGTGAATGTTGAATTATCATTGGCTTCTTCTGAATCTTCAGTGCTCTTAACACTTTTTCATCAAAGGAACCTTGGGACCCTGGGGAGACAGACAAGAAAAACATTTCCAAGAACTGCAGAGCCTACTCAGATCTTTTGATCCAAACAAAGAGTTAGTCTTCTTTTGTGATGCCTTGTCCTATGGGGCCGAGACTGCATTGTCCCATAAAATGGATCCTGAAGATGAATGGCCTATTGAGTCTCCTGGAGGTCTATCCATAAGACAGAATGAAGGCATTATCATGTGGAAAAAGAAAATCTAGCACTATCATACTTGGGCTGAAGAAGATGCATCAGTATCTATATGGAAAACCTTCCACCACCACAACCCAACAGCTGCCAGGCTGTGGCATTGGGCATTGACCTGAGCAGCTTCTGAGGTCCCTTCCAAGGAGGGGCCTTTCAGCAGTGTGGATACGCTCCCCCAGATTCAGCCCCTGTCAATGATGACGCACTTTGGTTGATGCAACATTTGATACAGCCTCTTGGCCAGTCTTCTCAGAAAAGAATGTGGATTAGGTGGGATCCTGTCCTGCCTAGGCTAATGCATTAAACTTTTCAGAGCTGGCCAGAAGAGAATCCAGAAGGAGAGCATTGTTCCTTCTGGAGCAGGTATAACAAACTGACCATGGATTGTGGATGTGTTTTGTGAAATACGTGAGCAGCAGTCTCAGCTGAAGGACAACAGAAAGGTCTCAGAGGATGACAAAAGGTTCGTGGTGGAATTTCCCAGATGAAAGCTTTGGCTTGTGCTTTCGCATGGTGGCCGTGCTTGGATGAAGACCTGGAAGGGTGGTCGAGCACCCTCGCCTCCATGGGGATGGTTGGGGCAGCCCTGGCTTTGTCTGCGTCTTGACTGTGATGACCCGATTTGAGAGGGCTGCCTTTTGATCCCAATAGATTCTTACTGACAGTGTTTCAAAATGCTCCTCGTGACCTGAGAGGACCTGACACAGCTGGGATGCAAATGCACCTGTCTCCGGGGAATGAGATTCTGCTGCACCTGAAGCCAGGGATGTGATTGCAATTCTGAACAGAAGTATTACAGGATCATGCCCCCCGCACTTGTAATCTAGAGGTTAGAGGGGGAAGCGATGCACAGCTAATCCCCAGCTCCAGAAGGAGGCTCCTTCGGCGAGAGAAAGGAAAGCTCCGAGTTATTGGGAAGGTTATACTCCAGCTGTAAATTAAGAAGGGATGAAAGTCCATGGGAAACCTTGAAGGCCTTAGTAGTAAAGCTGCGAAGGCCAAATGCATTTGGTTGGAGATCACTGAAGGAGCTTGGATTAAGAAAGAAAGAAATGATGGGTTAATTGGGCCAGGTATGTCAGTTCCTCTTAAGTCCTTGCTATGCAGCGATGCAGTGCTTAAGAGTGTGGGTCTGGGACTCAGGCAATGCGAGTTCTAGTCCCCGCTCGGTCATGGAGCTTGCTGAGTGGCCTTGGGCCAGTCATGGACTCTCAGCCCAGCCTACGTATCTCACAGGGTTGTTTTTGTGAGGATAAGCTTGAGAGGAAGAGAATTATATAAGCCTCGAGGTCCTTGAAAGGAAAAACACTTGGAGCTGTGGGATTTTTTAGTGATTAAACATGCCAAGTTGCTCCCTAAACATATTAAACATGCCCAGGAGGAATCTCCCTGGATTCCCCGTGTGAAGAGCAACAGAATAATCTGGGACCAATCTGGAGAGACTGTGGCCACTGCTGAAATTCCTGGTGCCGAACTACCCCTTAGGTAGATGGTTCCTTCTCTGAAGGCAACGAGCAGAACAAGCCTCCCAAGGAAGACAGATCCGGTTTACTGCTTCTGTCCAGTTTGTATCAGTGGACCAGTCTCACACCTCTGGTTTGCTCGTCCAACTTCCACTGCCAATATTTGGGAAAAGGATGCATCTCGTGGCTGCAGACGCTGGCTAGCAAGACGCCGAACCATGACACTCAGTCTGGCTCGCCTTCCGAGCAAGCGTGTCCCTGGCTTTGCATTAACTTCTTGAAAACATACTTCATCATTCCGGTAAAGGAAACAGTACACAGTGGCAGATACTGCATGCTGCGTCCTTTTTCAGGCTGCCTCCGAGGCGCGTGCCCAGACTGTGATGTTCTAGTTACCACAGTGAAACAAATGCTGGTGAGCTTAAGTTAAAACGGGCACGGCTCAGCGAAGGCCTGCGCCTGGAAGTCATCGTGCCAGCTCTTCGCCACTGCACTACAGGTTGGATCACCTGTGGCAGCGCCAACGCAAAGTAGAAAACAAGCACCGGTCAATTTCCTTTACAATAGCTGTGCTGAAAGCAAACATCTCTTCATCAAGGGGTCCCTCCAGAGGCCCGGAGGAAGGCAGGCCTAGCCTGGCGCCGAGAGGCAATTTCTTCATTTTGATCCAGTGCCTTCGAATACCCAGTCCCTCATCACCATCGTGTTTGCCTCGGGCCAAAAATAACTTGGCGGAGCCAGCATGCCAGAGTAGCGTTTCTAATTCAAAAGTTAATAACCTTTGAAATTGGATTTTAATCAACTTGTCTTTAGTTCTCAGCCCTGGATCCCCGTTTGGGGAATCAAAAAAACTTGACTGTACCTCAATCTCATCTGCTGTCTGCTTCTTTTGTAATGATGTGGCAAAAGGAATAATGTGTCTTCCGTTTTGGTTCCAAATCATCCATCTTTGCATTTAGGACATTTTCTGTTCCTCAGTTTTTTAATTTCAGTTGATGGAAGCGAATTAGTCTTTCCCCAGGAATAAAGAAACCTCATTTAAGGTGTGTTTATGACTTTCTTGGAGAGAGTGGAAGGGGGCTTGGAGCAAGCCTGAAGACAGCCGTAAGAAAGTTGCTCATCCACAAATCCTCCCCTCATCGCACATCGTGATGGTTATGGGTGGAAGAAGATGAAGAAGAAGATGAAGAAGATGAAGTTGTGTTCCAAGGTGTCCCTGCCTGGCTACTTGGAGGGAATTCTTACTTGCCACAGGAGAACAAATCTTGAGGGCTGGTCTCACATCATGCTGAGGTCCCAGGGGTTGGTCTCCCTGAGGGGTTTAGTGGAGTGCACCATCCGCCATTTTGAATATGCAGGCACTGGTAGCGCACTTTCAATTTGCCTCGCCATGCAAATCCATTGTCTTTGGTTGTTAGAGGGGGGAGACAACCCTCAGTTCAGCAACAGCTTGCTTTAGGGTATCGGAGGGTGGTCTACCCTTCAAGCGACCCACAGCACCAGGTTCTGGAACACTGCAAACTACTTCCAGCAGGAGTACCAAAAAATACTCCGTTGTGGTGGTGTTGTCTCCAAGGTGTTGTGGTCTCCCAGTGTGAGAAGCCCCGCCGCGAAGTGTCTCAGTCTCATTGGCCCGTAAGTGAGTCAGGCAACTGGGTGAGAAGGTAAGTGGTATTTACTGATCTCCATCTCCATCACTCCAGGTATTCATCCTGAAGGCTTGTTAGCTGAAGTCAGGCCTATGGCTCAGCAAGAGGGCAAAATCCCTAGAAGGGCAACCCCTCACAAACATACCGGGGTACCAAGTTCCAGAGAGAGAGCTCAGCAGCAAGCGGCAGCTCCTGCACCCCTGCTCTGTTCTGAAGGCAGAACGCTGGCAGGGGAGTGGTGGCTATCCAGCACATCCCACCGAGTGACACAGGGATGACCAGCTGCCGACAGAGCAGGAGCTGTGAGCTGTGTGCTCGCCCGAATGCCCTCCTAGCCAGAAAAGGGCCTGGGGGTGGGGGCAGATTGATGAAGACGTGGACCCAGTGCAGAGAGGGTGTGAGAAAGGCGAACTCCCTGTTAGGCATAAGTGGGAAAGGAACTGAAAATAGACCTGCCAAGAGCCTATTGCACTCCCCTTGTACACATCTGTGGTGCGGGTGCACTTAGAATACAGTGTACAGTCATTATTAATTATTATTATTATTATTTCATTTCTACCCTGCCCCAGAGCTGAAGCTGTCTGGGTGGACTGGTCACCTGACCCGAAAAGGGACGTCGCTGAGCTGGAAAAGGTTCAGAGGAGGGCAGCAAAATCGATCCGGGGGCTGGAGAGGCTCCCCTGTGAGGAGCGGATGTGCTGCAGCAACTGGGACTGTCCATCTTAGAAGGAGGACGCGGGAGGGGAGGCATGCAAGGTGATTAAAACGACGAAAGTGGAGAAAGTGGAGACATTTTTCTCCTGTAATGCTTGAACCCAGGGTCGTCCCATGAAGCTGATTGGTGGGTGGTGGGAGGTTTAGGGCAGATAAAAGGAAGAAATTCCTCACACAGTGTCTAGTTAAACCATGGAATTCATTGCCATAGGAAATGGAGATGGCCACCCACTGGGATGGCTTTGAAGCGGACTGGGCAAATTCATGGAGGAAGAGGCTATCCGTGGCTACTAGAAGCTGGGATACACCAGTTGCTGAGAGACTTGGGCAGGCAGAAGCCTTGCACCCATCCTGCTTGGGGGATCCTGAGGGCAGCCAGCTGGGTTCAGACGATCTGGTAACCCACATTTCTGCAAGAATCCACAGTTTCATGACCAGCCACACTCAGCCCATACGCGGCCCTTGAGCATTTGAACGGGAGCTCAGCCCTCAGCACAAAAGAAGTTCACGAGCCCAGCTGTGAGCCATCGACTAGGGGGCACAGGGCACTTCCATGGCAGAATGCAAGCCAAATGTAGCCAACGTCACCTTTGCAAATGGAGTGTTGATCGGTGGGCTGACATTGATGGGCAGCCTGATTTTATCAGAGGACGACCTCTGATGATCCTCTAAGAACGTCAGCACTGTAAAAACGAGTGACTGGGGAAGCCGCGCAAGAGGCATTGGCTCTCACACAGTCTGTCCCACATCACAGGCCACGCCCTGTTCATTTAGTTTCTTCTGGCTCTGTTTTGGGGGTGAGGGTGGTTGTGGGGATCACCCATGCTCCGTCCTGTCTCCTCTGCACTTGGTCTGGAAAGAGGGAATAAAATTACAGCCCCAACCAGAACATACTCCGTGGAGTATATTTCACAGTTCCTGGTTATGACAAGCGGTCGATGCAGAAGCACAGGCCTGTCAGCATTAACCGCTGTTCTTGTCTTCGGGAGAACAAGTGAAATAACTTCTGGGCAAAAGGGAGGAACTTTCGAGGGTGTTAATATTTCAGCAGAAAACACTTCACTGATGCTTTGCAGAAGTACAAAAATGAAGGTGCGGCTCTCCCGCTGGCGGAAGGCTTTGCAAGATGTCGGGTTAAACGAAGGTCTTAATCAGGGACATACAAGCGTGGACATACAAGGGGCACACGGAAGTCAGCATCTTGAGCCATCCTATTTATTGGCATACAGGCTTCCTCGATCCTGCATGTTCCCAAGGTCTTTTGTTAGAATGGCTAAGCTGGCTGGGATAATGTGACTTGTACTAGAATATCGTATCTGCTGAGAATGGGTTGAGTACAGGTTGTCATTGTACCATGAGTTGCGGTAACCAAGTTATCTGAGTTCAGCTGTACCAGCAAACCATGGTTTAGCGGTAACCAAGTTATCTGAGTTCAGCTGTGCCAGCAAACCATGGTTTAGCAGTAACCAAGTTATCTGAGTTCAGCTGTGCCAGCAAACCATGGTTTATCAGCTATGAGGAGAACTGATGACTGGCCTGCCTGCCTGCCTCTTTCTCTCTTGCTCACTCCTTCCTCACCTTATTTTCTGGCTGTTTTCTCCTTGCTGGTATGCTGTGCCTATATTTCCTAGGGATATGCAAAGAATCCACTTTGGCTGGAAAATTCCTTGTTTCAGTCTGTTTTGCAGTGGCCCGAGGTCCAAGTTGCTGGTGGGTGTGACCAGGGCTTGTGGAGTGCAAGCCTTACACACTGGGCAGACAGAGCCATGGCGGGGAGGTTGGCCACCAGGAACGGTGGCTGGGGAAGGTTCTGGGTTGCACAACTGGAGGTCTGTG
The DNA here is from genome assembly GCF_004798865.1 of Varanus komodoensis. NCBI lineage: Eukaryota > Metazoa > Chordata > Lepidosauria > Squamata > Varanidae > Varanus > Varanus komodoensis. Next base: position 8,030,931 of record NW_025335854.1, read on the forward strand.
AACATTTGTGGACTTCTCCTGGGCTCAGCTCTCTTCCTTAGAGAGGGATGAGAACTGGGAGAAGTTGATTAGGCAGGTGCAAAGTGGGTTCCAGGCAGGCTCGGCACATCCCTGGAATTTGCATACATGTAAACCAGAGGCCAGGTGCATTGGTTCCCTCAGCTCCTACAGCCAAGAAGCACAGAGGAAACTGCACTTCAGTTTTGGACCTCAGCTCCCAGGGGCCCCAGGCAGTACCATCGATGGTCAGGAATGTGGGAGTTGAAGTTCAAAATGTTTGGAAATTTAGCTTCTGCCCACCTCCATTCTCGAGACCATGAGAGCCGACTGGATGAAGTCGCCCAGAAGGCAACTCTGCCCAGGTGGTGCAAGAGAGACCGGCTGTACCAGGCTAAGAGGAGGGTTCGGAAGTCTGGAAACATCCTTTTTGGCCCTGCCAGGAAAGCAGTCCCCTTTCCTCTAATCATCCTATTTACTGCTCACAGCTGCCCGAGTGCCGGAAAAGCACTGGCACCCTTAAAACCCAAACATACAGCTCCTAAATGCCAGATTCCAGTCATAATGGTGTGAGGAGTGCTAAATTCATCTCTAGGTATCCACTACAATCCTCTAAATTTTGCAGTGCATGAGGCATTAGTCATGTCTTTTAAAGAGTGTCCAAAAACGAAGTGCAGGAGAAATGGTGAAATATTCTTTTCTGCTGGCAACAGGACAAGAAATAATTGGGCATTAAATCAAGAAAATGGGAATGATGGAACGGCAAATCAAGGCAAATGGTGGAAAATTAGGTCTTAGTATGGAGAAATGTATCTACATTGATGCTAGACAGCTCCAGCAAAGATAAACTATCTATAAATCTTCTCTTTTAACCCTTTTGGCACCGTCGTGTAGGGCTGTCTCCGCAAGCTGGTGAGGCTGGCCTTTCATCGCAGGCTCATTCTTTCTACAGGGTCACTGCAGAAAGTATCGGGAAGGTCAGCAGCAGCAGCTCCCAATTTTAGGAGCTGTTTTCAAAGCCAGCAGGCTCAGCTGGTCTGCTGCCCATCTCGCACTGTGGCAAATGAGACCTCTCAGCCTGTCGCAGAAAGAAAGCTCTTGTGAACCCCAGCTGAAATGAATGGGAGCCCCATAAGGCTTGATCCGAAAGACCTGGGAGCGTCCCAGTGGGAAACTCTTCTATATACTGTCCTGTGAAATGAATAGGAATCTATAGAAGCATGGATTGTCTCTTGCTCTGCTCCCCACCTTTCCGTTGGGGTTTGCGTGAGAGGATCCCCCCATTGTGGGAAGGCAGTGAAGATGGGGGAAAAGGGAAGTGTTGAAAAAAGAAGTGTTGAAATGGCGTTCAAGGGGGCTAACGAAAATACAGGTTGGAAACATCTAAATCAAAACCTGCACATGGATCTGTAAAACACAATGGGAAATGCACGTGAAGAATAGCAGCCAAGCAGTTAAACCCCTCCTGAGCATCCGATCTGCTGCTTGAATAAAAAGGGGCCTGCCTGAATTTTTTTTTTTAAAAAGAACGTGCCTTTTGGTGGAAGGACAACAGAGATATTACACTCCCATTAATGTTAGGAAGTGCTTCAACGTGAGCCTAGTCAAAGCTGCAGTGTCTGGATGTCACCCACAACATTGCCTGGATCCATGAGACGACTGATACTGGGATTATTATAATGGTTGTGTTGCATTTGCATCTCTCCTTCCTTCCCCTTGCGAGGCACCCAGAGCTCCCTTTTATCCTCACAACAACCCTGTGGGGCAGGTGAGGCTGGGAGGGAGTGGCTGGTCAGTCACCCAGAGAGCCTTGCAGCTCCTGGGCTCCAGTCCGACACTCTCGCCTCCGTGCCACACCGACTCTCACCTGCTCTCCGGGGTGGGTGAATTATTATTTTTTTAATTATTATTAAAAAAATAATAATAACATGGCTCAGAGAAGAGCAGCATTGAAAACAAGGCTGGAGCGTTTGCAACGGCTGTCAGAACAGAGCAAAAAACAGAGATGCTTTTTGATCATGGTGACCAGGAAGAAAACCTGGTGTGCAGCTGTTGTTGTTAAGGCCATTTCAGTGGGAGGAGAGTCATTGGTAACACAAAGTAGGTTTTACCCTTGCACTTCCAACCCCACTGAAGCACAAGAGGTCCAGACTCCTGCAGCTCAGTGGCCGCAGGACAATGCCGATGTGGACACATTTTGCATCGCTAGGAACGTGCAAAGAGTCCACGGCATCCTTGTTGGCTGTCCCTTAACAACCTTGCCTTGCGGTCCCTTGAATGCAGCAATCCCTTATAGGGCAAAACGTGATCCCGTATAGGAGAAATGAATGAACCAAATCTTCCATCGGCTCCACCGCATCAGCCCAGATTGTGGCTGTTTTGGAATTGCCTCTCCAATTAGCTCGCGCTGGAGGTCAGTCAAGTGGCTCCTTCTCTGCCTCGCAAGCAACTGGATCACTGGATTCCTCTCTTTAGGCCTTTTGTGTATTGCAAACACTCTTGCCCTTGGCCTGGCATTGAGTCCTGTCCCTCCTCCGCCCCCGCTTATGTTTTATGGTGTTACTTTGAATTGGTGACTGATTTCATTTTAATGGCTGTGATTTTAAAATTCTCTGCTTTTATTATTGTTTGCTTTTCCTGTGTCTGTGTAGAAAAATTGCAGACAGCCTCAGGCAATTCTTGAAGTCTCAAAAGCAGGGCTTCAATGAGAAGGGACCGTGCACATGATTGTATAAATTAATAAAAATAAAAAGCTAATGCAGGGAAAAGACTATTCCATCTGTGAGATGTTGGGAAACACTGCCCTACACAACGCCCGCAAAGTATTGCATGGTTCGTTTCTTCAACCCACCTCCAAAGGTTTCAATTTCATCAGCTGCCCAGCATTTGGGCAATCACCGTAAATACCCTTGGGTTTTCAGTTCCAAATGGCGTTGCAGACAATCGAGGAAATAGCCCGAAAGTGTTTACATGCTGTTTTTCCCCCGTTAGCTTTTTGTGTGTCTCTTCCTGGCTGCCAGACTTTGTGCCTGAATTCTGTTTCTCAAACGTTATGATGGCAGTCACTGAAAAAAAGCCGTTTGCAGAGGGCTAAGGGACAGCTGTGGCAAGATAATTAATGCTCGCTAACATTTGAGCACCTTGCCATGACACATCCAGCAACATCTGTGCTTCCTGGCAGCTTAAGCTGTAAAAAGACACCCATCCCCCTGGCCCCTTCGGTCCTCATCAAGCAATTGTCACCCACCCAGGCATAATCAGGGCAAAATGTGGAAAATGACTTGGGAAAGACGGCCAGGGCAGATCTATCCATGCGAAGAGGCAGCTGCCGGGTCCTTCAGAGCTGCGAAGTGGTGCTTGTAGAACCCATTCCTGCTTCTGATGCTGATTCTTAACAAGCCGCAAGGCCCAGGAAGGGTTTTTGGACTGCTCCAGCTAGGGAAAGGAGGCTAGCTCCGGCTGAAACAGATTTGGTCTTGGTCCAAACGTGGCTGCTGGGCTTCTTTCCTAGAAAACAGAATCAGCGATGCTGTCAATATTCCATTAAAGAGCCGGGAGTGTGAGGGCCACGTGTCTCGTTTCCATGGAAAGAAGTCTCATGGAGCTCAACAAACAGTGCTCTCTCTGGAAACAGAAATCCATGCAGTTCCTGGCAGAACTTGGCTCCAGCACCAGTTTACCCAACCTGTTATCCAGAGGTAAAAAGCCTGCAGCTTGTTCTGAGGACTTTTCTTGGTGAGATGGTCAAGGAACTCATTGAAGAAAGTCAAAAGCAAGCAAGCAAGTCAAAAGGAGGGACTCCAGCTAGGTAAGCGGGCCAGTTTTAATGTCCCGACACAGAAGGGAGTAAATGTATTTATTTATTTGATTTATATGCCACCTGATTAGCCATAGGCTTCTCTGGTGGCTTACCTGCAGGCAGAACCACACAAAAACATCCATATAATAAAATAGTAATCACACTAAATTGCAGGTGAGCAGATCGCTCTCAGGGCTGGCCCATCGTATTTCTTCCTCGCTGCATCTGGGTGGGTGGTATGCATCTAGCGTCGTGATCGTCTTCTGAGAATGGGGGTGGCCGGCTGTCCTGCTTTTCAGGGGTCAGGCTTCCATTTAAAGGTGTCCTCTGCTGGAAGGGAGATGTGCTTTGAAGGTAACGAGCCACCCAAAGGGAGAGCAGCTGCCTTTGAAGTTGCCTGGCAACTGTTAGGATTCCGAGAAGATGTGCAGATCAGCTCACCTAGCCATTTTTCCCCAAGGGGAGGTGAGGACTTAGGCTTAGGCTTAGGCTTAGGGTGTCCATACAGGAAAGTAAGGAAAGGCAGCAGGTGTGCATGTTATGCAAATTGGTGTCTTCTTTTTGTCCTCTTTATTTGCTCCGTGTTAGCGGCTGCCTCATTTCGAGTGGCCTCAGGAAATGGCAAGCACGCAGATGTGGCAACCAGCCACGTGAAGCCAGCGAGAAGCCACAAGCTGGGCAGCCTTGCTTGGGAGGCTGATCTCCAGCAAGGGGCGCCCATGGCACGGCCACGGAACTTAACCCGCACAAAAGTGTTCTGAGCGCATCTGGCTACCCGTCTCGTGGGAGCATCCCCAGAGGATCTGGACTGTGCTGGACCAGCGCACTCATGCTTGTCCCGCGACTGATCCCACACCAGGCTCAAGCGTGTGACCACAGCCTGGTGCAGCCTTTGAGGGCACTGTATGAGAGGCTGTATCTTTCCGGACTGTAAGTCAGTGTGATGCCGTCCAGATGCTTTAGCTTGCCCTAAGCCAGTGTGACCATTGGTCAAGTGTGATGGGCGCTGGAGTCCAACACACCTGGGAGGTGCTGCTCCAAGGAAGGTTGCCTCAATCGCAGCTGAGGTGCTTTGGCTTGTGGTGATGTGCGAGAGCAAAACAGGTTTTCCGCCTGTCTTACCTGCAATGCATTAATCTTTGGTTCCTGTTGTCAGAGTCCTTGCCCGGCTTTTTCCCAGAGTGCAGAGCCTCTAAAGCCGGCTAATTTTTTTCTGTCGCTCTCTGTATGGTTGTCTCACTTACGCTGCACCGCAATATAATCATAACTGGTGCTAGGATGAAATACGAGTAGCACTGGAAGGGGCGTTTGAGCCTCGGCCTGCTTCCACGTGTGGTCACCCATGTTCAGCTGCAGCCCACACCTTTCCAGCTTTGCAAAGGCCACTCGACACGCTACCTTGCAGTTCAGCCATGCAGGCAGCCGCCTCCTCCTGTTCTTTGTCACAAGCTACTTTTGCAAAGTGCCCAGAGCGTTCTGGCTACCGGGCAGTATAGAAATGAAATTAACAATCACAGCAATTATTTGCTTCTTAAATGTTATATTTGTGCCTCCTGCATGGTGCGACGCCACTCAAAGTACACGCAAAAAAGAGCCGACAAATGGAAGAAATGGATTTTAAATACATCACTAATACAGAGAGAGGCTTAGAAATTTCAGTTCCCCTCCAGCGGGGCTTCACACGCAAGTGCAAAGCCAGACTGCTCTCTGTGGGTGCTGATTTATCCACACACTTATGAGCTGCCTCTCAGCCCGAATAAGCCTCCCAGGCAACCTGTGGTTAAAGCTTAGAACAGCGAGAAGTCCCAGCATCCCCCTGCAGCTACGCCATTCCCTGTGGTTGCTTCACTTGGGCAGCCCCCATCCCGGGAAACGGCTTTGCTGGAAGCACGCTTTGGAGGCGATGCGGCACCCCAGGCAGGTGCTCCCTGCAGGACCACATTAGCTGAAGAAAAGATCAAGCTGCCCCCCACTTTCTCCTACCCCTTCCATCTCTAGCCTTCTGCTTTATGCCTGACTTTATCTGTCTCTTTTTAAAAATAGCATCCTGCCGGTTCCCACTTCCCCCATTTTGGGGCAAGGGCGGTTTTGGGGACATCGCTCTACTTCTGTGATGGTGTTCTTTAAATCCAGGGCAGCAGAGTCCTGAGGCTGCTGGACAGCAGCTGGGCAGGCACTGGGCACCTACGTTCGCATTGCCTGCCACCCCCTGCAGCTGCCGCAGAAAGAAGCTTGCCAGCTGCTTCTGTGAAGCTGCAAAGTCCTTGGAAAAGGGCTTTCTTTGTGGGGTGTTATGGGGGGCTGCGAGGGGAGGAGACTGCTGCCACCGAGATACGTGGCTTCCCGGTGGTGCTTTCGCCTCCTTACCTCTGCTGTGAAGCAGTGCGCTCCAACGGCTGTCCCACTAAGTGGGGGCATGAGGAATGCAAGCCCAGCCTGCTCATGGAGGCTTGTCTCCAGGATGGGCTGCAGCTTGCACATTCGACTTTGGAAGCATGAAGAAATCGGCACCTTTGGCTATTTGTGCTGTTTGTACAAACTGGCAGCTAGAAAATGTGTAGCTCTTGCGTGATTTGATGTGGAACAACATTTCTGGCTTCCAGTTGGTGAGAGTCATGCAAATGTTCCTCCTCATATGCCTTTGCACACATTTCATCAGCATTTTTGAAAATGCACAAACCATGGCAGTCTTGGAGACAGAAGCCTGCAGCCCCACCCTTGCTTGGCCTGCTTTTGATCAGTGACTCAGAAGTGGGCAGAAAGTCCATTGGGCTCCAAGATGTGGGTCCTCCCCACATCAGCACGTGGGGAATGAAGATGGCTGTGACTGGAATCCCCTACTTGGCTTTGAAGTGATCTCTGCTGTCAGAGAGAAAACTTTTCTTTTTCGAATCCAAAGTGGGCAGGTCCTTGGTGGGCACCACAGAGAAGTACCCACAGGTGCATGTGTTCCTGTGAGCATCTCCTCAGCCTCCTGTGCTCCCCGATCCTCTTCCTTCCCCCTCTGGTATGGATGCTCAACGGAGATCAGAGTCACTGCACATCTGTAGTCACTCTTTATGTCCAAACCAGAGCTGGTGAATATTAACCGTAGTTTAGGAAAACAAGCCAGGTTCAACAACCATGATTTGAAGTTGGCTTGTTTCCCTAAACATAGATCATGTGAACCCTGTTTGGCCTTTTGGACGTAATGGAGATCAGCATGCAATGTGGGAGGAGAAGAAAGGGAGGTGGCATGAATCTGGCAGCTGTTTGTGTTGCAGATTGTGGCTTGGCACTACGCAGAAATGCAGCCATGGGTACAATAAAACCCATCACTCCATAGGTTCGGCGCAAGCCTGGAACACATCTCCACCCTTTCATGCTTTTGCAGCATTAATTTCCCCTTCCCCTTTGAATTTCCACTGACAACTGCAGATATTTTAAGCTCAGACTCTGAGTGCAGGGGGAAAATCATCCCCCATCACTCCTGAGTGACATGAAGCAGCTTTTTCATCAGTGAGCAGCTGCTTCCACAGTATTATATATATTTTCCTGATGCACACGCTGTTTGTGGCTAGCTTGCTGTTTATTTGCAGGGGTAAAATGAAGCAGGGATAGCAGTCTCTCTCTCTCTCTCTCCCACGCACCAATCAGCACATCTCCCTCCCATGGCTCCTTCCCCAGTGCGGTGCCCTCCAGATGCCTTGGGCTAAACCCCCCATAGCCTCTACCAGGGTAATAGGCCTTGCAGTCACATCATCAAGAACTCGCCATATTTATTTCAACAAAATCAAACCCCAAAAAATAAAAAATGGAGAAAATATATAAATAACTACACAAATGTGAACGTGTCATTTGGGGAAGTCTGTTGCAAAGGGTGAACTGCAGGCAGAGGGCAGTGCTTTGTCGCTGCCGATTTAGCATTGTTTTATCTGAGTTTATTAAGAGGATGTGTTACTACCACTTTATAACCATGATCTCGGTCTGGTGAATGCCAGCAGGGCTTCATCCTCAAGCTTGCTAGCAGCTGCTGCAAGGTCAGATTCCATTTCCAGCTCTTACCTCCACCTGGGCTCCTTGGGAGGCTGTCCCTGAACGTCAGCTAAGCACCTGCATCCTGAGAATAATGATTCTGGCCCAGCGTGCAGGGATCTAGCAAAGATCGCTGTGACCATGCAAAGGAAGCACATTTTGACACTGTAAAAAGCAAATGCAAACACAGAAGAATTATTTTCCGAGTCAGAATACTTGCGTCTGAACGCAGACAAGGTATTTTCAGACTTGTGGGGCAGTCTGCTCGGGGAAAGATGACCTTTGGCTGCCACAAGGGGAACAGAATTACAATTTTGCAGCTACGGAGTGAACACAATGACTTGAAAAAGGCCGAGCTTGTCAAAAACAGCAGTTTGGCAACACCCAGCTGTTTTACATCTGTTCCACCATGAAGTGGAGGGCTACTGGCTCGCAGCCTATCCAAAGGGTCATATGGTGGATACTGAGCAATGAGTGATCCTCCTCCATCCCTCCTGAAGTACAATCTTGCATCCCTGACTCCATCTCCCCAAGGGCACGGCATGCACAGCTCTGCTGTTCGAGTAGAAAAGCTTTAATTAGGTAGATTCATTGATCCAGAGCAGGGCCAAACACGCCGGGGAAAAGTGTTCCTTCGCTTTCCCCTGCCTCATTCAGCTGGTTAGCTAAAGGGCAAAGTCCCAGCCCTTTATTTCACCGTGCAAGGTCCAAGAGGAGCAATATACTACTAAGCTCCTGGTCTATCCCAGGATCCCAAGGCAGGTGGAAATCATTTTTTTAAAAAAATAACACTCCACCAATGCAATTTGTAACATTCCAAGGAATCATCCTCTAAGACAAACGTCTAATAGAAGAGGCATATTTTTCTTCTGAATTAAAATTGGAAGCATATTTCAGCTTTACAGCCTCAAAGGTTTACTTTCACTTTTAAAGTGTGTTGGAATAAGAAGGACGATTGTGCCATCTTCAGAGAAGTATAGCTGCTGTGTTTTGCCGTGTGACCCTGTTCCAACTTGTCTTTTTCAAGGGCAGACACGTTTCCTGTGTGGCTGCATTCCCTTACATTTCAAAATTTGGCCCATTTGTTATCATCATCATAATTAAGCTTGTTTATATGCTGCGTTTTTGATGATGCCAAAAGCAGTGTAGAACAGTAATTATGCATACACACACACACACACACACCTCAATCATGGTCTTAAATATATCAACCCCTTTCATAGTGTAACATTTGAATCTGGAGGGACTCAGGCAGTAGCTACAGGGGAAAAGAGGGAAAGGAAAATCGTTATTTAAAACAATGACTATTACAAATTTTATAAAAAGGTAATTTAAAGTCAACTGAAAATTACAGTTGTGGAAAGGGACTGTGGACGATGACTTATACATGGCAGACTTTCCTAACTGGGCAGGTCCCAGATGGGTTGGACTACAAAGTCCACCATCCGCAGCCAACATGGCCATCTGGGGTTTGAGGCAGGCTTCATCTGCTGAGCTGTGTGGGAAAGGCACTCCGCATGATTCCGTTCTTGTTATTCTGAATTTGAGTCACAGGCCTGGCTGCAGAACCGAGGCACAAATTTGGCAGGGTCTGGGTGGTGGAATGGGGGGAAGTGCAAGCTGTGCTGTCGAACAGCTTCCCTGCGGGAAGGGAGGGCAGGGCAGGGCAGGGCAGGGCAGGGCAGGGAGCAGCAGCTGCCAAGTGTCCAGGCTGGGGGAGGTGGGGGCGGCACCCCGCAAGCGAGCCGGGCAGCTCCTCTGGTGTTTCCTCCCCTGCACTATGTTCGCATGAACACACTGTGAGGAATAGCCACTCTGCACACGCCCAGAGGCACTGGAAGATTTCACTGCTAATAAAAATGGTGCATTATTAGATGACAGTTCTGCGTGAAGAAGCCCTTCCCCCTGTGTGAAGTAAATTTGGCAGAGAAGCACAATTTCTTGTTAATTGCACAACCATTGCATTAACCGTATATGCGTCAAATAGATTCTATCTGACATTCATAGTGAAATGTCAGGTAAATGCCAAACCAATAAGCGCCCTCCAGAATTTCAGGAGAACTTCCTGCTGCTTAAGTAATTCAGCCTGGTCTCTCTTTCCTATGGAGTTTTGCATGTCATACACCCCGTCTCTGAATCCTTCCTTGGGCTGCCACTGGCCCACTGGGTGGGTGGTGGAAGACTCTTGCCCAAGCAAATTGGAAGGGTGGCCAGAAATGAGCAGGACCACTGGATTCTGTCCATAAAGAGGACGATCACTGAGCCAGCACCTGCCTTGCCTATCTTCGCTCCAAAGGGCTGTCAGTCCAAATTTGGACCCATTGGAGAGGATGGGAGAGACAATGCAGAGAAGTGGGGGAGGCAGCGAAAAGGACGAATAAGGCATGAGCATCGAGAAATAGGCTTACATGCACATCAACGCTGGTGATTTGGATTATGGGCTTCAGCCAAATGCTCCACTGAAGAAGAGAGATTAAACACCATAGAGAACACTTGAAGTTTGGGCCAACAGGAAAAAGTGGTATCACGGAAGTATTCCTGCAAGGTGGGCACACCTGAAGCATCCCTTATCAGGTGCTGGAAGGGATCCTTCTGGAGAAGGAAAGATCAGTGCAAATGACGCATAATGTGAACCTCGTGACCGAAGTGGTCCTTACTTCCTGTGCCACGGATGTCAGAAAAACATGGCACATCTTGAAGGCCGTTTAAGCTCTCTGAAGGATTTGCATGAGGTACAATTATTTTCAGACTTTCAAATCTGAATGAAAATTGTGTTTCCATATTGGACAACACTGAGCGTTTGAAAGACTCCTTTTGCAAAATTTATTATTTGGAAATAATTGGGGACATGGAGACTTTTGTTTGATGACTTTGATGTCTCAGAAATGGACCACCCTGAACCTGGAGTGGAAGTTCTGTGTAAAACTTGCTTTGCAGCCCTTGTAGGAATGTAGAATTCTTAACCAATCCCAATGAAAATGGAGCTAATTCTCAGCTATGCAGTGATCAAACTAGCTTATGTATTTTCAGTGACTTCCTAATGAGAAACCTTTAGAAATTGTGAGCATATTTCATACAATAGGTCCATCAGCAGCTAAGCGATTGTTGCAGTAATAATCCTGTGTGTCTTGACACATTCACAATCAATATTTCCATTAGCAGTGTGTTTGCTAACTGGCAGCAGTCTCTCATTCTGTGGCAGCCGCGAAGGATCTGAACTCGTCCATTACTGATTTTTAACTCTCCTTTGCTGCATGTTGTTTCAGAATGCATTTATTAGGCTGACGGAGCTCAGTCCAGATGGGAATATTTTGGTAGAGAAGGCACAGTGTCACATTTGAAAAATGATGTATTAATCATATTGCACCATTCAATTCATTTTAGTGTTTACAGATAGGGTGGTATGTCCATAAAGATGCATTTCTTTCTTTATTTGAAACATTTTAATCTGGTCCTTCAGTCAAAAAGCTTCCCAAAGTGGCTGACATAAGATTAATAAGAACAGAGTCCCAACCTGCAGGACTTCCTTTTCACTGACATAACAGAAAAGGAAATAACAACAAGGCGAGAAGAGGAAAACAAGAAAACACGGAAGTGTTTCTTAAAGTTCAATAGAAGTGCTGCTGGTGAGCAGCTGGATGAGAGGACCTGACGATGCTGGTCTTTCACCAAAGTACGGAGTGTCCCTGCTTTCAACTACTTTCTACTGCAACTTGAATGGAGTGACTGATATCAGCTGACAAGTGAGGAAGGGAGCTTGTTTGGAGCAGTGGCTGACAATTTCTACTGATTTTGTTATTTTTTTTTTAAACAGAAAACTACCTGAGAGAAGAAAGATAGATGGTTGCTCCCCATTAGGCTCCCCAGAATTCCCACATATGCCCTTCAGTTTAAATCTCATCCAGGTATTCCAACAGTGAGAAAAATAAACATTTGAGTAAAATAAACCCGAATCTCATTCCCACACTCACTTCTATTGCCTTCGACATGTGGAGACTGAATTGTTCAGAATCAATCTTTAATTGATCAGTTAAGTAAAGAACTTTCTTGGCAATTCTCATCTTGAAATATTAGTGGTCCGGGATGATTTCAGTGTTATCACTAGAGGGTGTTTTCTTTCAGATGCCTTGTAAATGAAGAAAGGTCAGGGTTCTGATGTACAACAAGATGTATAACAAAGATAAAATAAGTGACTCAAAATATATGCAAACTTGATAGCACCGCAACACAAATTGAATTTGCTGGAAATCCAAAGTAGTCAGAAAGTACTCCTATATACTAAGGCATACTTCAAGAGAGGTAACAAACAGGGGAAGCTCCTGGAATGGAAACTGTGAAGTATTCAAAGAAATGATGGTCATCAGGATCCATCAAGCAGCTTTACCTCTAAGGAAGTTGATCTTGGTTCCCTATACTTGAATTTTAAGTCTCCTTCTTTCTCTCAATGGTCACATCACAACCAGAGAAAGGACTTCTGGATTCCTTGCCTGTCCAATGGGGACATCAGACCAGAGCACAGAATTGGAAACCCTGAAGAAGTAGACCAAGTTATAATGGGATTTTTACCCCTCAGTGTCACCCAAAAGCTTTTGATCATATAGAATGGCCATATCTTTAATGCCTACCTTTGAAGAGGATTTTTGGCCCAATATGTTTTAATGCAGTCATATCCAGTTTTTGAATTCCTCAAGCACTGGTCTCTGTTAAGAATTACAATTTAAGGATTTTTCAGTTACGGAGGGATGTAAGGCAAGGTTACCCATTGTCTGCTCTAGTGTATACCTTAACTGTTGAACCTCATCTCATTTCTTGCCATGCTAATCACCAGATTATTTATTTATTATTTATTAAAACATTTTTATGCCGCCCCATTCGCCGAAGCCTCAGGGCGGCTTACCACAATTAATTACATTTGTAATAAATATTCAGGACATATTAAGAATCCCCAGGGTTTTTGTGCTTCTATAGCACCAAAAAGTTAGAAATGTTTTGATTTATTTGAGAAGAATGAAACACATGATCAGTATCTGCAAGTGCATCACGTTCTTAGCTGGAATCTTACTAAGAAGGCAGCCAACCACCCACTTACATCTTTTTTGAATTTCTTTACAGGAGCTGCTGTAACTTCAAATACAGGTTTGATATCATCCATTTATAAAAATCCCACAAATGCATTTATGGGATGACAGGCCATCCTCCCTGCAAAAGCGAGAGGCTGACATAGTGGATTCCTTGGAAGAAGAGGGTTGATCAATCATCAGCAATATAAATCAGAGCAATAGGAAGGAAGCACAAGGCACAGTTCTCAGTCAGTGGCACAGAACACCTGCAAAGCTTTGCTTAATACATGCAATGTCTAATCAATACTGTTGGGAGGAGTGTTGTCAGACTTGGCTTCATCTTGCAGGTCGTATTCCTGCCTCTGTCATGCTTACTTTTGAGGAACTTCCAAGGACTGTGCTAAGACAAAAACAGGGAAAGGTCCCACTTTGGCCTTCCAGAAGAACTTAAACTTATGTGTTCTCTTCCAACAATATTCACCCTGGCGATTGGTCATGCTGGCCAAGGCTCATGGGAGTTGAAATTCAAAGCATCTCAGAGGTTGCCTGATTGGGAAGGGTGGCCAAAATAATGAGAGGGGGTGAATAATTTTGGTGGCAGAATCCTGGGTGGAGATGAGGCCAAGATGAACAGGAACAGAAAGGATGAGAGACTCAAAGCAAAGTCCAGGGGCAAGCAAATCCGTGGCAAAAGAAAAAATTCTGGAGAATTGTCCTGAGCTGTACAGGAAAGACTCTTCTACTTAGTTTCTACCAATTTCTACTTAGTTTCTTTCTTTACCAATACAGCATTCTTTTGCCTCGTTTCTGCTGCTTTCACAGCACAGAGTACAGGAAGGAATTTCTTCTGGAGAACAGGAAGGAATTTCATCTGTAGAACCTGGTGTCATGATTTCCCTGGGGATTCCTCATAATAATGATTGCAGTAAATAAAAAACAGAATCAAGACACTTCTTGCAATCGGGTTGTGTTTGCCTAAAGGCTGGACCATGGTCCCTTGGTTCCGGCATGTAATGGGATTTTTCTCTGTCTAACAAGTGTTGCAAAGTGTTGCTGGATCAGCAGGGACAGAATGACAGCACAGTAGATAAATGTGGCCACAGTGACTGGTCCGTTCCACGAGGGGCAGCGACCTTGGGGGCTTGGCCTCTTCCTTGCCAACATTTCTCAGCCTCCTTCCAGGTTCCCGAGAAAGGTTTTTACTACCTCTCTCCACAAAACTGTATGGCGGCCTTCTCCAACCTGTTGCCTTCTGGGTGTGGACTACAACTCTCCACATCCCCAGGTGGAATGGATAAATCTGCCAGTTTTTGGTTCCTCTCATTTTCCCAGCCTTTCTAGCCTGCATTTAGTTCATCTTGAACTTTGAGAATACGTATATTTCACCTGATATAAACATTTTTCCAAATATATGCGTGTTTGCAAGCAATCCCCTGCTCTAAGGCATTTTGAACGCCATCTTTCTTAATAGACACGCCTTTGCATGCATTTTGTAATTCAAGAGCCCTCTGCAAAATTCAGGGAAGCAGTTTTTGAAGAACAGTTGAGCTCCTGCTTGCAGAGCAGCTCGAGAGTGCAAAATTGGATGAGTTTGCATTACAGCCCTAACTGAGCAAGGGTCCCAGTCCTGGTTTGCACTGAGCCCTCTGCAGGGAGCACAGGGGTGGGCAGCCTGTGGTCCTCAAGATGCTGTTGGACTCCAACTCCCATCAGCCCCAGTCAGTGGGCCATGATCAGGGGTGATAGCAATTGGAGTCCAGCCACATCTGGAGGCCACAAGCTGCCTGTCCCTGGTACAAAGCAAGAGCTCTTGTGTGGGACTCCTCCTCCCGCCATGCGAGGTGTTGCAGCGGCAGCATCTCAGTGAGAAGAGGCCTCACATGAGTGAGCCAAGACTGGGGCCCAGAGCAGAAGACGGACTTTGCCGGATCAAGGCTAAGTCCACCTCGTTTAGCTTCTTGTTGCCACCCAGTGCAACTGGAGGCTGGGCGTGAAGGCCAGGTCCTCCCCTTGGCTGGTCTCCAGCTTCCTCGGGTACGTTGTGTCTGGGTAGGGAGTTCCCCTGAGCCACTGGGGCTGATAGCCACCTTGTGAAGCTCTTTCCAGCCTTACAGTGCAGTGGGATCCGGCGACTGCTTGCTTGCAGCTCAAGCCCACTTCCCTGCTTAACCAGAATCTCCCTTCCCTGTTGTTTCAGTGACAAGCTGTCAGGGTAAGGATGGGCTTGTCCTTCCTGCATCCAAAAGACAAATTGCTGATGCAGTATGTACATGTATGCATGGAACATGCAAGCAATTGCATGGTGCCTCTATTTCACCCAAGCTATTGCTCGCTTGCCCACTTTGGTAGCCAAGAACTGGACTGTTGGGAACCAGCCCGAGAGCTTCAGCTGTGCGGTGGTATCGAAATGAAATTGATAATGATGTGACGGTGTCGAGCTCTCAGCCTGTGGCTTTTCTTTGCAGGTGGTGGCGTTACAGGTACAAGGAGAGATCACTGAGCTAAAAAGGCTTCTGATCCTGCACGGCACGTCCGCCGAAGCCGGGAATGAAAACGTGTCGCCTCTTAAATGCCGAGCGTGTGAACAGAGGTCTGAAGTTGCTGCAAGAGGCGGCCCAACCTTTGTGAGCAGATCCCTTGTGACTCGGGTTGCAGTTGGCAGCCTGGTTTTTGGGGAAAGGGCCATTGAGGTCCTGGGCCAGACTTCCCCAGTGGTGTGCCCTCCAGATGTGTGGGTCCACTGGGCTTGTGCGATCATGGGAAGTGCCGTCCCACACATCTGGGGTGCATCTGATAGGGAAAGCCCCCTTGGGCAACTTCTCAGTCCCAGGTGTTTATCAGCAGTCATGGGAACTGCTGCCCGACTGTGTCCCTGCTTTTAAAGACACGTCACGCTTTGCAGTCTTCAAAGTGGCCGTCGGATTCCTGTTCAGAAATCAAAGCTGATCTGCCATTGAACTGCTGCTGATGCTGAGAAGGTTTGGCCTTGTTAGTGGAGACCAGAGGAAGCTGCCTTTCATGGAAGCCAACCGTGGCTCCACCCAGCTCAGTGATCTGATTGCCGGCTGCTCTCCAGGGTTTCGGAAAGGGGCCTTCCCGGCCAGATGCGGAGATGCCAGGGATGAACCCACTGCACGGCGGTGTTGTCTGCTGAACTCCAGCCCTTCCCCTGCCCGCTTCCCATGCAAGTGCTTGGATGGGAGACTGTTCGGAATGGCGTTTACGTCTGCTGCTCTCAACAAATTGAATAAACATACTTACAAGCAAAGAGATAAGAACAAATCAGAAGGCACATAACCTAGAAGATGATGGCAAGAACAAAAGGCATCATCACAAGGGTGAGAGCCTTTGGGAGCAAGAATTTAATGGTGAGGTCTTCCTTCACAGAAGACAAGGCCTCTCTGGAAGGTCTACCGGAACAAATCATGAGACTTGGACTCGGAATTTGGATGGCTTCATTAAATAGTGAACTTGAGGGCCTACTCCATGGAGTCATTGCCAGCATAACAGAGTGCATAGAGGGAGAGCTTGCAGGCTCCAGTTTGACTCCTAGAACATTGTGGGACCTCTTGTTTGTTCCTAGTCTCCGCTGCCTTTTCACTGGCATCTGATGCAGGACAGTGGCTGCTGGGACATGGAGTGGAGCTTCCCACAGACACAGGGCTCAGGTTACCTCTGCCCATGAATGGGACTTTAGAGCAACAACTGAGTCAACAGTCCATTCACATGAAGAATGACTTCTGGTTTTCCTCCAAGTTCGCTTTGTTTCAGCTGCCTAACTTAGGGAGTAAAAAGCCTTTTTGGTGTAGTGCCTGTTAATGTAATTGAGACTTAGAAACTCTGCTGATCTCCGGCCAAGATCTATGCGCGTCCATGTTTGAAATAGTTCTCTCCCGATCCTACGAGTGCCGTCCTGAGCAATTTGGAACAAGAGCAGAATTAGCATGCAGAAGATGAATCCGTGTAGCAATGAAGGCCACTGCTGGAAAACTTCTGCTGCCGCCAACCACAGACCTAACGTGTTGCAGTGACGGAGCAGGACACGGTGCCTCAGTCTGCATACCCTGGAGAATGGGTCCATAAATGGGAGACGTCCTTCTTGCTCTCTCCAGGACCTAAGCTGTGTAGGCTTTTGTGCTGAGCAAATACACTCTCTGTCAAATGTGCACCAGACCAAATGTGTTTGTGTTTTAAAATACACTATTTGAATACACTAAACCCATTAGTAAGATGCTTTGCATGCTCCACAGAGCAGCTGATATTTTAATTACATTTCAGTGCTGCCTGATGAAGAAGTCCATAACTCTCCAAACTTGCGTCTCGCTAATATGCTCCTGGCTAGCCACTGGATTCCCTGGAGGCTTGGAGTCCCCGGAGAGGGAGGGAGCCAAGGGTTGAGAGCAACACTCCAGCCCTGCAAGTGTGTTTCCCACAAGTTCTTTCCCCACAAATGCCACTTCCCCATAAGTAGGCTAGCAGCTGCTTGCAGCGTCTGTTGTCGGGTTCTTGAGCTTGGTTGCCGTTCACTATGTGTCTCCACCACTGTGAGCATCCCACCATGTTGAAATGGCCAGTAGTGGAGGGGGAAAGCTGGTGGTGAACTGGAGGAAGTGGTGGCCAGAAGGGATGGCTCTTGGCAACACACTGCCATGTCTGTACAGGTGGGGCGTAGAACATGGAATGCTCCTTCATCCGTCCATTAACCAATAACCAAACGAACCCATGTACACAGGCGAGTCTTGAAGGTGACCGATCCTAGCTTAGCCCTCTCCTTGCACGCTCGTGTTCAGAATTTGTGCATGTGTTAAGGGAGCTTCCATGGGGCCCACAGTCCAGAGCGGTACAGGGCAGGCTCTGGCTTGTCCCTACCATGAGCGTGAAGTGTGTGGATCGCAAGCGCTCCTGGAGGAAGCCGGAGGGCAATCTAGCCCCTGTGCCCCAAGCAGGAGATAAACCGAGCCATAAGACATGCAAATTGCAATTAAAAGTGTGTGTTTCATTAACTGCTGGCTTCCCCTTCCTACAAAACATACAGCTCTGATGCTTATCTCGGGTTATTACTGCCAGTGGGCCCTTAACGGAAAGCCCTGGCACCCAGTCTGGAGGCCTTTTGTTAAAGCCAATTACTGCTAGAGAGCTGATGGGCTCTTCGTTATTGCGTTTTTATTGTTGCTACCTAGCATTGATTAGTAATTTGTAGCCATGGGCTTCTTTCCTGTGCCTTTGAGCTGAGCTTCTGTGAGCATGTCAAGGCCATTTTTCAGGCAAGGATAGTGGATCCATCACTCGCTGTCCTTCCCCGGTGGATGCATTTTTTTTCTTTTTTGGGGAGGGGGAATTAAACAGAAAACTTCACCTTGTCTGCATGATAAAAGATCCAAGTTGCTCCCCACAAGGTGACAGTCCAGTTTCCTATTGGAATACAGAAATACCCACTGATTCCCTATCATGAGGACTAGGCACTTGGTCATCCTGGACTCTCAATAAATCCTTAAGAGATACCGAGAGAGCCCTGAATTCCAAGTCCCCCTGCTCTTTATGAAGGGCCTCAGAGGCTGGCAAAGGGCTCTTTCCTTCCTCCCAAAATGAAGCAGGAACCAGAAGAAACATCCTAGGCAAAGGGAGGAACTGGCCAAAATGCATTCAAAATGAAATGAAAAGCAGTAAATGAAGGGGGAAAGCTCTTACGAATCCTCCACTGAAGTTCATCATGCAGAAAACAGAGGGGCTGAAGCACCCTTTGTCTGTGTCTCAGCTTGCATGGGCAACGGCAGGATTCCTGCGGGTCCACGACCATACAGCCCTGCTCCATTCGGAAGGGGGCTCCTGAGAAGAATATGGGGAGGAAGTATGGATCCCTTTCCAACCTGCCATGGCCTAGCGAGCAGACCCCAAACGGACGGCACCTGCACTGGTGTGTGTCTAAGGCAGCGGTCCATGGGGCCACTTTTGAGTTCGTGTGTGCTGATAATGGCATTATAACACCCTTTCCTCTCCTCTTTGCATCCTTTACCTGGGGCAGGTGTGGTGCAGAAGACATCTGACTTGGCGGCGGCAGGGTGCTGATGGGAGAGGAGCCAGGCAGCAGAGGTGGGGCCAGGGGCCCACAGGGGGGTCTTGCAGGTGGGGCCCGGAGTCCCAGGAGGCAGCCCAGACTTTGTATTCTGGGCGGCCCATAATTCGCCCTGCAGAAAGGAAGTGCAGAGGCGCATTAAAGCCGAGGCTGGGCATGCAAAGGGGCGGGGCAGTCCTGACCATGGGGTGCCCTCCTGTGGGCCCATGCTCCACTGGACCCACAGTCCTCAGAGACTCAGAAGGGATGGGGGTGGGGGAGAGTCTGGCAATCCCCAGAATGATGAGGCGGCCACTGCTAACGATGATTTCTCAGAGACACGCAGCCAGGAACAGCTCAAGGCTACTCTGGGCCTCGGGGGAGCCCCTTCAGCAGCCCCCCATTCTGCCTCCATCGCCAAACTCTGTCTCACTGCCTCTCTCATCCCCCCCCCACCCCCAAGACGAGGGAAGGGGAGAAAACCAAGTCCAATAATAATGCAAAATCCCCTTTTGCCACATTTTGCTGCAAATGCCTCCTGTTTCTCACAGCAGGATCTGGGCCAGTTCCTGCCTCACAGCCTAATCTTATCTCCCAGGATCGTTCGAAAGTAAAGATTGGGAGGAAAAGCAAAACATAAATGTAATAAAATGGAAATAAGCTCATCCTGTGCTAGAAAGCAGAATGGTCTTATCCTGTGTTCATGAGAAGTCCTCCTGGCGTGTAAAAGGGGCACCTGCATTCTGCACTAGCGTGTGCACATGTTTACATGCATGTACCGGAGAAGAGAAACAGCTTTTGGGCACTGATCTCATGCTGAGCCTGGGGGTTGCAGGAGGCAGCCTGAAGACCGAAACCCACTTGTATAACTCATCATATGCAGTTAAGGTTCATAAAACAGCCTTCACTTCTGATTTGCCCCACAGATGTGGGGAAATCCAGCTCCTCTAAGCTCAGCAGGTTCTCTGCCCCTCTCGGAGCCAGCGATTTGAACCAGGATGAGGTGGTTTTTCTTTTGGTTGGAGGGAGGTTCCATCTCTAAGATAGCCCATAATTTGTGCATTAAGAAAAGCTGAAGAAATGTGTACTGATTGTATAATTTGCGCAAATTGGAAGCTGAAAACTGCATCATTCTAACACAATTTGTGTAAATCTTACTAGAACAACAACAATGACTTCTAGCTTCCAGTTTGCATGAAATGAGAACTGCAGTCCTGTGCACACTTACACGGGTGTAAGTCCTAATGAATTCAGTGAGTCTTACTTCTCAGTAGATGGACACTGGATGGCTCTATATATCCCATCAACTCCCCACGCATGCTTGCACACCAATTTCTCCAGCGTATGTAACAACACCGAGAAAACAATTTGAATGATAGTGAATTTATACCCCCTTCATCCTGCTCTGTTCAAAGGATTTTTTGGGGGGATGGGCTGGTTCCCCAAGTAAATGAGGAAAGAGATGTCAAGGAAGCAAGCAGGAATATGCATGGACACACTCACTCTGTTTTAGCCTCACAACAGCCCTGCAAGGTAGGGTAGGCTGAGAGCCAGTCTTTGGCCCCAGAGTGGCCTCCATGGCCAAGTGCAGACTAGAATCTAGCTCTCCTCCATACTAGGCCAGCACTGTATCAGCTATGTCATACTGGTTCCCAGTCAATGCTGGCACTATTAGACAGGAGCATACTGGAATAACCAAGGGCTGCCAGTATGTTGGAGCCAAAGAATGTTGGAGTGCAAAATCCAAGAACAGCATGGCAGTTCTTTTGGACTTATCCGTTTAAGTTAGGAAGGCTGCGTGTGTTTGTGGCAGGCACCGCTAAAGTTGGCAAATGTATAAGAAAATGTTAGGTGCAAATGTCGTAGTATAAATCCACCATATCTATTACTGTATCTTGCATTATGTCTTGGATCAGAGCAAACAGCAACGATAGATTTGCCACAGCCTGGTGTATTGGTGGATTTTCAGTATCAAAGAAGATAAATTCTGATATATTTTTTTTTAAATCAAGGAGCCAGATGCTCCAAGCAGAAGACTGCTATCTTGGTTTTGTTGTGTTTTTCCCGAAGACTAAATGGTGCAGTGACAGACCTCCCAAGTCACGTGGAAAACCAGATGAGCTCTTTAAGCTTTGTACTTCTGGATCTGGTACTTTATCAAAACGGTGCAGAGAACATGCCACAATCAAAAAGCATTACAAGAATTCTGCTGATAGGCTCATTCTGATGGCAATGGGTTTTCTGAAGAAAGATTTGCTTAACATAAAAACAATTTCATGGGTGGGGGGGGGCTTCTCTGATGGTCTGAGTGATGGCTATGTAGGGTCAGGAGGGAGCCTCCTGTGCACTCACTCACCTGCGCGCTGCTCAGAGGGGTGCAATTGATTCGTGTATTTGCACTAATTGGATGCTGGAAACTGCATCATTCTAATGTGATTTGTGTATGTCTTATTAGAACAACGATGATGTTTAGCTTCCAGTTTGCATGAAATTACAGCTGCAGTCCTTTGCATACTTACAGGGCCATATACAAAAGTTTTAAACAAACGTATATACCACCCAACAGCCGAGGCTCTCTGGGCAGTTAGCAACCATTGGAATTAAACAACCATGGTTTATTAACATGGCTGGATTCAGACAACACAATAGCTTGCATGTCAGCAGCCATTCACAGCCAGGCTCAACCCCTACTCAGCCCTTCATGTTGTGTGAACCCAGTCATTGTGTAAGTATACAGTGTCACATGTTCATGTGTTTTAGGTGCCTGCTCTTCCACTGTACAAACAGGATCCTTAGCAAATGAGGATGGAGCCATCTCTAGAACCAACAGGTAGGAGATATTAAAAGAAAAGATGTGTTCATTATAACGCAGAATGGAGATCAGTGAAATTGTCCATAAGGAATGGATGGGGGAATCAATTATCATAAGAAACGTTTTGGTCCAAGAATAAAAATCCTTATTAACCAGAAACATATTCTGAATAGGTGAAAATCTCCTCTAATGAACTGCTGAATTGTCAGCATAATGATAATGACACCCTATGAAGATGATCAGGCAATTGAACAGCCCTTAATGGAGGAGCTGACATTTCTTGATGACATCAAGAGAAGTGTGGGACGGAGGAAAAAGAGAAGAAGTTCCTGGAGGGACCATGCCATGGTGAAGCCAACCAGAAAACGGCAGGGATCCCGTGTGGTGCAGTGGTCAAGAGCGCGGGACTGGGCCTCAGGAGAGCTGCGCCTGAGTCCCCACTCAGCCATGGCGCCAACTGGGTGTTTTGGGGACAGTCACACAGACTCAGCAAGATTGTTGTTGCAAGTGGGAGGAGGATAATTCTGCCATCTGCCTTGGTCTCCTTGAAAGGAAAAAAGGTGGGGCGGACCTATGATAAATGAATGAATAAATACATAGCTATTTAACAGATAATGTAATGGGGAACATATGGAAGGTAAGCCAAGTTCCAGACTGTATCCATCACATATCTGAGGAGAGGTGCACATTTGCTAAATAAATCTTCAGCACATTTGGCTCTGAAGTGTGTGCGGTCTACTTTTATCATGAAACGGAGTAACCTGTGCATGGGGCTTTCAAAAAGGTGATACCAACTCTACCGCTTGAAAGACATAACGCATCTTTTCCACCGTTTCTCCCTTAGCAGATCTTTGTGTGGAAGGAAAAAGAGGTGGAAGAAGTGGTGGAAAACAGAGTTCCGAGTGGAAGGAGATGGGTCTGGATTTCATAAAATTCAGTGAATGAGGCAGGTTGATTTTTTTTTTTTTTAAGCACCTCATCTGGAAGCATCCCCAAAATGGGAATGAACTAGTGCGCCTTCCCCATATTATTTATCTGTGCTCTGCATGGAGCTGTGGACCCCCAAGTCTGCTCCCTTCAACTCCAGACCAAGGTTTAGGAAAATGCTAAGGAATCAAGGTGCTTGGAAGTAATTACTTGACAAGAATTAAGATGCAAGGGGGCGAATTCCTACTAGATTCGGCTTAGCAAAGGACACAAAACCCTGGGATATCCTTTGGTATGTTAATCCACAGAAACTTCATTTATGCCTCATGAGTTCCCATGGTCAGTTATTTATATTGGACAAAAACTGCTGAACTTTTTGGTGGAAGAAAAGAGGGTGGCTTGGCCGGTCAGTTCAGAAGCCACCATGAAGCCCAGTCCTCCGGTGGGAAATGCAGGAGAGGCGAGGATTCCGAGGCGGCCACAAGGAGACGTGTGGTTAGGGATGGGAGGGTCGAGTCAACTTTTGTTCTGGATTTAA